>NC_035434.2:153416784-153762796 GCF_002127325.2 Helianthus annuus | reverse complement strand
TAACAAGATCATCATAGAATAATGAATCCTTAAGCAGTCCCATTTTGAAGGCTTCAACAGCCGTGGCCATATCCAAGTTGGGAATGTCCAAGGATTCTTTACTAAATTTAGTTATATAATCCCTTAATGATTCATTATGATTTTGAGTTATCCTGTACAAATCACTAGTTAATCTTTCAAATTTTCTACTACAGGAGAATTGGTTATTGAATAAATTAACTAAATTAGCAAATGAAGTAATAGAGTAAGGGGGAAGACTTAGCAGCCATTTAAGAGCTGATCCAGTAAGAGTGGATCCAAATCCTTTACATAGGCATGCTTCCTTCAACTTTTCTGGGATAGGATTGATCTCCATCCTCTCCCTGTATTGTGCTATGTGCTCCTCTGGATCCGTAGTACCATCATACAGCTTCATAGTAGGGATATGGAACCTTTTGGGTACCTCTGCATCACAAATTGGTGGTGCAAAGCGAGATACCTTATGGCTTCCATCTGCAATTTCTGGGATAGGCTTGACTACCCCTGGGACACTTGAGATCATATCTTTTAGCTTCTGCAATTCCCTGGCTATAGCATGATTGATACCTGTATCCTGCATGAATCCATGGTTAGTGGTAAGATAATTATTTAAAGTGTTACCTCCCATTGAGTTCAAGTTAGTGAATCCATATCGCTGGGATTCTGGGATAACGGAGGGACCAGTGGAAGCAATGGTCTGCATTAGAATGAAGTCCCCTTGATGGACATCTAGACTTCCTGTTTGCAAACTTTTTAGGGATCCTGGCATCTGGAAGGATCCTGGTATCTGAAAGGATCCTGGTATCTGGGATGATCCTGGAACAAAGGAGGATCCTTGACCCTGGGATGATCCAGGAACAAAGTAGGATCCTTGAAACTGCTGCGCTCCCGGATAGGCTCCTGAATTCATGAAGGATCCCATATGCTGGGGATAGGATCCTGCCGGCTGAAAGTGTGAGCCTGATGCCTGAGTCATTGCTGTCGATCCGAGGTGCAATCCTCTTGATTCTCCCATAATTTGCACGTCTGGAATTTCCGATGGCTGAGAAGTGATCATTGGAGTATCAAAGCTCAAGGATTTGGGCATCAGTGGGGAATGATCCTCTGCCGTTTTCTTTTGTCTTTTGAGATCTCCAATTTCCCTGAGGTTCCTTTCATTAGTTTTATCCTGTCGCTGCATACGATCCTTCATCTGCAAAATCAAAGTAAATACGTCACTAGTACTGGGAGTATAAGAATTCATAGCAGAAGAAGATGGAGGTTTAGAATTAGTAGGAGTTGGTCTCTTCTCAGCATTCTTCTGGGATCCTGCCGGTGGAGGAGGCAGAGTGTTCTGAGACGAGGTGACTGCAGACATCGCCGTGGACATGTTTTTCAATGATGAAGCCATGTAATTCTTTGAAATGATTCCAAACAAAAGGTTTTCTTATGAATGAAGCACCAATTGCCCCACGGTGGGCGCCAAACTGTTTTGGTCAAAAATCACACAAAGGATAATGCAACCAAACTTTATGTAAATGGGGTATGATGCTTGGTTTATAGAAAAAGTACAGGATCACTTCAGTGTGAAATATGCAAAGACACAATGATTTATACGAGGAAAAAGCCCTTGATCAATGTATGATGTCCGGCATAAAAAACCTCGGGTGATGGCAACTACCGATCACCAAACTTTAATATAAGAAAGAGAGTTACAACTTCGGATGATAATGAGCTGAATACAAGGATCACTATAGTTTCGAGTGTCTAAGCATGTGAGAATTGTGTTGTGTGTTCTTCCGAATGGGGAAGAGTGTTATATATACAAGTGTAGGTGACCTATTTTAGGTAAAAAGACTAATAATCAGCTCATTACCCATTTAGAAATGAAAGTAAATCTAGCCTAAATTATCGCCCTTAAATCATGCCAAGTTTCCATATCCTTCACAACGTCCATCTCCGATTAAGCACATGCTATAGTTGTAAAGACGCGTCCTTTGATTGTGATGCTTAAGAGCGGATCCTGCTAGATGTCCTGCAAAACAACATTAAATTCAACGAAAGCAACTGTTAGCATGAGGATCCTATGATGGTCCGTGATCCTGATCCTGGAACTCTGCTGAGGATCACTATCTGCCAAAGAAACAAGGATCACTGGTTAGGATCACACGTGAGGATCATGTATTGTAAAAATCCAGCCCTAACACATACGATCCTTGGGCTTGTCCCCAGTGATCCTTTGGGCTTGTCCCTAGTTACTAACTTATATATGATATTGGCTTAGTCCTAAGTTATATTCTATTTTCAGGTTTTCAAAGATAAACAATTAAGGATCCTCAATCCTTATTACCCATTAAAGTTCTTCCTATGGTTATCCTGGTTAAAGGTTAGGATCCTAACTTGGATTCTCAGGTATGATCCTTAACTGTTTTGATTACATTCATTATTTTGAATAACCCTTACATTGTGACAACTGAACCTATGATCCTTAAAATTAACTACTTTTTGGAAGTTTTCGACTATAGGATATTTGATCCTGGATCATATCCTAAATTTCTTAAACATAATGTGCTTAACTTTTTTTACTCAAACAAGCATAAATCAAAACAATTGGAAGTTAAAAGGATAAACAAGGATAACAACACAAGATAAGCCAAAAAGATTAGAAGTATTTTATTAACAAAAGTTTAAAACCTTCAAAGTTGTCAAAATTGCCAACCCACGTTTCTACCAGCAAAACGTGGCCCGTCCACATGGGTTGGCAAAGGGTGTCCATTGTTCATGCGGTCATAGCAAGTGCAGGAAATTAAAGGCGGCAGGATCACAATGGCTTCATCCCCCAAACAGAGGATCCCTCCACCATATGTAATCCTACCTATTGTTCACAGGATCCTAGATCCTCAACCCTAAACTATTGTTCAAATACAGACCATAATTGTTTTAAAAACATCACAAACCACCAAACAAAAAAAATTTGGGCTCCGGCTATGTCTAGAAATTTCCATCATTGCCCAATCCTGCAGCTCAATCCTTCGCTGCACCATCACCACTGGCTCCACTTGCCTCTCCACCCTGATCCTTGCCAGCATCTCCACCCTCAAGCATCGGGATCTCCTCAGCCTCTTCATCATCATCAAGCTCTGCCAGCCTCGCCTTCCAGCCCTCTACGTCCCATGTGCTACTGTCGAAGGTAGGATCCTGAGCCTCCATAGCCATTTGCAGCTGGATCTTGTACATTGCTATCGCGGCAGAGACCTTGGCATCCTAGGTGATCTCGTGCTTCTCATAGTCAAAGTTGCTCAGCATCTTGGCAGCATCATTCTTGGTGGCCTGGAGCTCCTTCTGAAGATCGGATATCTTGAGATCCTTCAACACCCCAACCTGTTGAAGGTCAGCAATCTGGCGATCCTGATCCTCAACATGGCCAACATATGTCTCTACTTCAGCAAATTTCTACAACGAAGACAAGGAATAATGTCAGAAACCAAGTGACCCTTAGACCAGCAGGATACACAAACAGGACAGTGACCCTTACCTCGCTGATGTAATCCAGACACTGTTGGCGAAGCAGGGGCAGACCTTGCAAATCCTCAGAGGCCTTTCTCTTCTTGCTTCCTTTTCCCCTGATTGGTGCTTTAGGGGCTGAAGCAGTTGGGCTAGCAGCAGGAGTCTTCTTCCTTGTAGATTTGACATTAGTAAGATCATCAATGCCGAACTTCGAAGCAGACTTAGAGGATTTTCCAGCACCTACACAACCAAAATAAGATAAGTATTCTAGCTAAATTTGAAATCATACACATAATTGCTTTTTAAATGAGGATACTTACTTGACATTGTGACAGAGGCAGAGGATACTTCCTGAGAGTCCTGGATAGTAACCTGGAAAGTTCTTATTTCAGGATCGAGCTTCTTAAAAGCCAGGAATCTCTCTTTTGCAGCAGGAGTCAACTTCAGGTGTGAAACGGAGATAGCTGCACAACAAGAAAACAACAGAACATCAGTGATTCTCATGCTACAGGACAAGTTCTACGGTGATCCTTCCATGATCCTATATCCTACCATGGGTGGCCCACTTCTTGGGCAAATCCTCCCCATTAGGGATGGTATCTCTCTTTACAAAAAAGAACCACCGCTTCCAGTTCATGTCATTTTTGGTAACTTTGAGAACAGGATGCTCTTCTCCGGTCTTTCGTTTGAACAAATATCGATGGGATCCAAAAGTTGTGAGATCATACATCTCAGCTAACTCTGCCATGCCAAGGTCTATCCCTTCTTGTTCGATGATCCTTTCAAGGGTGTATAACACCCTCCAGATCATCGGCATAGCCTGGATATAGCAGATGCCGGTAAGGGAGAAAAAGGATTGGGTAAACTGAGGGAAAGGATACAAGTATCCTATCATGAAAGGAGTGACCGGGAAAGCTACCCAAGTCTCAGAGATGAAATCACTCAAAGCGGTAGGACTAAAAGACTTGAAAAGGGTTTCCGCTGGAAAGCAACGACGGATTTTGTCGATTTGAGGGTCGGTAAAACAACACCTCTCGGTAGGGGAATCTTTGATGATCCCTTGACCCTTCAAAGGGCTGTTCTTCTTAGGATCCTTACAGGGAGAGTTCCGGAGCAACATCTTTTACAGAACGATGGAAAGAGAAAGAGAAACAGAGCAAGCAAGAAGGAAATAAAGGGGAATACCTGTTCAATCCTCTGGTCGCGGTTATAAAGGGAAGAGTTCTTGAATTTTAATGCAAACGATTCTATCCCTATCTCTATTTATAATCATGATTATGCAGGGCTGTCACCTCCATGACGTCAGATCGCAACGGATAGTTCATTCTTAACGGCTATATATCCATTGAGTTAGTTATAGATAAGACCGGCAAAATATAACTCGTTTATATTACATAAATACTCCTTATATTTTGGGGGCAATTGTTAGGGCAGGATTTTTATGACCTATGATCCTTACGTGATATCCTAACAAGTGATCCTTGTTTCCTTGGCAGATAGTGATCCTCAGAAGAACTCCAGGATCAGGATCACGGATCATCCTAAGGATCCTCATACTAACGATTGTTCTTTTTGAATTTAATGATGTTTTGCAGGAATTACGAGTTGGACCTGGTCTTAGCAACATTAACAAGGAATCTGTCACACTAATTTCGCACTAGCACAATCAAAGATGGAC
Organism: Helianthus annuus; assembly: GCF_002127325.2. NCBI lineage: Eukaryota > Viridiplantae > Streptophyta > Magnoliopsida > Asterales > Asteraceae > Helianthus > Helianthus annuus. Next base: position 153,757,614 of record NC_035434.2, on the reverse strand, counting down.
GTTATGGAGAATATGGAAACCTAGCACAATTTAAGGGCAATTAGTTAGGCTAAATTTACTTCTATTTCTAAAGGGGTAACGAGCTAGTAGTTAGGTGATTTACCTAAAATACAACCACACACGCTTATATAAATGGCACTCTACAGCATTCGGAAGACACAACACATTTCTCACACGCTCTAGCATATGATACTATAGTGATCCTTGTACCTAGCTCGTTACCGTCCAAAGTTGTAAACATTGTTTGTTATATTGAAGTTTGGTGATCGGTAGTTTCCATCACCCGAGGTTTTTTATGCCAGAGATCATTCATTGATCAAGGGCTTTTTCCTCGTATAAATCCTTGTGTCACTTGTGCAATTTTCATTTAAGTGATCCTTATCTTTGTTCATCAAACCAAGCATCATTCCCCGTTTACAAAGAGTTTGGTTGCATTATCCTTGTGTGATTTTTGACCAAAACACTAGTGCAGCGGGAAAACGTGCCATACCGTGCCAGATCCTTTAATTCCCTGAAATACATGTAAGTTGAAAAATCAACAATAATGTTGAGCGAGTTCATGCGAAAGTGAGTAAATAAACCTTTGTAGTTATCAAAATCTTGGTATGTAGCAAATAAAGAAAAAGAGATCACCAATGGTTTGCAAGGCCATTGATATGTGTGAAGTGCAAGTAGGAAGACTCAAACCTTGCGATTTTGCGTCGGGGCACAAAGTCACCCCGAGGTCCGTTATGCTGGACCTGGGGTTGGGCTCGCTACACCCAGATAGATCTACCGCTTACGTCCCTCGGTCCTACAATGAGGATTAATGGCCTCCAGTTCCCGCCTACCCACTCACAGGATCTAATTAGTAACCCTCCTTACGCTAATCATACCATGTAAAAAGTATTCGTAATCATAGTAACATGTATTTAACCCCCGCAGTTTATAAAACTGAAAACAGTTAAGAGAAAATGGGGACATGAACTCACCGAAGTGTATCTCAAAAAGTATCTCCCAGAAAATCTGCCGTGCGACGACCTACACGTACTAACTTCAATTAGACGGACGGCCGTGCCTTAGTTTAAGGTTTAATGTCTTTGGGAAATAGTTAGACAACTATTTCGTAATTACACTTAGTAATTATTTACTAAATATTTTCCTTCCCAAGGATGGGGGTCTTAATACATGTACGTTTCTGTATCTTCGAAATATATTATTAAGTCTCACTTAAAATATATTTTAATTCTTTCTCCAAAATATAATTATTTTCCCAAAAATATTATATTTTATAATTTTCCCAAAATGATACATTTGTCAAAATACGCGTTCACTAGTATTTTTCCGAAAATGCGTAAGTTACATTTTAAGATCGGGTGGTATTAATAGTACCGTTGTAACTTAAATATTTATTGAAGGCGTTCGAATTATTTTGGAGCCGTTAATATTTGGTAATATTATTTTTACCCTAAAAATAATATTTACGTAGTTCACAAAATAATCATAAAAATTACACAAGTGTTACTAAGGAAAATATATATTCTAAATATATATATTTTAGTAAGCTTTATTTACGAAAATCCCACCTCCAACACTTGCTTAATTTGTAATAAAATTCGCGACGAAATTTATTTGGAAAATAAAATAAGTTAAAAATGTATCCATAACACTTGTGATAAAAATATTTACGAGTGTTAGATTTTTGGAAAAAAAAAATTCCGCCAGAGTTTCCTCTGTAACTGGAGGTGGCCACGCTTTCAAGCGTATCATTTTCTTTTATAAAATCAATCAAACCAACCAACAATTTATTAAACAATGTTACACTAGTCAAGTGCCAAAGAAAAAAAAATGTATTTGTCATGACAACATAAACTTGGCGTTTCAAAAAAAAAAACGCGTAGTAGTTTAGTGGTGTTTTTAGTGGGTTTAGTCACCTTCCAAAGTGTGTTGATTTTTGTAAAACTCCCGTTCTCGGGATTTTTAAATGTTCACAACTTGTGAACTTATTTTATGAACATATCCATTTACAACTTTTTCATGCCTTGTAAGTATACATATAATTATTTCCTCCAAAAATTATGACTTTTCAAAAAGACCCGTCTTTTAACTTGGTGTGTCTTAGAAAAATCATTTGTAGATGTCGGGTCCATAAGACCATCCACTCACTTAGTTTATTTATTTTTCAAGAACTCATTTTGTTACCAAGTTTATGTGAAACATGGAGGTGATTCTTTTATGTAAACATTAGTCACCTCCTAACTTGTTAACATAAGTTTTTAAATCTTATTTTAACAAGTTAAATTTTGATGTCCAACATCATCCTTCTAGTAAGCATCAAAATAAATAATAACCACATCAAAACAATTTTATTTTTAACAAGATTCCATCTTATTTTAACCTCATACTAGTTTTATGTTCAAGTTTGCATTTATGATCTTCTAGTGTTCTTTTATTTACATCACCACATAATTTTTAACCATCAAAAATATAAAGTAAAAGATGATCAAAGGAGCTTACTGCTAGCTTTGAAGCTAGGGAAGAAACACAAGAGAAAACGAGTGGATAAAGACAAGCGAGTGAGGTCCTTGGCAATCCGAGTGCTCCACACCTCCTAAAATGGCTCCTTGCACTATGAAATAACCTTGGATGGAATGAATGGAAAATGGAAGGTGGTGGCGTGTGGGGAGGTTGTTCGGCCGTATCTATGGAAGGGAGAAAAAGAGAGTGTGGGGTGGTGAAATATGAAGAAGATAAGCTAGTATATATTATCCACTAATCTTCTTTACCCAATGGTTTGAATGCTCCCTTTAGTACAAACAACATCTCAACAAAACCAAGGAAAAGATTTAACTAGGTATTGGAAGATCATGGAATCTTGTGGGGCCATGCCTTTTGATCGAAAATTCTGCCATGGGAGGGGCTAAGTGCAAGATTTTAGTGGTTACTTGGTGGCTAGTAGGGGGGCTTAGTGTAAGTAAAATCAACATATTCACATTTCCTAGATATTACATGGGGATTTGTAGGATTCTTGGTGGCACATGGGAAATCAACAAAAAAAAGAAAGAGAACAGGGGGGCCATGATGCCGCCATTTTCATGATGGGAGTTTAGTTCATTCCCAACTAATAATTAAGTAACTAGTTAGTTAATTAGTTAGAAATTATGTTTAGTGTATTAGTGGGTAGTAATTTATATCGGGTGTTAGGGTATTCGGGGACCCTAACTGGCTCAGAGAAAGACAACAATGTCATTGTCAAATTTTTATGTCTCGGGTTAAGTCCGGTTGTACGGTTGAATATTACTCCGATAAGGCGCCAAATAATTATTTAAAGTGTCGTTGATATTATTTTTAGTGACACAATTTATTCCCGATACTTTGGAGAGTGTCTAGTAATATTTTTCCAACTTTTTGCACTTTACTAATTTAGATAAATGCTGAATTTTTATTTTAAAGTGCAGAATTTTGTTCTCAAAGTACGTTTTAGGCACATCCGTTCACTATAATTATACCTAGTGACGCAGTTCTACAATCCTCTTATCCTTACACTCTCTACTAGTGTAGTAAAATATTTCTGGCTCATACAGGCCTTAGAGGCAGTGTCTGCCTGATGCTGGCTTTATCAGCATGTTCAATAGGTTATCCGTTCATAGTGCTACTGTGCTTTTGTGCATCATGTTTGTCACTAAGGTTCAGCATGTAAATAATGTAGTGACGGTAAATAGAGTATGATGCAAGTATGTACAAGTATCAGAAATCAAGTAGCAGTTCATCAGTAATTTCAAATAAGCACAGTAATTAAGCAGTAATTAATTATTAATTAAGTCATACGGATACCTGGTTTAGTGAGGGTTGTCACATTCTCCCCCCGTTAGAAAAATTTCGTCCCGAAATTTTAAGTTCTGCTTCTAGATGCAGGGTTCTTGGGAAATAAATGGGGGTATTTTTCTTTCATTCGGTCCTCACACTCTCAGGTGTATTCAGGACCATGTCGGGCATTCCAACGAACTTTGACGAGCTTGACACTGCTTCGGCGGGTCTTGTTCACTTTCCATTCCGTGACCTCAACGGGTTCTTCAACGAAGTGGAGCGTGTCGTCAACATGAATTTCGTCGGTAGGAATGACAACGGTTTCTTGTGTTGGACTTTTCTTCAGATTGGATACATGAAATGTATCGTGAACACCATTTAGTTCAGCAGGTAAGTCCAACTTGTATGCTACGGTCCCAATTCTTTCCAAGATCCTGAATGGACCAATATACCGCGGATTCAACTTTCCACGCTTCCCAAAGCGTGCCACACCCTTCCAGGGTGATACCTTCAACAAAACCATATCACCAACCTCAAACTCTAGAGGTTTCCTGCTTCGATCCGCGTAGGCTTTCTGCCGGTCACAAGCCGCACTGATGCGATCTCGTATCTGTGCAATCTTGTCGGTGGTTTCCTGGACTACATCAGGACCAACCAACTGTCTATCACCGGCGTCAGACCAACAGACCGGTGATCTGCATTTGCGCCCATATAAAGCTTCGAATGGCGCGGCACCAATACTGGTATGGTAGCTGTTGTTGTATGAAAACTCAACCAGAGGCAAATGCTTATCCCAGCTACCGCCCAAATCCATAACACATGCTCTCAGCATGTCCTCCAACGTCTGAATCGTCCTCTCGCTTTGACCGTCGGTCTGCGGGTGAAACGCGGTGCTCATATTCAACTTCGAGCCAAAAGCTTCTTGGAAGGATTGCCATATCCTTGACACGAACCTTCCGTCTCTATCGGAGATAATCGAGAGAGGTACTCTATGGCGTGTAACAATCTCTCTCATGTAAATTTCAGCCAATTTGCTCGTATTATCCTTTTCTCGGATAGGTAAGAAGTGTGCTGACTTCGTTAATCGGTCCACTATCACCCAGATAGTGTCATGGCCTCTAGGCGTTCTTGGCAATTTTGTAACGAAATCCATTGAGATTTGTTCCCACTTCCACTTGGGAATCTCTGGTTGTTGCAGAAGTCCTGAAGGCTTCTGGTATTCCGCTTTAACCTTAGCGCAAGTTAAACATTTGCTCACATAAACAGCCACATCGCCTTTCATCCTGGGCCACTAATAATAATCTTTAAGATCCTGGTACATCTTATCCGCTCCAGGGTGGATAGAGTACCGTGACTTGTGAGCTTCATCGAAAATAACCTTCCTTAAACCTCCAAACAAAGGAACCCAAATCCTTTTCTCAAAACATAACGTTCCTTCCTTGTTTGGTACCAATAGCTTCTCCATCCCACGGAGATATTCTTCTTCGAGGTTTCTTTCCTTAAGAGCTTCTTTCTGCGCGGCACGAATGCGCAAGGAAAGATCTGTCTGGATGATCATCTCCAAAGCCCTAACCCTTATGGGCTTGATTCTCTCTTTTCGACTTAGGGCATCGGCGACCACATTCGCCATCCCTGGATGATACTTTATCTCGCAGTCGTAATCATTCAACAGCTCAACCCATCGTCTTTGTCTCATATTCAGCTCCTTCTAGTTGAATATGTGCTGTAGGCTCTTATGATCTGTGAAGATCGTACATTTCATACCATAAAGGTAGTGTCTACAGATCTTTAAAGCAAAAACCACTACGCCAAGCTCCAAATCGTGAGTGGTATAGTTCTTTTCATGTACCTTCAGCTGGTGTGACGCGTAAGCAATAACCTTTTGGCGTTGCATCAACACACAACCCAATCCTTGATGTGAGGCGTCACAGTATACCACGAAATCATCTGTACCTTCTGGTAGGGATAAGATCGGCGCATTACAAAGCTTATCTTTCAATATCTGGAACGCTTCTTCCTGTTTAATTCCCCAATCAAACTTCTTATCTTTCTGCGTGAGGAGCGTCAATGGTTGAGCGATTTTTGAAAAATCCTCAATGAATCTTCGGTAGTAACCAGCCAAACCTAAGAATTGTCGAATCTCGGTTGGCGTCTTTGGCGTTTCCCAATTCTTAATCGCTTCGATCTTGGTTGGATCCACGTGGATTCCATCTCCATTTACCACGTGCCCAAGGAATTGCACTTCTCGCAGCCAAAATTCGCACTTAGAGAACTTGGCATACAACTGTTCCTTCTTTAGCAGCTCCAAAATGGCTCTTAAATGTTGTTCGTGCTCAGCCTTCGTCTTTGAGTAGATCAAAATGTCGTCGATGAATACAATCACGAACTTATCCAAGTACGGCTTACATACTCGATTCATCAAATCCATGAACACTGCAGGTGCGTTTGTCAAACCAAACGGCATAACCAAAAACTCGTAGTGCCCATAACGGGTTCTGAAGGCTGTCTTCGGGATACTCTCCTCTTGTATCCTTAGCTGATGGTAACCAGATCTCAAATCGATCTTTGAATAGAAGCTTGAACCTTGAAGTTGGTCAAACAGGTCATCAATCCTTGGCAGAGGATACCTATTCTTGATCGTCAGCTTGTTCAACTCTCGGTAGTCGATGCACATACGGAAACTACCGTCCTTTTTCTTGACAAACAAAACTGGAGCTCCCCAAGGCGAGAAGCTCGGTCGGATAAATCCCTTGTCTAACAACTCTTGTAGTTGTGTCGACAGTTCCTGCATCTCAGACGGAGCAAGTCTGTAAGGTGCCTTAGCCACAGGCGCGGCGCCTGGAACTAAGTCAATGCGGAACTCCACTTGCCTTTGAGGCGGCAAGCCAGGCAAATCTTCTGGGAAGACTTCTGGGTACTCCCTCACGACAGGGATGTCTTCGATCTTTGGTTCTTCAGCTTTCTTATCTACAATGTGTGCTAGAAAGGCAGCACATCCTTTCTGCAAACACTTTCTTGCTTTCAGACAGCTAATAATTCTTAACGGCGTCTCACGCTTTTCTCCGTGAACCACAATGGTCTCACCATCATCGGTTGGGATACGAACAACCTTTTCATGACAGACTATCTCGGCCTTGTTGCTCGATAACCAATCCATTCCTACTACCACGTCGAAGTTTCCCAACTGGACTGGTAGTAGATCTAGAGCGAACTCACGCTCTCCCAATTCGATTACGCAGCCTCGAATCACCTCATTAGCTTCTACTAACTTCCCATTCGCCAATTCGATCGAGTACGGAACATCTAATTTACTAGCGGCTAAACCAAGCATATTCTTAAATTCTAACGACACAAAGCTAAAATCGGCGCCAGTATCAAATAAAACGGATGCATAGCGTTGGTTTACAGGGAATGTACCAGTGACAACATTGGGATCCTGGCGCGCTTCCCTTGCTTCTATGTTGAAAACCCTTCCGCGGGCTTGGTTTAATTCCGGGCAATTCCTCTTGTAGTGCCCAAGATCACCACAGTTGAAACATCCGGGCCTCTGCCCATTTCCACCACCGTTTCCAGCTTGATTGTTTCTCTGATTACGATTCATAGCGCCCGCTTGGTTTGCATTATTGACCCGATTCCCATCACCTCCATTGTTTCCTTGTGGGCGATTCCCAATACCACCACGATTATTTCTATTCCCAAATCCTCCTTGGCCTCCCCGGCCAGCACTAGCCCAACAGGAATCCTTCAAGTGACCAGTCTTTCCACCAGCTTCACATACTTTTGGCCCGCATCGACCAGAGTGATGGCGTTGGCAAGAGTTACACTTGGGATGTGCACCCATATATCCCTTACCTTTCCTCCTACCACCAGCTGTATCCTGAGCTGGCATACTTGATTCCCCTTTCTTAACCACCACCCCGGTGCCCTGCTTGAAGTTTGAAAACTTCCGCTTGTTCCCTCCAGGTGACTCCCCATGAGTCTCTTTCTTCTTTGGCACAACTTCATCAAACTTGTTCAAACGAATTGCCTCCTCGGTGAGAGCCACGCTTAAATCAATGGCTTCAGTGATAGTTGCAGGTTTGGAGGAAGTCACCATGCTTATGATTTGAGGAGCTAATCCCCAAATGAAACGTTCAATTCTCTTGAACTCAGGAGTGACCATGTAGGGTACAACATGCGACAAATCGTGGAACCTTTGAACATACTCTGCTATCTTAGGACCTTCCATTTTCAAATGCCAGAACTCGGTCTCTAATCTCTGGATTTCAGCGCGAGAACAATACTTTTTGCGCATGAGTTCCTTCAGTTCGGTCCAGGTCAGCGCGTAGGCAGCAGCTTCGCCAAGTGTCTGTACTTGCAAGTTCCACCAGGATAGGGCTCCATCCAAAAATAGCCCAGAGATATAGGTGACTTGCTGATCCGGTGCGCATTTGCTCATGCGAAGAACAGATTCAGTTTTCTTAGCCCAGCGGACAAAGGCGACAGCACCTCCTGTGCCATCAAAGTTTACGGGCTTACAGTCTAAGAACTGTTTGTAGGTGCACCCATGAGGTGGATTGTTGTTGTTGCCAGAGTTGCTTCCACTCATTCCTCCTTGAGAGGCAGCATATTGAGCGATAGCAGCAGCAATGACTTGCTGTAGTTCGGCCTGAGTCGTAGGCATTTGCTGTTGTTGACGTCTTGGCGGCATCTTCTAAAGATGTGTTTACGTTGGTCAGGCCACAGTGAAGCGTACGAATATAATAATAGTAATAGCACATAACATCTCATGTTATCAATATATCACAAATACCGATCACACAACATCCCATGTCACAAATATTATACACACAACATCCCATGTCATAAAAATATAAATAAGCAATCAAGCGAATCAAATATGATGAGAATACTGCGATTGCCATATATCGAGACCACATAGTAAGTGTATCAGTACATCACTGTGTCATACAATCATCAATCAACTAGGGGCTACATCACCCCTGTCCAAAAACTATATCAAGTCAGTGTCAAATACATCAAATATATGTCAACAAAAGTCAGAATCATCATGTAGTCTCCAAAAATGTTGTGCAGTCAAAAGCAATCTCGGTCCTCTCACCAACGTCTACCCTAACTGTCACAACCCCCGGTCCCTAGTTCCCGGGAACGGGCGGCCGTGAGCCAGTTTCGGTGGTATCACATTTATTTATCCAATTTGGCAGCGGAAATTTTCATCAGGACCGTAGTTAGGAAATATTTTAATCAGAGTAAACCACCATGATTTATAACATTAAACATATGGGTAAAACCCAAGTTTACAATACACACGTTTCATAGGAATAAATCCTATTTATTTGAATAAAAACATCCATTTTATTATTAGGTAACTTTATTGCCACTTTTCCAAGCCTCCAGTGCTGTCCAACTGGCTTCTATTTGGCTTTCACATTTTGTTACCTGAAACGCGTTTTAAAAACATTTTGTTAGTGGGAAATACTGGTGAGTGAATCCCAGTTTAATCAGGTTTAAATAAAATTCACAGTGAACAGTATTGAGGGCGATCCCGCAATTACATTTGTTTCCAAGTTATATCAATTATCACCCGTTGGTACTGTCGACACCCGACTTGTGGAAATGTTACTCCTTAACCAGGTTGTAACCAATTTTGTATACAAAACCCCAACATACCCACGATAATTGTATTCTTACAAATACTCAATAACTGCTATTCGCATAGAAAAGTATGTAAGGTTTTGTAAAAACATTTAACAAAAAGAGGATAACTCACATTGCTCTTTTAGGTTATTCTTTAGGGTTTCCTGGTGAATATCTATAATTTACACAAATGCACGTGTGTTAGTATAATAACCCATTTTAACATTAGTAATACTCTCCCCGAGACGGCATTCCAACGACTACGTCGGGCAGAACCACGACAGCCGTTACGGAACCCTAGATCAATCGGGCAGCGTATCTAATACGTCTCCAGGGGTTATAATACTTACATCGTAGCAGAACCTCGCTATTTTAAGGGGTATAATGCCCGGGTATAGTAACGCCACTACAGAAATTAAGTTGAGAAAGAAATTGTGAACGAAACGGTACTGAAGGCCGTTGCCTTCTATTTATAGGGCTGTAATCTCGTCCCCTCGCGGCCCGCGTTAATAATGGGCTAAGCTCACGCGGCCCGCGTCAATGCTGGGATGAACGCGTAGCTTGGCCCGGTCACCACCTAGGTTCGCCGTGTGTTGGGCCACGTGGCGGCCCAGGGCTTTGCCAGATTTTAAAACGCTCGCGGCCCGCTTTAACTTAAGCAATCTTGTACGCGGCCCGCATGAACTTAAGATTTTGGCGAAGTCTAGTTATACTCTTACACGGCCCGCATTAAATTGAGGTGAGGCCCTACGTGGCCCGCCTCAGCTTAATAATTTTGTTTTTAATTTATTTTATATATTATATTCTAATTTAGGCTCGGTTTTCACCTACGGGGTGCATATAAAGACATATTGATATATTTAAAGATATATTAGGGTGTTAGAAATATTATGAGGGTGTCGGTTTACCGAGGGTTGTTATATCCTCCCCACCTTGTTTTAGAGCTCTTCCTCGAGATCCACTGGAACAAGTGTGGATATTTCTTTTGCATTTCTGATTCAAGTTCCCATGTGTATTCAGGTCCTCTTTTGGAGTCCCATTTCACTTTGACCAGAACTAATCTCTTATGCTTTAGATTTTTAATTTTTCTATCTTCAATCTGTAGAGGCTTCTCTACAAATTTGAGTTGTTCATTAACCTCTATATCTTTGAGAGGTACTACAAGTGATTCATCAGTTAGGCACTTTTTGAGATTAGATACATGAAATACATCATGTATTCCTGCCATTTCCTCTGGCAGTTGTAGCTGATCGGCTACCGGTCCTACTTTTTCAAGAATTTTGAAAGGTCCAATATACCTGGGACTTAGCTTTCCTCTTTTGATGAATCTTACCACTCCTTTCCAGGGAGAGACTTTCAATAATACTTTATCTCCTACTTGAAATTCTAATGGTTTGCGTCTGTTATCGGCATAACTCTTCTGTCGATCACGTGCTGTTTTCAGTCGTTCCTTGACTTGAATGATTTTATCAGTTGTTTCCTGTACTATCTCGGGTCCAGATAATTGTTTTTCTCCAACTTCTGCCCAACAGACTGGGGTTCTGCACTTTCGTCCATAAAGTGCTTCGAATGGTGCAGCATTGATACTTGTGTGATAACTGTTATTATAAGAAAATTCTATTAAAGGTAAGTGTTCGTCCCAATTACCTCCAAAATCAATTACACAAGCTCTAAGCATGTCCTCCATTGTCTGAATTGTCCTTTCGCTTTGTCCGTCTGTTTGAGGATGATAAGCTGTGCTTAGATTTAACCTGGTTCCCATTGCTTTTTGGAAACTTGACCAAAAATGAGAAGTAAAACGGCTATCCCTATCAGAAACAATTGATAAAGGAATTCCGTGTAATGAAACAATTTCATTTACATATAATTTGGCTAATTGTTCCATACTAAAGGTTTCCTTCATTGGTAAGAAATGAGCTGACTTGGTTAACCTATCTACAATCACCCAGATTGTATCATTACCTTTCCTCGTTTTAGGTAATTTGGTAACAAAATCCATTGTTATCAATTCCCATTTCCAAACTGGTATTTCTAATTGTTGTAACAATCCTGAGGGTTTCTGATGTTCAGCTTTAACTTGTGAGCAAGTTAAACGTTTAGAAACATAAGCTGCTACATCCTTTTTCATTCCTATCCACCAGAAATTTTTCCTTAAATCCTGGTACATTTTATGACTTCCTGGATGCATCGTATATTTAGACTTATGGGCTTCTTCTAATATACGGTGACGTAAATTTCCTAATTTAGGTATCCACATTCTCTTTTTATGGAACCTCCAAATTCCATCTGTTCCTTGTTCTAATTTCTTAATCATTCCTTTTAATTTTTCAGTATCCTCCTTGATTACTGAGTCTTGTGCTTTTCTAATCTGATTGTTTAAATCTACTTGTAGATTTAATTTAAGAGAACGTACCCTTTTTGGCTTTTCATGATACTTTCGACTTAAAGCATCAGCCACCACATTGGCTTTTCCTGCATGATACTGGATATCACAATCATAGTCACTAAGTAACTCCATCCAGCGTCTCTGTCTCATATTCAACTCTTTTTGTCCGAAAACATATCTTAAACTTTTATGATCCGTGAATATGGTAAACTTACTACCATAAAGATAATGTCTCCAAATCTTAAGGGCAAAAATTATGGCTCCTAATTCCAAATCATGGGTCGAATAATTTCCTTCATGACTCTTAAGCTGTCTAGATGCATAAGCTATAACCTTTTGGCGTTGCATTAATACGCATCCATAACCTAACTTAGAAGCATCACAAAAGACTTCAAAGTCTTCAGTTCCTTCTGGTAACGCTAGTATGGGTGTATGGGTTAATCTTTGCTTAAGGATTCTAAAGGCTTCTTTTTGTTTTGGTCCCCATTCAAACTTAACAGATTTACAGGTTAACTTAGTTAAAGGAATGGCTATTCTAGAAAAATCTCGGATAAATCTTCTATAATAACCGGCCAATCCTAAGAAACTTCTAACTTCAGTTGGTGATTCTGGGGTTTTCCATTTGGTAATTGCCTCGATCTTTGTTGGATCTACATGAATTCCTTCATGGTTAACTAAATGTCCAAGAAATTGTACTTGTTCTAACCAAAATTCGCACTTTGAAAACTTAGCATAAAGCTTCTCTTTTCTCAATAAACTTAAAAGTAAGTGCAAGTGCTTTGCATGCTCTTCTTTACTTTTAGAGTAGATTAGAATATCATCTATGAAGACAATTATGAATTTATCCAAATATGGCTTACATATTCGGTTCATCATGTCCATAAATGCGGCTGGGGCATTGGTTAAACCAAATGGCATGACAGTAAATTCATAATGACCATACCTTGTTCTGAATGCGGTTTTAGGAATGTCCTCTTCCTGTACCTTTAGTTGATGATATCCTGATCTTAAATCGATCTTAGAGAAAAATCGAGCTCCTTGAAGTTGATCAAATAAATCATCGATTCTTGGTAATGGATACCGATTCTTAATCGTGACTTTGTTCAATTCACGGTAGTCAATGCACATACGCATTGATCCGTCCTTCTTCTTGACAAATAAAATCGGTGCTCCCCATGGCGATGAGCTTGGCTGTATAAATCCTTTCTCCAACAATTCGTCTAATTGTTTCTTCAGTTCTTGCATTTCAGCGGGTGCCAAACGATAAGGTGCTTTGGCAATCGGTGCTGTCCCCGGTAACAGGTGAATTCTGAATTCAACTTCCCTGTCTGGCGGTAGTCCTGGCAATTCTTCTGAAAAGACATCTGAAAATTGGGACACTACTGGAATGTCTTTTAATTCTTTTCCTTTCGCTTTAGTGATTATAGAAATCAAATACACTATAGATCCTTTCCTTATACAACTTGCAGTTTTCATTACAGAGATGAATTTAGTGGATCTAGATGGCTTATCTCCTTTAATTGTGATCTTTTCACCTCTTGGTGATTTTATCTGTATTGACTTTTGATCACATAAGATATTTTATTTATTGGCTATTAACCAATCCATTCCTAATATGACATCAAATCCTACCAGATTCATTGGGTAAAGGTTTGCAATAAATTTCTGATTAAAAATTTCTATTCTTGCTCCCTTCAAGATTTCAGAAATTCTAACGGTTTCTCCATTTGCGGTTTCTACTAAACATTCTTGTGGTAGTTTAGTTAATGATTGATTTAGGAGTTTGCAAAATGAAGTATTAATAAAACTTTGGTTTGCACCAGAGTCAAATAATACTTTCGCAAAAATATCATTAACTAAAAACGTACCAGCAATTACGTCTGGAATCATCCTGGCTTCATCCGCAGTTAAAACGAATGCTCTAGCATTTTTAGTATTCTTGTTGTTTGCAGCTGGAGTCAATTTTGGGAAGTTGGTTTTAATATGACCTTTTTCTCCACAGTTGTAGCACATTCCATTACTGGCTTTTCTTCTGCAATTTTCTTCCTTGTGTCATGGCGCCTTACAGTAATTGCAGTAAGTAGAGCATCTTCCAGAATGCTTCTTCTTGCAGTTCCTGCAGTATGGTGCAGAGGTAGAACCTACATTTCTACGGTTGGAATTCTCAGAACGGAATTCTTGGGTAAGCCTTTGGGTTAGGTTTCTCCTCTGGTCTTCTTCTTTAGTACGAATTAACTCATCTATCAAGGTATTGGCTAGTTCTACAGCTTCTTCTATAGTTTGGGGTCTAGCTGCCTTGACTACATGTCTAATCTCTCCAATTAATCCCCAGATATAACGGGAGATTAATACCGGTTCAGGTGATGCAAGGGTTGGTACTATCCTAGCATATTTAAAGAATGTGGTAGTGTAACCCTTACTGTCTACCCCGGTCATTCTAAGATTCAGAAACTTATTTGCTATCTGTTCCTTTTCATTGGGAGGGCAGAATTTCCTTTCTACCATATTTTTAAATTCCTCCCATTCCATGTTATAAATCCTATCACTTCCTCTTGACTGGAGGATAGTGTTCCACCATTCTAAGGCTGCGTTTTTAAACAGATTTGAAGCAAACATTATCTTATCTTCTTCAGCACATTTGCTTATTTTCAGAACAGCCTCAGTTTTCTCTATCCAGCGTAGGGCTGCAATGGGTCCTTCATTGCCCGAGAATTCTATTGGTTTACAGGACCAGAATTCCTTGTAAGAACAACCATATGGCATGGTTCTTCTTCTTTTGGGAATGGGCGCTTGAAGTACGGGTCCATTGTTCACGTTGTTTTCCGGTTCACTTGGTCGTTTACTACTATGCTTACTTTTAATATTCGCTTCTTGAATCGTTTGAATAATAAATGGCATTGCATCTATAATTCCTTGTGCCACTATATGTTGAACGGCACTATTATCCATTTGGTTTCCATTGTTATTGTTGTCCGGATTCTCATTAACCACGTTAATGTTACTCTGGTTATCGTTATTCAGATTATCCTGATTTTCCTCGTCGGCCATCTGAATTTTAAACAATTTATCAAATATTAATATCACAATTAATATTTGAATATAGCCAATCACATGTCACGCACTTTTAACCAATAGCGTCGAGCATTGCGACTTTTACTCTATTTATATAGTATGCATCATTACACACTAGCACTGAAATTTAAATTACAATACTGACTGAAATGTAAAGCTACAATACTAATAGTAGGCATCCGTATTGTTTTTTTTTTTTAACACATACACGCATATATTATTTTATTATTATTATTATTATTACTACTACCGTTTCTGTCATCACCTTCACTGATATGGATTCATCCAAAAATCCATATTACGCTCATCGTATTTCCATACGAGGCGTTCTCCCACCTGTCGCATTCTATCACTGCTTTCTAAAATTTCCTCCCCAGAAGTCCTAAGTTCTTGGACATTTTCTGCACTCATTGGGGTGCAGGTTTTAGGACTGGGTTTGGAAACTGAGGTACGGGTTCCTGATACGGAGGTATCGGGGCTTGGTACGGGTATGGATTCTCTAAAATTTCCCTAACATATGCATCACTAATGTTGTAGGGATCTTGAGGATCTAACCCTGGGTAAGCTCCTAAGTTGGGCATTGGCACATTTTCCTGTATTGGGTTTTGTTGCACGTAGTCCCTAACATCGTCCCACCAGGGGTCGTAGTTGTTTGGGTCTAGAGGATCAGGTGCAGGTACCCTAGGTATCTCCTCCGGGTTGTAATCAAGCATTTCTATCTGGTTTTCTACTTCCATGGGTTGGTCAGGATTTTGTGGTTGTGGTGCTAGCATTTGTTCCAGGTTTGGGTCAGCAGCAGTGGTTGCTAAAATATGGATATTAGCGATACCCCTATTGAGCATGTCCTGATTATAAGCATCAGTTTCTCTTTTTGCTGCGGCTAACACTCGCTGTTCCTGCAACTTTTTCATTCTTTTCCTACGCTCGTGCGCTCCCCTACTGAACCATCCCCTCTTTTTCTGAGGAAATGGCTCTTCAGACTGAGCCTTAAACACAAAGATTCCTTCTTCTGTGTCAGCAGAATACCCCGAGAGGGCAGGCTGAGAAGAGGAGGTGCCTTCGCTCCTAGGCGAACCAGACAGTTGACGATAGGCGTCAGAAGGTCCTTGGTCGCTCATACTGTAAACTAACAAATAGTCAGATAACACAGAGCAAGAAATACAATTATACACGTATTTCCATAATTTATTTCCTAACACTTTTGTATTTCGATGTCAGCAGAACACTTCTGTGGCTGAATCAGTGGCATAGCTCTGATACCACCTTCTGTCACAATCCCCGGTCCCTAGTTCCCGGGAACGGGCGGCCGTGAGCCAGTTTCGGTGGTATCACATTTATTTATCCAATTTGGCAGCGGAAATTTTCATCAGGACCGTAGTTAGGAAATATTTTAATCAGAGTAAACCACCATGATTTATAACATTAAAAATATGGGTAAAACCCAAGTTTTCAATACACACGTTTCATAGGAATAAATCCTATTTATTTGAATAAAAACATCCATTTTATTATTAGGTAACTTTATTGCCACTTTTCCAAGCCTCCAGTGCTGTCCAGCTGGCTTCTATTTGGCTTTCACATTTTGTTACCTGAAACGCGTTTTAAAAACATTTTGTTAGTGGGAAATACTGGTGAGTGAATCCCAGTTTAATCAGGTTTAAATAAAATTCACAGTGAACAGTATTGAGGGCGATCCCGCAATTACATTTGTTTCCAAGTTATATCAATTATCACCCGTTGGTACTGTCGACACCCGACTTGTGGAAATGTTACTCCTTAACCAGGTTGTAACCAATTTTGTATACAAAACCCCAACATACCCACGATAATTGTATTCTTACAAATACTCAATAACTGCTATTCGCATAGAAAAGTATGTAAGGTTTTGTAAAAACATTTAACAAAAAGAGGATAACTCACATTGCTGTTTTAGGTTATTCTTTAGGGTTTCCTGGTGAATATCTATAATTTACACAAATGCACGTGTGTTAGTATAATAACCCATTTTAACATTAGTAATACCCTCCCCGAGACGGCATTCCAACGACTACGTCGGGCAGAACCACGACAGCCGTTACGGAACCCTAGATCAATCGGGCAGCGTATCTAATACGTCTCCAGGGGTTATAATACTTACATCGTAGCAGAACCTCGCTATTTTAGGGGGTATAATGCCCGGGTATAGTAACGCCACTACAGAAATTAAGTTGAGAAAGAAATTGTGAACGAAACGGTACTGAAGGCCGTTGCCTTCTATTTATAGGGCTGTAATCTCGTCCCCTCGCGGCCCGCGTTAATAATGGGCTAAGCTCACGCGGCCCGCGTCAATGCTGGGTCAACGCGTAGCTTGGCCCGGTCACCACCTAGGTTCGCCGTGTGTTGGGCCACGTGGCGGCCCAGGGCTTTGCCAGATTTTAAAACGCTCGCGGCCCGCTTTAACTTAAGCAATCTTGTACGCGGCCCGCATGAACTTAAGATTTTGGCGAAGTCTGGTTATACTCTTACACGACCCGCGTTAAGTTGAGGTGAGGCCCTACGCGGCCCGCCTCAGCTTAATAATTTTGTTTTTAATTTCTTTTATATATTATATTCTAATTTAGGCTCGGTTTTCACATACGGGGTGCATATAAAGACATATTGATATATTTAAAGATATATTAGGGTGTTAGAAATATTATGAGGGTGTCAGTTTTACCGAGGGTTGTTATACTAACAGTACTGATGAGCTCTATACAGATGGCGGTGGAGGAGGGGGAAAGTGAGTGTAAAACAAACGACGTAACTGGAGCCAGTCCTCCTCCATGGCTCTCTGAGTACGGATGAAAGAAGCGACCTGCTGCTCTAAAGCAAAGAGGCGTGCAGCATAATCTGGGGGTACCGGTCGATAAGGCTGCAAAGGAGAGTGTGTCTGACCGTGACACTGGCATGGTGGCAGCTGAGCTCTCTCAAGCTCCTGGATGCGCTGCGTGTGTGACTCATGCTGAAAAACGAAAGACATCAAAACGTCCTCAATAGTGTGTCCCACATGGAATGGATGGTAAGGATCAGTAGGTGGCATGACAGGCGGTGACGGCCAAAGGAATGGCGTACTGGTGGGATCAAAAGGTGCCACAGAAAAGGAGAGACAGGGGGTACAACTGGTGGAAACTGTGGCATAACAGGAACAGACATCGGCACATGCCCAAAAGGATGGGCCGACGAACCCTCTCCAGGTCTCGCTGGAGGTACAAACCGAGGAACCTGAAAAGAGAAATCAACATGTCGTGTATCAGGGTGGTGTGGGGGAATAGGTGGAACATCCTCATCAGCAGGAATCCACCCGTGCTGTGCGTGCTCGTCTGGTGGATCCATGTGTGCCGCGAACAATGCATGCTCGGGCTCTAGTGGAACGGGATCAGGTGGGGGAGCAACAAAAGGGTGAACGGGTGCAATGTGATCGACAGGATGGTCAACAGGTATATCAGCAATAAGAGGTGGATCGACATGATCGGCAGCAATAACATGATCACCCTCCAGATGATCATCGACAGGCGGGTCAGCTAGAACAGGCTCAACAGGGATGCCAGCATGTACGGGGTCATGCTCAGGCATAGGGTCTAGATCGGCTGCCAGCTCAGGGGCGATGGCAGGCTCGGGATCATCAAAAGCCATCTCGAAATCGAACTCGGGGTCGATAGGATCGACTGGGTCAGCTGGATCCTCCATGGGCTGATCCATCGGTATGAACTCTATATCATGATCCGGGTCGAATCCCGGAGGAAAGATAGGATCAGAATCCTCTATGTCATCATGGTTAAACGCAAATCTGGGAATAGGAGCAACAGAGGATGCCTGGTCAGGATCTGAGCCATGCGAAAAGTGCTGTGCGCTCAAAGTGTGGGAAGGTGCGGATGCCACAGACTCAAAGGAGTCTGGGACCGGAGAATGCGCAGGCGAATCCTCGGCGGGAGCATCAGCGATCATCAGAAGATCGCCAGCAGGAAGAAGGGCCGCGTCCTGGATCTCATCCTCGAGAAGATCATCATCCTCTATGGGCTCATCGTCATACAGATCAATATCGCCGTCAGCCTCGGCGTCAAGAAGTAAATCATACGCTGGATAAACGGCTAAGGGTATAGGAGCCGGAATCTCTACTAATGGTAGGTACTCAACGGGAGGGCCATCTGCAGGCTCATCAGCACCCTCAGGTAGTGCGAAGGGCTGAAAATCGTCCTCGTCAGTGCTGGTATAGTCAGAAGTGTGCACCTCGTGCTCTGAGGATGGGAGGTCATCAGATACTACAGGTATAGGTCCGGTGGTGTCCGAATCGCCTTTACCGGGCGAGTCCATGAGTCTGTAACATAAACACAAATATGCACAAAAAATCAGTCATACAATCAAGTAATCACATAAGTCACCAAGTAAGAAATCACATAATCCTCCTAGTCCCACCAGCCTCCCAGTCTCCTAGACTGACATTCCTAGTCCCACTAGCCAAATTCTTCCCAGTCTCTAAGACTGCCCCATCATCCACCTCGACCTCCTAGATCGAGCCTCGGCCTCCATGACCGAGCCTCAACCTTCATGACTGAGCCTACTCTTCCTAGTCTCACTAGCCATCTACCTCGATCTCTAAGATCGAGCCTCGGCCTCCAAGACCGAGCCTCAGCCTCCAAGACTGAGCCTAAAACAATAAACATCTACCTCGATCTCTAAGATCGAGCCTCGGCCTCCAAGACCGAGCCTCAGCCTCCAAGACTGAGCCTAAAAATAATAAAATGTGCTCAACATTGGTTTATAAAAAGGTTTTGGATCTGGACTTAAGTGGTATGCAGTAAAAATGTTTTCGTGAGAGCCCTAGTGATCATAATCTAAACTCGAGAAAGAATCCTAGTTCGCTATGATCAGAGCTCTGATACCAAGCTGTCACACCCTGGCTTTGCGGAAGTGTGGTTAATTTGGTGTGACTCCTTAATACCATAGCTTAATCATAACAAACCTATATGAATTAAAAACATGCAAGATCATCCATTAAGTTTTAAAATCAAAAACAATACCATTGTCTGAACGGGAAAACACTCTAGCAACCATAACATTGTTCAACAAACAAACAAAACATAAACACAGTTTAAGGACTGTGACTTGTCCAGGAAAGAGTCACATTCCCTAAACCCCGGATGACCTCGGAAACTAGTGCAGCGGGAAAACGTGCCATACCGTGCCAGATCCTTTAATTCTCTGAAATACATGTAAGTTAAAAAATCAACAATAATGTTGAGCGAGTTCATGCGAAAGTGAGTAAATAAACCTTTGTAGTTATCAAAATCCTGGTATGTAGCAAATAAGGAAAAAGAGATCACCAATGGTTTGCAAGACCATTGATATGTGTGAAGTGCAAGTAGGAAGACTCAAACCTTGCGATTTTGCGTCGGGGCACAAAGTCACCCCGAGGTCCGTTATGCTGGACCTGGGGTTGGGCTCGCTACACCCAGATAGATCTACCGCTTACGTCCCTCGGTCCTACAATGAGGATTAATGGCCTCCAGTTCCCGCCTACCCACTCACAGGATCTAAGTAGTAACCCTCCTTACGCTAATCATACCATGTAAAAAGTACTCGTAATCATAGTAACATGTATTTCACCCCGCAGTTTAGAAAACTGAAAACAGTTAAGAGAAAAGGGGGACATGAACTCACCGAAGTGTGTCTCAAAAAGTATCTCCCAGAAAATCTGCCGTGCGACGACCTACACGTACTAACTTCAATTAGACAGACGGCCGTGCCTTAGTTTTAGGTTTAATGTCCGTGGGAAATAGTTAGACAACTATTTCGTAATTACACTTAGTAATTATTTAGTAAATATTTTCCTTCCCAACGATGGGGGTCTTAATACATGTACGTTTCTGTATCTTCGAAATATATTATTAAGTCTCACTTAAAATATATTTTAATTCTTTCTACAAAATATAATTATTTTCCCAAAAATATTATATTTTATAATTTTCCCAAAATGATACATTAGTCAAAATACGCGTTCACTAGTATTTTTCCGAAAATGCGTAAGTTACGTTTTAAGATCGGGTGGTATTAATAGTACCGTTGTAACTTAAATATTTATTGAAGGCGTTCGAATTATTTTGGAGCCGTTAATATTTGGTAATATTATTTTTACCCTAAAAATAATATTTACGTAGTTCACAAAATAATCATAAAAATTACACAAGTGTTATTAAGGAAAATATATATTCTAAATATATATTTTTGTAAGCTTTATTTACGAAAATCCCACCTCCGACACTTGCTTAATTTGTAATAGAATTCGCGACCAAATTTATTTGGAAAAAAAAATAAGTTAAAAATGTATCCATAACACTTGTGATAAAAATATTTACGAGTGTTAGATTTTTGGGAAAAAAAAAATCCGCCAGAGTTTCCTCTGTAACTGGAGGTGGCCACGCTTTCAAGCGTATCATTTTCTTTTGTAAAATCAATCAAACCAACAAACAATTTATTAAACAATGTTACACTAGTCAAGTGCCAAAGAAAAAAAATGTATTTGTCATGACAACATAAACTTGGCGTTTCAAAAAAAAAAAAAAAAGCGTAGTAATTTAGTGGTGTTTTTAGTGGGTTTAGTCACCTTCCAAAGTGTGTTGATTTTTGTAAAACTCCCGTTCTCGGGATTTTTAAATGTTCACAACTTGTGAACTTATTTTATGAACATATCCATTTACAACTTTTTCATGCCTTGTAAGTATACATATAATTATTTCCTCCAAAAATTATGACTTTTCAAAAAGACCCGTCTTTTAACTTGGTGTGTCTTAGAAAAATCATTTGTAGATGTCGGGTCCATAAGACCATCCACTCACTTAGTTTATTTATTTTTCAAGAACTCATTTTGTTACCAAGTTTATGTGAAACATGGAGGTGATTCTTTTATGTAAACATTAGTCACCTCCTAACTTGTTAACATAAGTTTTTAAATCTTATTTTAACAAGTTAAATTTTGATGTCCAACATCATCCTTCTAGTAAGCATCAAAATAAATAATAACCACATCAAAACAATTTTATTTTTAACAAGATTCCATCTTATTTTAACCTCATACTAGTTTTATGTTCAAGTTTGCATTTATGATCTTCTAGTGTTCTTTTATTTACATCACCACATAATTTTTAACCATCAAAAATATAAAGTAAAAGATGATCAAAGGAGCTTACTACTAGCTTTGAAGCTAGGGAAGAAACACAAGAGAAAACGAGTGGATAAAGACAAGCGAGTGAGGTCCTTGGCAATCCGAGTGCTCCACACCTCCTAAAATGGCTCCTTGCACTATGAAATAACCTTGGATGGAATGAATGGAAAATGGAAGGTGGTAGCGTGTGGGGAGGTTGTTCGGCCGTATCTATGGAAGGGAGAAAAAGAGAGTGTGGGGTGGTGAAATATGAAGAAGATAAGCTAGTATATATTATCCACTAATCTTCTTTACCCAATGGTTTGAATGCTCCCTTTAGTACAAACAACATCTCAACAAAACCAAGGAAAAGATTTAACTAGGTATTGAAAAAGCTCCTGGACCTGATGGATTTTCGTTCAAGTTTATTAAGAAGTTCTGGACGCAACTGGAAACAAACTTTATGAGAGTGTTGAAGGAATTTCATAATAAGGGCCGTATAGAAAGGGGCTGCAACGCGTCTTTTATAGCCTTATTACCAAAGATAAGAGACCCTAAGATGGTTAGCGAGTATAGACCTATTTCGTTGATTGGGGTGTTATACAAAGTAATAGCGAAAGTTCTTGCAAATCGAATCAAAGGGGTAATTCCATTTGTGGTGGCGTCAGTACAAACGGCTTTTGTAGAAGGTAGGTCAATTTTTGATGGCCCTATCATTACAAGTGAAGTAATCTCCTGGGCGAAAAAAAGCAAAAAGGAAATATTTGTGTTTAAAGTGGACTTTGAAAAGGCTTATGACTGCATAAACTGGAAGTTCCTACTGGCAAACATGAAAGCAATGAATTTCCCGGCAAGATGGAGGAAGTGGATTGGAGCGTGTCTAAAGTCAAGTTGGGCGTCGGTTTTGGTAAATGGATCCCCTACATCGGAATTCAATTTACAAAGAGGTTTAAGACAAGGTGATCCGCTATCCCCATTCTTATTTATTCTAGCTATGGAAGCATTAGATGTAATTATGAATAGGGCTTGCGAAAGAGGGATTTTTAAAGGGGTAAAACTACCAAACGAAGGTCCATGTATCTCTCACCTATGTTACGCGGACGATGTAATATTCATGGGTGAATGGTCCGAGAATAACATACTAAACCTAAATAGAATTCTGAGATGCTTCTAATTATGCTCGGGACTAAAGGTGAATTTAAGTAAATCAAGCTTAGTTGGTGTGGAGGTAGAAGAGGAAGAAGTTGAATCTATGACCGAAAAATTAAAATGTAAAAAAGGTAATATGCCGTTTGAATTTTTGGGGTTAACAATTGGTGCAAATATGAAACGAGAAAAACTATGGAAACCGGTGGTAGATAAGTTCAATAAAAAACTATCGTCATGGAAAGCGAAATGCCTATCATTTGCCGGAAGATTGGTATTAGCAAAAGCGGTTATGGGAGCACTTCCGAATTACTACATGTCAATGTTTTCAGCCCCAAAGAAAGTTATCCAAAAGTTAGAAGCAATTCGGAGGAAGTTCGTTTGGGGTTCGAAAGAAGGTAAAAATAAGATATGTTGGATTGCATGGAAAACAATGGTAAAACCGAGAAAATATGGTGGATTCGGTATAGGGGATTTGAGAAGCACGAATCTAGCACTATTAGTAAAGTGGGCTTGGAAATATAAAACG
The DNA here is from genome assembly GCF_002127325.2 of Helianthus annuus. Taxonomy (NCBI): domain Eukaryota; kingdom Viridiplantae; phylum Streptophyta; class Magnoliopsida; order Asterales; family Asteraceae; genus Helianthus; species Helianthus annuus. Next base: position 153,733,902 of record NC_035434.2, on the reverse strand, counting down.
AACCAGGAAGCATTATGGGCAAAAGTCGTAAAAGCAATACATGAAAATAAGAGATGCCACAAATATATCCCAGCAAACAAAAGGATTACTGGAATATGGAAAGATATAGTAGGTTCATACAATGAACTCAACAGCAAAGGCATAAACTTGAAGGAAAGATTAGTGGCGAAAGTAGGAGATGGAAAAAAGATTAAACTATGGCTGGATAATTGGGCAGGTGAGTTACCGTTGAAAGACCGATACCCTGAATTGTTTAAGATCGCAAAAAACAAGCAAGCAACTGTGGCGAACCATGGAGTAAAGGTAGGAAACGAAACTCAATGGAACATTGAGTGGAGTAGACCACCAAACAGCGACGAAGAATGGAGGCAATGGTCGGGTATGTGGAATGATTTAAATAAAACAAAAATTGATACGGCAGCGGACCGATGGGGATGGAAAAATGATAAATGGGAGACATTCTCAGTAGCAGCGGTCAAAAGACTGATCGACAAACAATTCATAACTGAACCGGAAGAACAATGGAATCACTGGAACACATGGGCGCCGGCAAAGATAAACTACTTTACGTGGAGGGCAGCTATCGGAAAAATCGCGGTAAAAGAAGAACTAAAAAAAAAGAGGCGTAGCTATGGAAAACGATCTGTGCTCAAGATGTGGGTTGAGGGAGGAATCAGTGGAACACTTAATACACGAATGCATAATGTCAAAAGCAGTTTGGTGGAACATCCTTGTGTGGCTGAAACTACCGACTACTGCGGACGTGAGTACATGCAAGAAGATGATAGAATACCCGGACGGTTTGGCTGGATCATCGGAATGGAAGAAAATAGTGAAACTGGTCTTTCAAACAACGATATGGAACCTTTGGAAGACACGAAACGAAAAGGAGTTCAAAGGAGGCACGAGAGTAGGAAGCAAAATAATCGACGACATTAAAGAAGATACGTTCTTGTGGCTGAAAAGTAGATCAAAGTTCAAGGAATTAGTATGGGAGAGATGGGTGGATTTCAATATTAGAGACATAGTCAAATAATACGAGCAATGGGCGGATGGGGTGGGCTTTAGTGTGTTATGAGTTGTGTTTATATGTTTTTCGTAGTGTAACATTTGGGTTTTACAGCATATGCTGGCCCTGTTCTATAATCATAGAATCCTGCCGTTTCAAAAAAAAAAAAACTAGGTATTGGAAGATCATGGAATCTTGTGGGGCCATGCCTTTTGATCGAAAATTCTGCCATGGGAGGGGCTAAGTGAAAGATTTTAGTGGTTACTTGGTGGCTAGTAGGGGGCTTAGTGTAAGTAAAATCAACATATTCACATTTCCTAGATATTACATGGGGATTTGTAGGATTCTTGGTGGCACATGGGAAATCAACAAAAAAAAGAAAGAGAACAGGGGGGCCATGATGCCGCCATTTTCATGATGGGAGTTTAGTTCATTCCCAACTAATAATTAAGTAACTAGTTAGTTAATTAGTTAGAAATTATGTTTAGTGTATTAGTGGGTAGTAATTTATATCGGGTGTTAGGGTATTCGGGGACACTAACTGGCTCAGAGAAATACAACAATGTCACTGTCAAATTTTTATGTCCCGGGTTAAGTCCGGTTGTACGGTTGAATATTACTCCGATAAGGCGCCAAATAATTATTTAAAGTGTCGTTGATATTATTCTTAGTGACACAATTTATTCCCGATACTTTGGAGAGTGTCTAGTAATATTTTTCCAACTTTTTCCACTTTACTAATTTAGATAAATGCTGAATTTTTATTTTAAAGTGCAGAATTTTGTTCTCAAAGTACGTTTTAGGCACATCCGGTCACTATAATTATACCTAGTGACGCAGTTCTACAACCCTCTTATCCCTACACTCTCTACTAGTGTAGTAAAATATTTCTGGCTCATACAGGCCTTAGAGGCAGTGTCTGCCTAATGCTGGCTTTATCAGCATGTTCAATAGGTTATCCGTTCATAGTGCTACTGTGCTTTTGTGCATCATGTTTGTCACTAAGGTTCAGCATGTAAATAATGTAGTGACGGTAAATAGAGTATGATGCAAGTATGTACAAGTATCAGAAATCAAGTAGCAGTTCATCAGTAATTTCAAATAAGCATAGTAATTAAGCAGTAATTAATTATTAATTAAGTCATACGGATACCTGGTTTAGTGAGGGTTGTCACAAAAGACACGGCAACATCCTGCATCAGCCTGCAGAACCATTATATCCTATCGTATCCCCTTGGCCGTTTATGAAATGGGGAATGGACATAGTGGGAAAACTTCCAAAGGCTCCAGGAGGAAAGGATTTTATGCTGGCAATGACAGATTATTTCTCCAAGTGGGTCGAAGCCGAGGCCTTTGTTCAAGTCAGGGATCAAGAAGTGGTATCCTTCATAAAGAGGAATATCCTGACCAGATTTGGGGTACCAGCTGAGATAGTTTGTGACAATGGCTCTCAATTCATCAGCAAAAGAACTACTGACTTTTGCAAGAGTTGGGGAATTAAGATGATTACGTCAACACCAGTGCATCCTCAAGCAAATGGACAAGCAGAATCCTCGAACAAGATAATCGTCAACAATTTAAAAAAGAGGTTAGGTGCCAAAAAAGGAAAATGGGCAGAGGAACTACCATTTGTCCTATGGGCTGATAGAACAACTGTGAAGAATGCTACTAGGTAAACCCCATTTTCTTTGGTATTTGGGGCAGAAGCAGTGATCCCGACAGAAATGGTGATACCGACTGCTAGATCAAGCCTACGGGATCCTGAATCAAATCCTGAAATCTTATGTCAAGAACTGGATACTATTGATGAGACAAGAGATGCAGCAAAGCTAAGGATGGCAGCATATTAACAGAGGATATCCAGAGCATATAACAAGAATATAAGGACTAGAAGGTTCCAAGTCGGAGATTGAGTGTTAAGGAAAGCTTTTCAGAATACTACGAATCCTGCTGATGGAAAGTTAGCTCCAAAGTGGGAAGGACCCTATGAGATTGAATCGGAATACGGAAAAGGAGCATACCAGCTTAAGAATATGGAGGGGGATATGCTACCAAGATCCTGGAATGCTATACATCTCAAAGCCTATTTCAAGTGAGTTTAGAATTTAATTTCTAACTCAAGATGGTATGAATTCTGTCTCTTTTAAATATAATTTATTTTATTTGAACCCAATACTAATTTAAGCATCGGAGGGGTGTTAGCTAAGCTAACACCCACCTTAGTTTAAGGTTGTTTTGCAAAATATGCTTTGGGATATAGCTCCAGGATACACACGCAGGATACTTCGAAAGATTAGAGGATTGGCCCCCTCTCTCACGTTTAAGGGATCCAGATCCCTTCACAGGTTTAAAGGTATTCACCTTTCTCACGAATTGGGTTTAAACACCCCGCATGGAGCGCAAGTTATCCAGGGATAGTTCAAGGTGGCGGGACCAGTTCATGTAAAAGTGGCTGACAATTTCGTTACTGTTGGCTATACCCTGGATCCTTAAGGTATATGAGGATTGATCACCCTCTCTCGCGAAAGGGTATTTTCATACGCTCTAAGGTTTAAAGGTTTTCACCTTTCTAAGTCTTGGAGTTTATATACTCCCGCCTGCAGCGCATGAAAATTTGGGATTTTCTCCAGGATGCTAAGGGTTTATCCCCAGTATATTAAGGGTTTATCCCCAGTGAAACTAAACTTTTTGACAAAGTTCCAAAGATATGACAAACTACGATTGTGTTTACACACGTTCTTCTGTTGGTGAAAAGATACGAAGTTTAATCACTAAGTGAAGAGATACTCAAGTGTGTCATATATTGATGCAATATCCTGCACAGACAGGGGACATCCATGCCGAGGACATTGCAAAGGATTCAAAGGTTGAGGATGGAAATTATTGCCTAAATGTTTCTGGTATGATTTCTCATTTTTTCCAGTCTTGAAAACCTTATCTAAATGATCTAAGTTTTCTAAAAAGTCATATTCAACCAATCTTTGTCTAACATTTTGATAACAAAAGTATTGAACATTTCATCAGTATCCTGACCAGGATATTTGGTCAGGATATTCAAAACATACCTTTCAAAATAAAAACATAATAACAACAAATAAGGCTAAAAGGTTAGTTTATTATTATTGGTCCAAAAGATTGTATTCTTGGTTTCATCTCAAAAAGAGACCCATCCACCAAGAACACAATTAAATTTTTAAAGCATATTTACATAAACAGTTGAAGGCTTCGTCCTGGAAACACTGGATCCCTCCACCTTCAACTGTCAAGATATTCTACTTGCAGGAAATTAAAATTGTTATAAGTGCAGGACGACCAGATGATTTAGACCCTACAAAATGCAGGTATCATTAAAGACAAACTAACCAAAATACAGGTTCAGTATATGCGTATGGGATACAGGATCTGGATAATTACCTTATTAGGGAAGGAGGTCATAGGCTCGATAGACTCCATGAAGCCAAGGTCATCATAAGAAAAACCTTCGGCAGCAGCAACAGATGGCTCCTTTCTCACCAGGGCAGGCTTGGGATAGCTGTCAAGCTTCTCAAGATCGAAGAAAACAAATATCCTTACCAGACATGTTAGAATGACTAAAAAATATATCCATTGGAATCAGGATATCCAACAGTTATATTTTTAGGGACAATTGTTATGGGTGAAATTTTGAGCCCATATCCTGACTTTATATCTTGATTTTTATTAGTTGTATATGATCAGGATACCGGATCAGGATACCGGACCAGGATATTGGTAACATCCTGAGGCAGTATCCTGACTGTTACTAACAATTTGCTTGTAAACGTTGATTACAAGGGACTAACGTTCATAAGGACCAAATCATCCTGAAGACCCGCTCAAATTGGTTAGGATAAGGACGTTGATGGCGGAAAAATAGCTCTTGTAACGGTCAATATTGAAGAAAGGCGTATTTTATGGGAGCTGGTCAAAGATATTAATGTTGTAACGGTCATGGAAGCTTAAATCCTGGAATTATGGTTAATATGCGTGTGGAAAACGAGTAGAAACAGTCCCCAACGTTCAGAAAGGAAAGTATCCCGGATTTTTGGCACAATATCCTGGATTTTTAGCATAGTTAGTTATTTCCTTTTACTATATAAAGGAGTGATCGGATTATAGGGGAAACAACTTTCACACACACAATCTCTCGTACACTCTTGCTCTCTACCACCTGTAACCACTCACAAACACTCACACTTGTACTCGAATCACATTGTAACACTTAGTTGATCTGTATCATATCCTCCACTGTATCCTGTTATTGAAGCAATAAGAAGAACAAGGCAGCCGATGATTGTCAGCTCCTGGGGTTTTATGCCGGAGATCTAGATTGATCAAGGGCTTTCCTCGTACATCACATGTCAACCTTTACGTTTTTGCTCATTGTTTGATTATTGATATAGTCTGATATCCTCGGACTATATCCTGAAACTGTTTTTTGCAAACTAACAAACCAATATATTTTTCACAAATTCTTACTAGCACGCTACCTCACAACACTAATTTGATCACTTAATTGCTTCGGTAATTTTTGACCAAAACAGATATCACTTCGAAATCCACTGTACTCGTTGGCTTCAGTGGAGAAGCTAGGAATACCGTGGGAGAGATTAAATTACCAGTATATGTTGAAGGGGTCAATTCAATACAACGCTTCTGTGTGCTGGACTCCCTATCCTGCTATAATATTATATTGGGCAGGCCATGGATCCATGATATGAAAGCTGTGCCATCGACTTATCATCAATGCATCAAAATCCCTACACCTTGGGGGGTTGTCAAAGTAGACAGTGACCAGCAGGAAGCAAAGGAGTGTTACTCATCCTCTATGAAATCCTCTACCAAGCCTAATGCAGCATAGCAATTAAAGAAACGGGCCCAGGATATCACGGAGGCATCGGAGCAGGATGTAAAGAAAGTGATCCTGGATCAGGATAATCCGGATATATCGGTGCTCATAGGGACCAATATCCCTCAAGATATTGAGCACCAATTGACTAACTTTTTGAAATGCATGATGTCAATGTTAGGGCTGGATTTTTATTATAGGTGATCCTTACACGTGATCCTAACCAGTGATCCTTGTTTCTTTGGCAGACAGTGATCCTCAGCAGGACTTCAGGATCAGGGTCATGGGACATTATAGGATCCTCATACTAACGATCATCTTCGCTTAATGCAATGTTATTTTTGCAGGAATATCTAGCAGGATACGCTCTAAGCATCATGATCAAGGGACGCGTCTTCACAATTATGGCAAGAGCTTAATCGGAGATAGACGTTGCACAGGATATGGAAACATGGCTTGATTTATGGGCGGCAATTTAGGCTAGATTGTCTGTTATTTCTAAAGGGGTAATGAGCTGATAATTAGTCCTTTTACCTAAAATAGGTCACCTACACTTGTATAAATACCACTCTCCATCATTTGGAAGGGGACACACGACATACACCACAACTCTCACACACTTAGACACTCGAAACAATAGTGATCCTTGTACTCAGCTCATTATCATCCGAAGTTGTAACTATATTTTTCTTATATTGAAGTTGGTGATCGGTAGTTGCCATCACCCGAGGTTTTTTATGCCGGAGATCATACATTGATCAAGGGCTTTTTCCTCGTATAAATCATTGTGTCTTTGCATCTTTATCACAGAAGTGATCCTTTACTTTCATAATTAACCAAGCATCATACCCCGTTTACATAAAGTTTGGTTACATTATCCTTGTGTGATTTTTGACCAAAACAGTTTGGCGCCCACCGTGGGGCAATTGGTGCTTCATTCATAAGAAAATCTTTTGTTCGAAATCATTTCAAAGAGTTACATGGCTTCATCATTAAAGAACACGTCCACGGCGATGTCTGCAGTCACCTCATCACAGACCACTCTGCCTCCTCCACCGGCAGGATCTCAGAAAAATACTGAGAAGAGACCAACTCCTACTTCCTCTAAACCTCCATCTTCTTCTGCTGTGAATTCTTCTATTCCCAGTACTAGTGATGTGTTTGCTTTAATTTTGCAGATGAAGGATCGTATGCAGCGGCAGGATGAGACTAATGACAGGATCCTCAGGGAAATTGGAGACCTCAAAAGACAAAAGAAAGCGGCAGAGGATCATTCCCCACTGATGCCCAAATCCTTGAGCTTCGAGACTCCAATGATCGCTTCCCAGCCATCGGGGACCCCGGACGTACAAATCATAGGGGAGTCAAGAGGATTACATCTCAAGTCGGCAGCAATGACTCAGACATCAGGCTCACATTTTCAGCCAGCAGGATCCTATCCTCAGTATATGGGATCCTTCATGAATTCAGGAGTCTATCCAGGAACACAGCAACTTCAAGGATCCTATTTTGTCCCAGGATCATCCCAGGTTCAAGGATCCTCCTTTGTTCCAGGATCGTCTCAGATATCAGGATCCTTCCCGATGCCAGGATCCCTAAGAAGTTTGCAAACAGGAAATCCGGATGTCCATCAAGGGGACTTCATTCCGATGCAGACCATAGCCTCCACTGGTCCCTCCATTGTCCCTGAATCCCAGCAACTTGGATTCACAACCACTGTTCCTAATTTGAACCCAATGGGAGGTAACACTTTAAATAATTATCTTGCCACTAACCATGGATTCATGTAGGATACAGGTGTCAATCATGCTATGGCCAGGGAATTGCAAAAGCTTAAAGATATGATCTCAAGTGTTCCAGGGGTAGTCAAGCCTATCCCGGAGATTGCAGATGGAAGCCACAAGGTATCTCGCTTTGCACCACCAATTTGTGATGCAGAGGTACCCAAAAGGTTCCATATCCCTACTATGAAGCTGTATGATGGCACAACGGATCCAGAGGAGCACATAGCACAATACAGGGAGAGGATGGAGATCAATCCTATCCCAGAAAAGTTGAAGGAAGCATGCCTATGTAAAGGATTTGGATCCACTCTTACTGGATCAGCTCTTAAATGGCTGCTAAGTCTTCCCCCCTACTCTATTACTTCATTTGCCAACTTAGTTAATTTATTCAATAATCAATTCTCTTGTAGTAGAAAATTTGAAAGATTAACTAGTGATTTGTACAGGATAACTCAAAATCATAATGAATCATTAAGGGATTATATAACTAAATTTAGTAAAGAATCCTTGGACATTCCCAACTTGGATATGGCTACGGCTGTTGAAGCCTTCAAAATGGGACTGCTTAAGGATTCATTATTCTATGATGATCTTGTTATCACACCATGCAGGAATCTAGATGAAGTAAGAACTCGAGCACTCAGGTTCATCCGGCTAGAGGATGACAAGAGGATCCAGGAGAGACAAGTAGGATCCTCAAAACAAGATAAGCAAGGATCCTCCTTCAAGAGCAACAAATTCAAATCCTACCATAGAAATGAAAATCAGAATGCGCATGCTATTGACCAGGAAGAGGATGATGAAGAATATCCTCCAATCTCAGAATATTGTTTTTCTGTTGATAAGCATGAATTGTTGACCTTTATGGATGCATCCTCTGGGTTCCAACAAATTCAGATGGAACCATCTGACCAAGAGGATACAGCCTTTATGACCCCAACCGGTTTATATTGTTATATTGCCATGCCTTTTGGACTAAGAAATGCAGGTGCAACATATCAAAGGCTGGTGAATATGATGTTCAAAGATCAAATTGGAAAAACTATGGAGGTGTACATAGATGATATGGTGGTCAAGTCAAAGAAAGCTGAGGATCACCTAAGGGATTTGGAAGAAGCATTCGATATCCTTGATAGTTACAACATGAAACTTAATCCTTCAAAATGCCATTTTGGTGTTAAGGCAAGAAAGTTCCTAGGATACATGGTAACTCAGAGGGGCATTGAAGCAAGCCCGGAACAAATCAAAGCATTAGTAAATATCAAATCTCCTGCCAATGCCAAGGATGTTCAAAGACTGACAGGCAGGATAGCAGCTCTGAACAGGTTCATATCGAAATCCTCAGAAAAATGCAAAGAATTTTACGATATCCTAAGGAAGAATAAGAAGTTTGAATGGACTGAGAAGCATGAGAACGCTTTACTAACCCTTAAAGAATATATGTCCTCAGCACCAGCATTAGCAAAACCAGAAAAAGGAGATGTGTTATCCTTATACCTGGCGGTATCCTCAACCGCTATAAGTGCTGTCCTTGTCAAGGATCACGAAGGTACACAATATCCTATCTACTATGTAAGTAAAAGTTTACTTGATGCCGAATCCAGGTACTCACACCTCGAAAAACTTATTCTTGCATTAATCATGGCATCCACTAAGTTAAGGCATTATTTTGAAACCCATACTATTGTTGTTAAAACTAATTTTCCAATTAAGAATGTCCTCAGGAAACCGGAGATGTCAGGGAGAATGGCTAAGTGGGCAGTGAAGCTTAGTGCCCATGATATAAGATATGAACCAAGAACGGCCATTAAATCACAAGCCTTAGCTGACTTTGTGGCTGATTTCAGTAGTGATCTACAAAAAGAAGCAGAATTGGAGGTCCAGCAGCTGGATGAAACCAAGGATCCTTGGATATTACACACTGACGGATCCTCAAATGTCAAGGGCACAGGGCTCGGGATCCTACTAAAATCGCCACAGGGGGACATAATACCCCACTCCATAGCCTGTGAATTCCAAGCAACTAACAATGAGGCTGAATATGAAGCCTTAATTGCTGGCTTGCAAATCGCTAAGGATATGGGGGTAAAATATCTCGAAGTATATGTAGACTCATTGTTGATCACTAATCACTTTAATGGGTCCTATGCTGTTAAAGGTGAAAAACTAACCAAGTATTTAGAGATAGTCAAAGAATTGGCACTCTCCTTTGTTTCTTTCAGCTTGACACAGGTACCAAGGGAGGAAAACACAGAGGCTGATGCATTGGCCAACCTAGGATCATCCTTGAAGATTCCAGAAGATATAAGTATTCCTATCATCCATATCCTGGCTCCTGCTATCAAAAATCAGGTGGCCATGGAAATAGAAGAGGATACTGCGATGATCCCTAGTGAAGAACCTCAACCTTATTCAGGATCATGGATCTCACCAATCATGAGATACTTGCAACACGGGGAGATTCCGATGGAAGAAAATCCTAGAGCTTTCAGGATTAAGGTATCTCAGTTCACAATTTTGAATGATGTATTATATAAGCGATCTCTTGCAGGACCATATTTGAGATGCATTGAGGATCCTGAAATTGAAGAAGTATTGAAAGATTTCCACGAAGGAGATTGTGGAAACCACACTGGGGGCAGAGCATTGTTCTCGAGGATCCTTAGAACAGGATACTACTGGCCAACCATGAAAAGGGATGCTGTAGAGTATGCTAAGAAGTGTGATCCTTGCCAAAGACATAGCAATATCCTCCATCAGCCAGCTGAATTTTTACACCCAATACCATCCTCTTGGCCATTCATGAGATGGGGAATGGATATAGTTGGCAAGCTTCCTAAAGCACCTGGTGGAAAAGTATTTATGCTTGCCATGACTGACTATTTTTCTAAGTGGATAGAAGCTGAAGCCTTCGCCCAAGTCAAAGAAAAGGAAGTCATATCCTTCATTAAAAGAAACATTATAACTAGATTTGGCATTCCCTCTGAAATTGTATGTGATAATGGCTCCCAATTCATTGGAAGCAGAACCACTAACTTTTGTGACAGTTGGGGAATCAAGATGATCACATCAACACCAGTTCATCCACAAGCCAATGGTCAAGCAGAATCATCCAACAAGATCATCATCAACAATCTGAAGAAGAAGCTAGGATCCAAGAAGGGGAAATGGGCAGAAGAGTTACCTTATGTGCTATGGGCTGATAGAACAACTCCCAAGAATGCCACTGGTCAAACACCTTTTTCTTTAGTATTTGGGGCAGAAGCAGTGATCCCAACAGAAATGGTGATCCCAACTGCTAGAACAAGTGCTCGTGATCCTGAAGAAAATGCTACAATCCTAGCTCAGGATTTGGATACTATTGAAGAAATCAGGGACCTAGCTAGGATAAGGATGGCAAGCTACCAACAAAGAATGGCTGGTGCCTACAACAAAAATGTCAGAATAAGGAAGTTCCAAGTCGGAGATATGGTGTTGAGAAAAGCATTTCAAAATACTATCAATCCTGCTGACGGGAAGTTAGCACCAAAATGGGAAGGTCCCTACTTGATTGAAGCTGAAGCAGGAAAGGGGGCATACAGGTTGCTAACCATGGAAGGAAACTTGTTGCCAAGAGCCTGGAATGCTGTTCACCTAAAGAAATATTTCATGTGAACATGATCCTTCATGCATGTGATCCTTACATTGAAGTATCCTTGGAGGATCCCGATGATATCAGTGATCCTTACTCTGGTAATATGCTTATCCTAGAAACTATTGCATTTTCTTACTCTTTACCTAAGGATAAGGATCATGTATCCTTCATCCTCTACTCACGAACCATTTGAGTTATGATAGTTCAGGTATCTTCAGCATATCGTCAAAGATCTTCAAAAGCACCGCAGATCCTTGGGTCCAACCCCAGTTATCCTTGGGATTATCCCCAGTTTCCGCCAGCAGCGCACGATGATCCTGATATAGTTCACGTCTTTGGGACCAGTACCCACTTCCGGGGCTGACAACCTCATCGTACTGGCTATATTTAGGATCCTACGTATAATGGTAGACGTACCATACATCCGTTCCTAAGGTTTCTAACGTTTTCACGTTAGCTAAGGTTTTGACATTTTCATGTCACTAAGTTTGGATAGTCGCCAGAAAGGGCCATACTCCAGTTTACATACGATCCTTTGGGCTTGTCCCCAGTTATCCTTTGGGCTTGTCCCCAGTGATCCTCCGGGATCATTCTCAGTTATCCTTTGGGCTTGTCCCCAGTGATCCTCCGGGATCATTCTCAGTTACCCTTTGGGCGTGCCCCCAGTTACTAATTTATTTCTTACATTGGCTTAGTCCCAAGTTGTGCTTCGTTTTTCAGGATTGTCAAAGTTAGAACACATAAGGATCCTTAATCCTTATTATCCATCAAAATCTTATCTACGATTGTCTCGATTGAAGGTTAGGATCCTAACTTGGATCCTCAGGTATGATCCTTGACCATTTTGATTATACTCACTATCCTAACCGACCCTTACACTTTGACAACCAAACCTATGATCCTTGAATTAAAGTACTTTGAAAATTTTCAATATCAGGATATTTGATCTGGGATCATATCCTAAATTTGGATAACATATTTTCAACCCTTGTTACTTTAACAAATATACTACAAAAACAATCAAGAAACCAGAAGATAAGGATAACAACACGAGATAAGCCAGAAAAATTAAAGTTATATTATTAAACAAAAGGATCTTTAAACCTTTCAAAAAGTTGTCAAAATTGCCAACCCACATTTCTACCAGCAAAACGTGGCCCGTCCACATGGGTTGGCAAAGGGTGTCCATTGTCTATGCGGTCTTAGCATTGTGCAGGAAATTAAAAGCGGCAGGATCACAAAGGCTTCATCCCCCAAACAGAGGATCCCTCCACCTTTTGCAATCCTACCTATTTTCTAAAGGATCCAGGATCCTTAACCCTAAAAACTACTGTTCGAAGATTACAGACCATAATTGTTTCAAACATCAACTACCACAAACCACTACCAAACCTAAAAAATTGGGCTCCGGCCTAGTCAAAAATATCCATCATCGCCCAATCATGCAGCCTACTCCTTCGCTGCTCCATCACCACCAGCCTCTCCACCCTGATCCTTTTCAGCATCACCGCCTTCCAGCATGGGAATATCCTCAGCCTCATCCTCGTCCTCCAGGTCTGCCAGCCTTGCCTTCCAACCTTCAACGTCCCACGAGCTTTTGTCAAAGATAGGATCCTGAGCCTCCTCAGCCATCTGAATTTGTATCTTGTACATAGCAATTGCCGCGGAGACCTTGGCATCTTGGGTGATCTCCTGCTTCTCGTTATCCATATCGATCAACCTCTGAGCAGCCTCATCCTTCGTGGCCCGGAGTTCCTTCTCAAGATCTGCTATCTTGAGATCCTTAAGCACGCCCATTTGTTGAAGGTCGGCAATCTGGCTCTCTTGATCCTCAACATGGCCAAGATAGGTCTCGATCTCGGCAAGTTTCTGCAAAGAGGGGAATAACGTAAGTTCAGAACCGGATGATCCTCAAAGAAACAGGATACACAAACATGATATTCGAAACGGATAACCAACAGGGGCAGTGATCCTTACCTCATTCGCGTAGTCAAGGAATTGCTGACAGAGGAGGGGAAATCCTTGGAGATCTTCAGAGGTTTTCCTCTTTTTTCCCTTGCCCCGGATAGGTGCCTTGGGGGCTGAAACTGAAGGACTGGCAGCAGGAGCCTTCTTCCTCGAAGACTTGACGTTGGTGAGATCATCTATCCCAAATTTAGAAGCAGATTTGACAGACCTGACAGACTTTCCAGCACCTACACAATCAAAAAACAAGATAAGTTGCTTTATTAATCAAACAATCATACATATAATTTATTTTCTATAAGGATACTTACTTGACATAGTGGCAGATGCAGAGGATACTTCTTGAGAATCTTGGACGGTGACTTGGAAACTTCTGACTTCAGGATTAAGCTTTTTAAAAGCTAGGACTCTCTCTTTTGCAGCAGGGCTTAATTTCAGATGAGCAATGGATATAGCTGCACGAGAGATAAAAAGAGATATTAGTGATCCTCATTATATGAGACAGGGCTGATAGTGATCCTTCGAGGATCCTCTATCCTACCATGAGTGGCCCATTCCTTGGGCAGATCCTTCCCATCTGGGATGGAATCCCTCCTAACAAAGAAAAAGCGACGCTTCCAGTTTGTATCGTTCTTAGTGACCTTGAAGACAGGATGATCCTCCCCGGCTTTCCGTTTCAACAAATACCGGTGAGAACCAAATGTGGTGAGATCATAAAGATTGGCCAACTCCGCCATCCCCAGATCAATCCCTTCCTGCTCGATGATCCTCTCGAAGGTATACAGAACCCTCCAGATCATCGGCATAGCTTGGATGTAAGAAATGCCGGTTAAGGAAAAGAAAGACTGGGTAAAGTCTGGAAAAGGATATGAAAACCCTATGGTGAACGGGGTAGCAGGAAAAGCCACCCAAACATCTGAAACAAAGTCGCTTAAAGCTGTAGGAACGAAGGATTTGAAAACAGTATTCGCCGGAAAGCAATGACGAATTCTATCTACGTGAACGTCAGTAAAGCAACATCGCTCCGTAGGGGAATCCTTGATAATCCCCTGGCCTTTTAGGGGACTATCCTTCTTGGAATCCTTGTGTGGAGAATTCCGGAGCAACATGTTTGTGACGGGACAGAAACAGAGACGGAGCAAAAAACAGAGCAAAGAGAATATAGAAAGGAAAGAGAGAAGAGGAGAATACCTGATCAATCTTCGGTGGAGAATATAAAGGGAGTATATCCTGAATTTAAATACAAACTGATCCTCACCCTATCTCCTATTTATAATCATGATCTGCAGGGATTGTCACATCTATGACGTAATGATCGCAACGGCTAGTCCATGTGTAACGGCTAGTTATACGGAGTCGCCCGTTGGAGATAAGATCGAAACAAAATATAACTCGTCAATTTACAATAAACTCCTTATATTTTGGGGGCAATTGTTAGGGCTGGATTTTTATTATAGGTGATCCTTACACGTGATCCTAACCAGTGATCCTTGTTTCTTTGGCAGACAGTGATCCTCAGCAGGACTTCAGGATCAGGGTCATGGGACATTATAGGATCCTCATACTAACGATCATCTTCGCTTAATGCAATGTTATTTTTGCAGGAATATCAGCAGGATACGCTCTAAGCATCATGATCAAGGGACGCGTCTTCACAATTATGGCAAGAGCTTAATCGGAGATAGACGTTGCACAGGATATGGAAACATGGCTTGATTTATGGGCGGCAATTTAGGCTAGATTGTCTTTTATTTCTAAAGGGGTAATGAGCTGATAATTAGTCCTTTTACCTAAAATAGGTCACCTACACTTGTATAAATACCACTCTCCATCATTTGGAAGGGGACACACGACATACACCACAACTCTCACACACTTAGACACTCGAAACAATAGTGATCCTTGTACTCAGCTCATTATCATCCGAAGTTGTAACTATATTTTTCTTATATTGAAGTTGGTGATCGGTAGTTGCCATCACCCGAGGTTTTTTATGCCGGAGATCATACATTGATCAAGGGCTTTTTCCTCGTATAAATCATTGTGTCTTTGCATCTTTATCACAGAAGTGATCCTTTACTTTCATAATTAACCAAGCATCATACCCCGTTTACATAAAGTTTGGTTACATTATCCTTGTGTGATTTTTGACCAAAACAGTCAACATTCGCGTGGAAGCACGAGGATATGACAGGTATTTCCAAGGATGTTATAACACACAAGCTTGGTATTGACAGGTCATTTAAGCCTGTCCAGCAGAAAAGAAGGAAATTTGCTCCAGAACGAAATGCAATTATTCAAGAAGAAGTAGACAGATTGTTGAAGTCGAAAATGATCAGAGAGGTCAAATTTCCAAGGTGGCTGGCAAACGTAGTAGTGGTAAAGAAGAAAAACGGGAAATGGAGAGTTTGTGTGGATTATACAGACTTGAACAAGGCTTGTCGAAAGGACCCGTTTCCTCTCCCTCATATTGACTCAATGGTAGACGCTATTGCAGGCCATGAAATGTTAATGTAACAACTGTCACTAAAATCCATAATTAGGATGGTAATTAGCTATTAAGAAAACCCTAATTGAGACACCCAAGTGATTCTACGCAAACCCTAAAATTTTCAGAATCATCAGAATCAGGATCAGGGCCCCTAAAACTCAGGGGGGGCAAAACCCTAGTTACGATTATCCTCATAACTATCTGTCAAATTCGAAATTTAAGAAACTGTCAACACAGCAAGCCTAGTTACACACGTAGCTGCCCTATAAACATAGGTTACCACTCGCGTAGCGCGACGCCCATGGGGGTACCCCTCGCGCTACGCGACGGGGGTCAAATTTCGTATATAAATAGGGGTGTCTGGGACTTGAATATGAGAATTGAAACGACGTAAAACGTCAAAATACACGCTGAATTATCAGCTATATACTACACAAACACACACAGATCTCGAATCGCTGCCGCAATCAGGGTATTAACTCGATCGCTATTACGATTCAACGTCCGATCGATTATAACTATCCAACGATAGTCCAGGTGCTGCTCAATTGAGCTTGTACTTTGATTATTCATCGTGATTTCGACTTGAATCTCTGAGTGTTGTTCGAATTCGGACTATGCTCTGTTATTCGTTGTGAATCCGATTGAATTATTAAGTATTGCACTTGTTAATCGTTGTGAGGGTTTGATCTCGTGAATTGACGTAACTGCTGAATTAGTTACTAACCTGTTGTGTGTGCATTATTATTAAATTAGGTTAAATCAAGGCTAATCAGTAGGCTTATACCTTGCCCGTTAAATCTGCAATGTGAGTCATTCCTCTTTTATAAACTCTTTTCTCACAGTTTGTGAGCCAACTGTTTTACAATACTCCAAATTATTTTCAAAGTGTTATAATTACAGGGATTAAGTCGTGGTTATCTTAACCGCTGGTTAGTGGGGTATTGTGCACATTACTAATTTCTCACAGTTAGGCAATAAGCCCTAACATAGGTTAGGCTAATAAGACCTAACAGTGACAAAACGTCACTAATTGGGTGACTGGACCCAATAGTGGTATGACCATCGTCACACGGGTGGCAAGACCAGATATTAATTAAGATACTGCCATAGTAATCGCTCTTATGCTGTAATTTATAACTATGTGTCATTTTATCAAAATGAATGATTCACTCAGTATTTCCCCGCTGACAAAACCTTTTTACAACATGTTTCAGGTGACCTACTAAATTAAGTACACGTGCTATGGAGCACTATCAAGCTTGAAGTGGTGGCTCAAATAAAATAAATAAACATGTTTGTAAAATAATGAAATTATGATATTTACGGGATTTATCCTAAATGTAAATAAATAATACTCGGGCAAAATTTTCAAGTTTAAAACGATCCTGTTAAGACTTCCGCTATAAAAATAAATACCACGGGATTTTCTGTCCCGCGGCTCCCGAAACGGGTCAAACCGGGTCGGGGGCCGTGACAGAAAAAGGTGGTATCAGAGCCACTGATCAAGCCACTGATTTAAGCCTGTTAAGTCTTTTGAAAATACTTAAAATTTCCAACTGTCATTCTGTGAATATATGTTTTATTATCTGACTAATTGGGTATAGTATGAGCAAAACTTTATATGCTAGCCAATATAGCAAATAATGCAATTCTTGACCTAAATTTTAGTACCTTTATTATCCAAAAGTCTAGAAGTCTTATTCAGTAAGTAAATAAACTTACAAATAAAACCTAGGGTATCTTAAATTTTAGTTGTCTTGGTAGTTAAACAGTATGAAATGATATTTCAAAGTTTTCTATCAGATTTGCTATAACTTCCGACTTAGTAATTATGTTATGTTAAACAGCATGAGTAATTTGTCTGATGCCCTTCAGAACTTAAATCTCTATCCAGTAAGAATAGCAGTTTCCAGAGATTTCAATAGGTATATAGCAGACAAAGAAGAACCTATAGAATTCAACGCTGTATCTCTCGAAAAACCCACGCCTAAGAAAATAGAAATTGGGGAAAACTCTAGACAAATTGAGAGATTACCATCCCAGGAAGAATTAGATTTTTCATTTACATATTACAATTCTATTAAATCTGTTAATGAAAAACAGCTAATAGATGTAGAACCAGCTATTCCAAACCCTTCAACCCACTCGCGACCTTTCAAAATAGACGAATGGTTGACCAATGAAATACAGTTACAAAACAATCCCTATAAGCTTTTTCCTCAGTTCGATCCAGAACCAAAATCCACTAATAAGTAACGAGAATATAGCTAGACTCTGCCACTTTGACTAAGAACTAATGAATATTGGGAATAAGATCTAAGAAATTGAGGAATAGATCTTCTAAGAGGAAACACCGTTATTAGAATATCATTTACCAAAGAATAGGAGATTTATGGAACAAGGATTGTGTAATAATAGTCAAAATCAGTCTGTAAAATTTTTACGAATAAAATTTTGTAAGATAATGGTGTATAATAAAGTATATTATTATTTCGAGAAATCAATAGTTTGGCTATATAAAACTATATAATAATTTTGTGTATACTTGTTATTTATTTGATACTAATACAATTATATATATATACAATTAATTATCAGATGGAAAACGCAAATAATGAACCAGTTAATGAAGTTAATCAATCCGAGCAACAATCCGGGGATCAATATAGGACTAGGCAGGATATAGAAAATATTGTTGCTCAAGGGATAGCTAACACTATTCCAACAATGATAGCTCAAGGAATAGCCAACGCTATTCCAGCAATCATTGCTGCTGTTAAAAATCCAATAGAACCACAGCAAATCATTCCTAGCAAACGTATTTCTGAAGATAACTTCAGTAATAGCGTAAATGGAGGCAATGATCATGTTAATCATGATAAGGAACTAGGACAAGCTCCGCTCTCTAAGAAAAAGAAAGCTGCAACGCCTGGTTGCACTTACAAGGAGTTCCTTGCCTGTAAACCCGTAGAGTTCGCAGGCAATGAAGGGGCAACTGCGGCACTGCGTTGGTTAGAGAAAACCGAGGCAGTAATCAGAATAAGTAAATGTGTTGAGGAAGATAAGGTTATGTACGCTTCACACCTTTTCAAGGAAGAAGCGTTAGAATGGTGGAATACAGTGTTACAAGCTAAAGGAAGTGAAGTAGCTTATACCATGAGTTGGGAAGAATTTAAGCAAATAATAGAAAGAAAATTCTGTCCCGAATATGAAAAAGAGCAGATGGCGAATAAGTTTTTAAGTCACCGAATGGTAGATGTAGATTGTCGAGGGTATACTTCAAAATTCTTTGGGTATGCCAGAATTGTACCTACTTTGGCTTCGCCGGAACCGGTACTCATCTCTCGCTATATCTGGGGTTTGATTAGTGAAATTCGTGACACTGTCAAAGCTGCGAGACCCCGCACGATTGACGATGCGGTAGAATTAGCTAACACTCTAACTGACGGATTGGTACGCACTCGAGAAGAAAATAGGAGGAAGGATTTAGCCCAGAAAATTACCCAAGAATTTCATATAGGTAATAGTAACAATTTCAAGAAAAGAGACAACGGGCGATTTTCCACTATCCCATTTTGCAATACCTGCAAGGGAAAACATTTTAGAAAATGCAGAGGATGCTGCAATTACTGCAAAATTCCAGGACATCAAGAAGAAGACTGCAGGAAAAAGAAGGCAATAACTTGCTACAATTGTGGAGAACCCGGACACTTCAGAACAAGCTGCCCGAAATTAGGCAATCCAGCAAACGAAAAGACGAAACCTGCAGAAGGGACTACCAAGAAAAACGCAAGAGCTTTTCAATTAACTACTCAGGAAGCTGAACTAATTCCTGACATCATAGTTGGTACATTTTAGTTCACAAACATTTATGCAAGTATTATTTGACTCTGGTGCAAACCAAGGTTTTATAAATACTTCATTCTGTCAAACTCTTAACGTATCATTAATCAAACTTAGGCAAATCTTTACAGCCAAAATAGGCAAAAAGGAAAATATAGAACTCTCAAGTCATAGAATTTTTCGCCAATCTAATTCCTATGAAATTAGCCGAGTTTGATGTTGTGTTAGAAATAGATTAAGTAGTAACCAACCCTGCTCGAATTCTCTGTAATAAGAACTTTATAGAAAATCCAGGCACCCGCCGGAGAAGTATTTATGATTACAGGAAATAAACTACGTAAGGTCACATGATGAATCATGAAAGTATTCACTTAGATCCTGCTAAGATAGCAGCAAATCACTAAAATGGAAGATTTCGCAATCCCTAAATGAAAATTAGGAATCTTGTAAATTTAGCCAGATACTATAGGCAGTTTATTAAGGATTCTCTTAGATAGATATATCCTTAACTAAGCTAAAACAGTTAATTCTAAATAAGAACTTAAACAAAAAGAAGCCTCTAGCATAAATTAACAAATATTCCAATCCTAGCCTTACCAGAAGAAACAGAAGATTTTAAAAGTATACGGTGATGCTTCAAAGCTAGAAATTGGATGAATGGTAATGCAACACAAAAAGGTAATTCTATATGCATCAAGGCAATTGCAAAAGCACGAAGAAAGCCATACCACTTGTAAACTTAAAAATTAGAAGCCACAAGTTACCCTTAAGATTAGGAAACATTATCTAAGTAAGTTTACTATCCATATGGGTCATAAGAATTTAAGATATATATTGGAGCAACAAAAATTAAACATGAGGAAAAGGAAATCCTCAGTGACTACGACTGTGATATTCAGTATCACGAAGAAAAGGTTGAAGACGGTTAAAAGAATTATACAAATAATAAACAAGAGCCGTCGAAGTTCGAGTTAGAGACAAAATGAAAGTATTTTCTTGGAAAAGAATTTATAAATTCGGTAAGAAAGGAAGCTAAGTCCAAAATACATAGGACCATTTCCAGTAGTCCAACGGATAGGACCAGTTGCTTATCGCCCATAACTACCAGAAGACCTAGTTGGAGTACATAATGTGTTCCATGTATTCAATCTCAAGAAAAGTTTAGCAAAACAAATCCCTGGTCGTACCTCTTCAAGATGTAGAGGTAAACAAGAAGTTTAAGTTCATAGAGAAACCCCTACAAATAAAAGATCGGAAGATTAAGTTTCTCAAACACAAACGACTAGTGCTAGTAAAAGTCAAATAGGAATCCAGGAGAGGACCAGAGTACACTTGGGAACTGGAATCAAAGATGAAGAGAAAGCACCCTCATCTATTTCAGTAAATCTCAAGGACGAGATTTTTTCTTAAGGTGGGGAGGATGTAACAACTGTCACTAAAATCCATAATTAGGATGGTAATTAGCTATTAAGAAAACCCTAATTGAGACACCCAAGTGATTCTACGCAAACCCTAAAATTTTCAGAATCATCAGAATCAGGATCAGGGCCCCTAAAACTCAGGGGGGGCAAAACCCTAGTTACGATTATCCTCATAACTATCTGTCAAATTCAAAATTTAAGAAACTGTCAACACAGCAAGCCTAGTTACACACGTAGCTACCCTATAAACATAGGTTACCCCTCGCGTAGCGCGACGCCCATGGGGGTACCCCTCGCGCTACGCGACGGGGGTCAAATTTCGTATATAAATAGGGGTGTCTGGGACTTGAATTTGAGAATTGAAACGACGTAAAACGTCAAAATACACGCTGAATTATCAGCTATATACTACACAAACACACACAGATCTCGAATCGCTGCCGCAATCAGGGTATTAACTCGATCGCTATTACGATTCAACGTCCGATCGATTATAACTATCCAACTATAGTCCAGGTGCTGTTCAATTGAGCTTGTACTTTGATTATTCATCGTGATTTCGACTTGAATCTCTGAGTGCTGTTCGAATTCGGACTATGCTCTGTTATTCGTTGTGAATCCGATTGAATTATTAAGTATTGCACTTGTTAATCGTTGTGAGGGTTTGATCTCGTGAATTGACGTAACTGCTGAATTAGTTACTAACCTGTTGTGTGTGCATTATTATTAAATTAGGTTAAATCAAGGCTAATCAGTAGGCTTATACCTTGCCCGTTAAATCTGCAATGTGAGTCATTCCTCTTTTATAAACTCTTTTCTCACAGTTTGTGAGCCAACTGTTTTACAATACTCCAAATTATTTTCAAAGTGTTATAATTACAGGGATTAAGTCGTGGTTATCTTAACCGCTGGTTAGTGGGGTATTGTGCACATTACTAATTTCTCACAGTTAGGCAATAAGCCCTAACATAGGTTAGGCTAATAAGACCTAACAGTGACAAAACGTCACTAATTGGGTGACTGGACCCAATAGTGGTATGACCATCGTCACACGGGTGGCAAGACCAGATATTAATTAAGATACTGCCATAGTAATCGCTCTTATGCTGTAATTTATAACTATGTGTCATTTTATCAAAATGAATGATTCACTTAGTATTTCCCCGCTGACAAAACCTTTTTACAACATGTTTCAGGTGACCTACTAAATTAAGTACAAGTGCTACGGAGCACTATCAAGCTTGAAGTGGTGGCTCAAATAAAATAAATAAACATGTTTGTAAAATAATGAAATTATGATATTTACGGGATTTATCCTAAATGTAAATAAATAATACTCGGGCAAAATTTTCAAGTTTAAAACAATCCTGTTAAGACTTCCGCTATAAAAATAAATACCACGGGATTTTCTGTCCCGCGGCTCCCGAAACGGGTCAAACCGGGTCGGGGGCCGTGACAGTTAACCTTCATGGATGCATCCTCAGGATTTCAGCAGATCCAGATGGAACCTTTGGACCAGGAGGATACTGCCTTCATGACACCAACAGGTATTTATTGTTATACTGCTATGCCTTTCGGTTTGAAAAATGCAGGTGCAACATACCAAAGATTGGTAAACATGATGTTCAAAGACAAACTGGGGGACACTTTGGAGGTGTACATCGATGACATGGTAGTAAAGTCTAAGAAGGCTGAGGATCATCTTCAGGATATTGAAGCAGCATTTGATATCCTGGACAGTACAACATGAAGCTGAACCCTGCTAAGTGCCATTTTGGAGTGGGGGCAGGAAAGTTTCTAGGATATATGGTAACTAAAAGAGGGATAGAAGCGAGCCCAGAACAGATCAAAGCCATCCTAGATATCAAATCACCTTCCAACATGAAGGATGTTCAAAGACTGACAGGACGAGTAGCGGCGTTAAATAGATTTATCTCAAGATCCTCAGAAAAATGCAAGGAGTTTTATGATATCCTGAAGAAAAATAAGAAGTTTGAATGGGGGGGGAGAAACATGAAGCAGCCTTGCAGGATTTGAAGCAGTATCTTTCAACCGCACCTCTACTGATGAAGCCTGAGGATGGTGAACCATTATCCCTGTATCTTGCAGTATCAGGGAATGCAGTAAGTGCTGTCCTTGTAAAGGATCACGAAGGTCAGCAGTATCCTGTTTTATGTTAGCAAAAGTTTATTAGATGCTGAAACTAGGTATTCTCACCTAGAAAAGTTAATATTAGCCCTAGTTATGGCATCAACAAAGCTTAGACATTAGTTCGAGACACATAGGATTCATGTTAAAACTAATTATCCTGTTAAAAATGTGCTTAGGAAACCAGAGATGTTCGGTAGGATGGCTAAGTGGTCAGTGAAGTTGAGTGCTTATGACTTAGTATATAAACCTAGGAATGCCATAAAATCGCAGGCTCTAGCCGACTTTGTGGCTAATTTCAGTAGTGACATTCAGGATGAGGTAGACCTAGAAGTCCAACAATTAGGAGAATCCTCAGGATCCTGGACATTGTACACTGATGGAGCATCTAATGTTAGAGGAGTAGGACTAGGAATACTACTAAAATCGCCACATGGGGACATATTACCCCAGGCCATTAGATGTGAGTTTCCTGCCACTAATAATGAAGCAGAATATGAAGCTCTGGTAGCTGGATTAGAATTAGCTAAAAATATGAATATTAGATATTTACAAGTATATGTTGATTCCCTGTTGATTACTAACCATTTCAATGGATCTGATGCAGTAAAAGGCGAAAAGTTAGCTGAATATCTTGAAATTGTTAAAAAATTAGCAGGATATTTCGATATTTTTACACTTGAACAGGTACCGAGAGAGGATAATGCTGAAGCTGATGGCTTGGCAAATCTGGGATCATCGGTCAGGATACCGGAAGGAACCCGAATACCAATATTACATATCCTGTATCCTGCGACGAATCCTCAGGATAAGGAAGTAGTAAGTATTCAGGACCCTGAGGACAAGTATCCCGACGAGGATCCTAAGTCCTAGACGGCTCCAATCACAAAAGATCTCAAGGATGGACATATCCCCAAAGATGAGAATCCTAAGGCTTTTAGGATGAAGGTTTCACGATTTACTATTATAGATAACGTTTTGTACAAGAAATCTCTTGCAGGTCCGTATCTGAGGTGCCTGGAGGATCCCGAGACCAAAGAGGTACTCCAGGATATACATGAAGGGGATTGTGGCAACCATACTGGGGGCAGGTCATTATTTTCGAATGTATTGAGGACAGGATACTATTGGCCAACAATGAAGAAAGATGCTGCGGAATATGCTCGAAGATGTGACGCATGTCAGAGGCATAGCAACATTCTGCACCAACCAGCTAAACCATTGTATCCTATAGTTTCCCCTTGGCCATTCATGAAATGGGGGATGGACATAGTAGGGAAATTACCAAAAGCTCCAGGAGGAAAAGTCTTTATGTTGGCAATGACTGATTATTTCTCTAAGTGGGTGGAAGCTGAAGCATTTGTTCAAGTCAGAGACCAGGAAGTAGTATCCTTTATAAAGAGAAATATCCTGACCAGGTTTGGAGTACCAGCTTAAATCATTTGTGACAATGGATCTCAGTTTATAAGCAATAGGACTACTAACTTTTGCAAAAGTTGGGGAATCAAAATGATCACATCTACCCCGGTACATCCTCAAGCAAATGGGCAAGCTGAATCCTCAAATAAGATAATTGTCAACAACTTGAAGAAGAGATTAGGAGCCAAAAAAGGAAGATGGGCAGAAGAACTACCCTTTGTTTTGTGGGCTGATAGAACAACGGCGAAAAATGCAATGGGTCAAACCCTATCTTCTTTGGTATTCAGAACAGAGGCAGTGATTCCAACAGAGATGGTGATACCTACGGCAAGATTCAACCTTCAGGATCCTGAGCAGAATCCTGAAGCTCTGTGCCACAAGTTAGACACTGTGGATGAAACAAGGGATGCAGCAAAGCTAAGGATGGCAGCATATCAACAGAGGATATCCAGAGCATACAACAAGAAGATAAGGACTAGGAGGTTTCAAGTCGGAGATTGGGTATTGAGAAAAGCTTTTCAGAATACTACCAATCCTGCCGATGGAAAATTAGCTCCAAAATGGGAAGGACCCTATGAGATTGAATCAGAATCAGGGAAAGGAGCATACCGACTTAAGAATATGGAGGGGGATATGCTACCAAGATCCTGGAATGCTATACATCTCAAAGCCTATTTCAAGTGAGTTTAGAATTTAATTTCTAACTCAAGATGGTATGAATTTTGTCTCTTTTAAATATAATTTATTTTATTTGAACCCAATACTAACTTAAGCATCGGAGGGGTGTTAGCCAAGCTAACACCCACCTTAGTTTAAGGTTGTTTTGCAGAATATGATTCGGGATGTAGCTCCCGGATACACACGCAGGATACTTCGAAAGATTAGAGGATTGGCCCCCTCTCTCACGTTTAAGGGATCCTGATCCCTTCACAGGTTTAAAGGTATTCACCTTTCTCACGAACTGGGTTTAAACACCCCGCCTGGAGCGCAAGTTATCGAGGGATAGTTCAAGGTGGCGGGACCAGTTCATGTAAAAGTGGCTGACAATTTCGTTACTGTTGGCTATGCCCTGGATCCTTAAGGTATATGAGGATTGATCACCATATCTCGCGAAAGGGTATTTTCATACTCTCTAAGGTTTAAAGGTTTTCACCTTTCTAAGTCTTGGAGTTTATACACTCCCGCCTGTAGCGCATGAAAATTTGGGATTTTCCCCAGGATACTAAGGATTTATCTCCAGTATATCTTTGAGTTTTACCCCAGTAATACAAGAATCGTCTATGCAGTTGGAACTAATGTTCTAAATTTTTCTAAGTGTTCAAAGACTTTATGCACAGGGGACACTCCTTCTAAAGCAATTATGTGAAGATCAAAAGATCAAGGTTGGACTAAGTGTCTCGGACTGGGGACATCTTAGTGGGAAAAGTTGCAAAAGGGGTTGGAGTTTGATACTAAGGTTACACTCAATTCCTGGTATGATCTTTCCTTTGTGAATTTTACATAACTTTGATTGAGACTCAAATATCCTGGTAAGGATATTTCCTATGTTCTCAAAAAATGCGTTTTTTGGGACACGTTTCGGGATATTTGGTTGCCATATTTGAAAAATGATACTTGGATGGAGGGTAAATACTCTGATCAAACAAGTGTTATCAAAACAGACTTTGGAAAATAGACTATCCTTTATTCTATAAAAGTTTTGTCTAAGATTTATTGAAGTTTTCATAATATATCAGTAAATATATTGATCAGGGTAATAAGAGCAATAGCTAGCCAATTGAAAGAAGAAATTATTTAAAATAAGCAATACCAATTGATAACCGAAGGTTTCATCCTAAAACCTAGGATCCATCCGTCTTCGGCTATCGAGTTGTCTTAATACAGAAATAAAATTATTCAAACATAAACATAACTCGTAAATTTAAAGAAATTAAGCTTTAGGAGGCGACGCCTTCTGCGTTCGTGGTATTTTCAGCAGCATCTGTGTTGGGATCGGCCTCAGCATCCCTCTCAGCACCAGTTGGTTTCTCCACTGCTTTTGAAGAACCTTCAGCTGCAGGCTTAGTAGAGATGCCGCCAAGGCTCCTTAGCTTCGTTTCCCAGGCATCAACATCCCAAGAAGGGCATTCGAAGCCCAATGCTTTGGCTTCATGGGCCATCTTTAGCCTGGCCTGGAGGAGGGAAGTGACGACGGAGCTTTTAAGGCTTTCCCGGTAGCTGACCATATCTGGTTCATGTTGAGCATGAGCAGCATCCAGATCGGCTTGAGCCTGGAGAGCAGCTTTGATGAGAGCGGTTTGGTGTTCTTGGGTCATAGCCTTGAACTTCTCCTCATAGTGCCGAGACTTGGCGGCTGCAATCATGCCCTGATCAGAGATGGTAACCTCGGCTTTCTTTAATTTGGATTCAAGCGTCTTGTTGAGCCCACATGACTCTTGATATAGATGGACCAGACGTTCAAGACCCTGCAAAAATAGGAGGACAGGTATTAGTTTTGATAAATACTTATAAGTGGTATAAGCTGCAGAATATGACTCAAGGATACTAACCTGGTTGAGAAAAGAAGTCATAAACCCGTTTGCTTCGATGAACCCGTGGTTCTCGTAGGGGAATGTATCAGAGATAATAGGGGAATCGGGCTCCTTCCTTTTACGAGAGCTTGAGCTTCGGGGCTTGGTAGCTGGCGAAGGTTTGGAAAGGACGATAGCCTTGGAATTGCTGGGCTTGGATGAAGCGGTGGCCTTGGGATTAGGTTCCTTCTTGACCTGGACCTGGTCAGAATAACTGTCCAGCTCGTCAAGGTCGAAGACTTCAGGGATCTTGGTTGGTGCTGCATAAAGGGAAAATTTTCACATCTTTATTACCCTTCATTTTATTATATTGCGCTAATTAATTGTTTCAAAAGTGATCCTTACCAGACATTTCAGATGATGAGTATTGACTGGAGCTCGGGATATGTGTGGTAAAACTTCTGTCACTTGCAGGTAATTGATAAACTGTTTCAATTCTCTTTTCCGATTCCGCAGTGGGGGGAGCTACTTCCTTGAAATTCACTACAAAAGGATCAAGTACAAGGATATTAGTAGAAGATAAAAGTCTTGTGATATGTGGGGACATTCATGATCCTACCGGTGGTTAACCACTCCACCGGAAGACTAGCACCCTCGTCAATGGAATCTCATTTGACGAAGAAAAACTTGCGTTGCCATCCGTCTTCATTCTTAGTGGCTTTAAGAATAAGGGGTTTGTTGGAAGTTGAAAAAAGCAAAAACCGGCTAGAGCCATGGGATCGGAGGCGATATGCGATTGGCATATCTTTAATACAGAGGTCGGGACAGCGAAGATTTTTAATTTGGTTCAGTACGATTAATACCCTCCAGACATGGTTTGGGCAAAAGAAATACCAGTAGTCCGGAAGAATTGCATTATAAATTCAGGAAAAGGGTACCGAAGACCTAGCGAAAAAGGGTATGCTTGGAAGCAAACCCAATCAGTGGAAGAAACGTTGGATCGAATTGACCGATCAAATGGTCTAAAGACCGTGCCATCAGGGAAAGCACCGGAAACTCTCAAAGCTTCAATATCTGCGTTATCAAAGGCACAGACCTCCTTCTCGGGGTTTTTGAGCAGATTCTGTTGAATGAAGGTCTCGGATGATTCGCCGGTTTGAGAATAAGTTCTGGCGGCCATTGCAAGTAAAGGAAAAGAGATTGACAGGAAATGAATAAGGGAATTACCTAGAGACTCTGTTGGAGATATCTGCTTTTCAAACAAGAAGAGAGAAGATATAGGAGCATTGTGAATCTCCATCGAGTAGAAAGCGCGTTGGAAGTTATGGCGTAATCTTGACCGTCATTTCGATTTAATTGCCTTGATTTACAAGAGAGAATTTTTGAAATATATCCGTTGGATTGGTATACCAACAGATATATTTGGGGACAATTGTTATGGGTCATTTTCTGAACATATATCCTGACTAATATTCTGCTTTTGATTGTTTATTTGAGATCAGGATACCGGATCGGGATATTGGTAACATCCTGAAACGATATCCTGGTAATAACTGATTTGACCACGTGTAGATTGAAGGGTATGAGTCTCCAACGTTCAAGTGGACTTCTTCTCCTTGAGACTCGGGCAAAACAGTTGGGAGAAAGACGTTGAAGCCGGAAGATGTGGACTACAACGTTCACATGTGGAATATTCGCCGGATCCCGGAAAAGTAGGATAGTCGGTTACTTTCTATTTACTATAAATAGATTGATCGGATCAGATTAAGTCACATACACTCTTTCACACACCTTGCTCTCTAGTTACTAGCTACCACTACACACCAACACTTGCACTCAAATCTCATTGTAACACTTAGTTGATCCGTATCATATCCTGCACTGTATCCTGATACTTGAAGTAATTGAAAAACAAGGCAGCTGCGATTGTCAGCTCCCGAGGTTTTATGCCAGCGATCTAGATTGATCAAGGGCTTTCCTCGTACATCTCGTGTCATTTCCTTTACTTTTTTGCTCATTGTTTGATCATAGATAAAGCTCTATATCCTGAGCCGTATCCTGAAAACTGTTTTTACAAACAACATAACAAGCATATTTTTAATACACTTTTTAGCACACTACCCCACTTAACTAATTTGATCACTAAATTGCTTCGGTAATTTTTGACCAAAACACCTCTCTGTAAATTTTAATTGCTCATTTACCTCTATGTCCTTTAGAGGCACTACAAGTGATTCATAAGCTAGGCATTTCTTGAGGTTAGATACATGAAATACATCATGTATTCCTGCCATTTCCTCTGGCAGTTGTAGCTGATAGGCTACAGGTCCTATTCTTCTAATAATCTCAAAAGGTCCAACATACCTGGGACTTAGCTTTCCCCGTTTGATGAATCTTACCACTCCTTTCCAAGGAGAGACTTTTAACAATACTTTATCTCCTACTTGAAATTCCAATGGTTTGCGTCGGTTATCAGCATAGCTCTTCTGTCGATCACGTGCTACTTTCAGTCGTTCCTTGACTTGAATGATCTTGTCGGTTGTTTCTTGCACTATCTCAGGTCCAGGTAGTTGCTTTTCCCCAATTTCTACCCAACAGACTAGGGTTCGGCACTTTCGTCCATAAAGTGCTTCGAATGGTGCAGCATTGATACTTGTGTGATAACTGTTATGTTAAGAAAATTCTATTAAAGGTAAGTGATCGTCCCAATTACCTCCGAAATCAATTACACAAGCTCTAAGCATGTCTTCCGTTGTCTGAATTGTCCTTTCGCTTTGTCCGTCTGTTTGAGGATAATAAGCTGTGCTTAGATTTAGCTTGGTTCCCATTGCTTTTTGGAAACTTGACTAAAAATGAGAGGTAAAACGGCTATCTCTGTCAGAAACAATTGATAAAGGTATTCCATGTAATGAAACTATTTCATTTACATACAATTTAGCTAACTGTTCCATACTGAAAGTTTCTTTCATTGGTAGGAAATGAGCTAACTTGGTTAGCCTATTTACAATCACCCAGATTGTATCATTACCTTTTCTTGTTTTGGGTAATTTGGTAACAAAATCCATTGTTATCAATTCCCATTTCCAAACTGGCATCTCTAGTTGCTGCAGAAATCCTGAGGGTTTCTGATGTTCAGCTTTAACTTGTGAACAAGTTAAACATTTAGAAACATAGGCTGCTATATCCTTTTTCATTCCTATCCACCAAAAATTCTTTCTTAAATCCTGATACATTTTATCACTTCCAGGATGCATCGTATACTTGGACTTATGGGCTTCTTCTAATATACGATGACGCAGGTTCCCTAATTTAGGTATCCACATTCTTTTCTTATGGAATCTCCAGATTCCATCTGTTCCTTGTTCTAATTCCTTAATCATTCCTTTTAATTTTTCAGTATCATCCTTGATTACTGATTCTTGTGCTTTTCTAATTTGATCATTTAAATCTACTTGTATTTAACTCTTTTTGGCTTTTCATGACACTTTCGGCTTAAAGCATCAGCCACTACATTGGCTTTTCCTGCATGATACTGGATATTACAATCATAATCACTAAGAATCTCCATCCAGCTTCTTTGTCTCATATGTTAGTGCAGTATGTCTATTGACTTCGTCTTGTATCGAGTCATGTAATGAGATAGGATAGGATAACCAGTGCTCAGGGTGCTAGAAACTGATTTTTACATAATTGGTGGTGATTCCGCTTGAAACAGCCAAAGACCATTTCAAGCTAAATCAAGAAAGTTGATTCCGCTTGAAAGTGCCCTTGGCCATTTCAAGCGAAATATATATGGGCACTTGGTTTGTCATTTGTAACTTTCGGATCTGAGTAGCGAAGCTCTGCTGTCACGGCCCCCGACCCGGTTTGACCCGTTGCTGGAGCCGCGGGACAGGAATCCCGTAGTATTTAATTTAGGCGACAGCGGAAGTCTTTTTAAAACAGGATCTTTTATTAATTTAAACTGCTCGTTTCATAACTTAGGGATAAATTCCCGAAATTTACAATAATGTGATTTCTCAGGGAAATCTTTATTTTCAAAACATGTTCATTTGTTTATTTACATTGAGCCACTTTTCTAAGCTGGAGGTGCTCCACGGCACTTTTCTTTGCTCATACCAGATTACCTGAAACATGTTTGAAAAAGGTTTTGTCAGCGGGGAAATACTGAGTGAATCATTCAGTTTACTGAAAACAACACATTTGTTATAATCTACAGTATTAAGGGGAATTACAATGTTTCTGATATCAAACCAACTACCCACGGTATTTGTCACTCGACCATCCATTGGCTAGCCCATTTGTCCAATGGTGTCTGTGACTGTGGTCAGATCACCCCTTGGCCACCCGTTTGTCCAAGTATGACGGGAAACAAGTAATGTATACAAAACCCCACATACCGGCTGTAACTTGGTGATTACATAGACTTAATCACTGTAACTATAACTTTGAAAATAACTTGGAGTTTTGTAAAATAGTTGATAAACAGAGAATGACTCACAAACTGTGAGAAAAGAGTTTATAAAAGGGGAATGACTCACAATGCAGATTTACGAGTAGAGTATAAGCTTTACTGATTAGCCTGTTAACCTAATTTAAATAACAATGCACACACACAAACGGGATTAGTAACTAATTCAGCAGTTACGTCAATTCACGAGATTTAAACCCTCACACCTATTATCAAGTGCGATACTTAATAATCCAATGGATTCACAACGAATGACAGAGCATAGTCCGAATTCGAACAGCACTCAAACATTCAAGTTGAAATCACAATGAATAACAAAGTACAAGCTCAATTTGAGCAGCACTCGGACAATCGTTGGATAGTTATAATCGATCGGACGTTGAATCGTAATAGCGATCGAGTTATTACCCTGATTGCGGCAGCACCTCGTGATCGTGTGTGTTTAATTGTGGTATTATGGCCTTAACTCGACGTACACAGGGACAATTTACGTCGTTTCAACTCCCCTGTGCAAGTCCCAAGGTCGGCTATTTATAGTAATTTTTGGGGTTCCCTTACGGACCATAAGCCTGACCCTTTACGGTCCGTAAGCTAAGCAGTCTAATTCATAGGCTGCCTAGCTCGGAACTAGCCTTGGTGAATCAAAACATTTGGCCAATCAGAACAATACATCGTTTATTTTAGATACCTATTCAACTAGGGTTTGCCCCCCTTGAGTTTTAGGGGCCCTGATCCTGATTCCGATCATTCTGAAAATTTTAGGATTAGTGCAGAATTACTTGGGTGTCTCAATTAGGGTTTCCTTTTTGACTAATTATTGTCCTAACTATTGATTTTAGTGGCAGTTGTTACATCCTCCCCACCTTGAGAAAAATCTTGTCCTCGAGATTTACTGAAATAGATGAGGGTACTTTCGCTTCATTTCTGATTCCAGTTCCCAAGTATATTCTGGTCCTCTCTTGGATTCCCATTTGACTTTTACTAGCACTAGTCGTTTGTGTTTGAGAAACTTGATTTTCCGGTCTTCTATTTGTAAGGGTTTCTCTACGAATTTCAGCTTTTCATTTACCTCTATATCTTGAAGAGGTACTACCAGGGATTCGTCTGATAGACATTTCTTGAGATTGGATACATGAAACACATCATATACTCCTGCTAATTCTTCTGGTAGTTGTAAACGATAAGCTACTGGTCCTATTCGTTGGATCACTGGGAATGGTCCAACATATCTGGGACTCAGTTTTCCTTTCTTACCGAATCGTACTACTCCTTTCCAAGGAGATACTTTTAATAGTACTTTGTCTCCGACTTGGAATTCTAACGGCTTGCGGCGATTGTCTGCATAGCTCTTCTGACGATCTCTAGCAGTCTTCAATCTTTCTTTGACTTGAGTTATTTTGTCTGTAGTCTCTTGTACAATCTCTGGACCTGATAACTGACTTTCTCCTATT
Organism: Helianthus annuus; assembly: GCF_002127325.2. Classification (NCBI taxonomy): domain Eukaryota; kingdom Viridiplantae; phylum Streptophyta; class Magnoliopsida; order Asterales; family Asteraceae; genus Helianthus; species Helianthus annuus. The sequence goes on along the minus strand of NC_035434.2, from coordinate 153,700,886 downwards.
TCTGCCCAGCAAACGGGAGTTCTGCACTTGCGTCCATACAGTGCTTCGAATGGAGCAGCTTCGATGCTCGAATGATAACTATTGTTATAGGAGAATTCAATTAATGGTAAATGGCTATCCCAATTACCACCAAAGTTAATTACACATGCTCGAAGCATGTCTTCCAGAGTTTGTATTGTCCTTTCACTTTGTCCGTCTGTTTGAGGATGATAAGCGGTACTTAAATTAAGTCGAGTTCCCATTGCTTCTTGGAAACTTGTCCAGAAACGGGAAGTGAAACGACTATCTCTATCCGATACAATGGAGAGTGGGACTCCATGTAAGGATACTACTTCATCTACATACAACTTGGCTAACCTTTCCATGCTAAAGGTTTCCATCATTGGCAGAAAATGAGCTGATTTGGTTAATCGATCCACAATTACCCAAATAGCATCATTACCTTTTCTGGTTTTGGGTAACTTAGTAACAAAGTCCATTGTTATGAGTTCCCATTTCCATACAGGCATTTCTAACTGTTGTAGTAGTCCTGAAGGTTTCTGATGTTCGGCTTTAACTTGTGAACAGGTTAGACACTTAGATACGTATTCGGCTATATCTTTTTTCATTCCTATCCACCAAAAATTATTTCTTAAATCTTGGTACATCTTATTGTTTCCTGGATGTACAGTATACCTAGATTTATGAGATTCTTCTAAAATCTTATTTCTTAATTCTCCTTGCTTAGGTACCCAAATTCGTTTCTTGTGGAATCTCCAAGTTCCATCTTTTCCTTGTTCTAGTTCCTTTAGGTAACCTTTCATTCCTTCGGCATCGTCCTTTAGGAGGATCTACATGAATTCCTTCGTGATTCACCATAGGACCTAAAAATTGCACTTCTTGTAGCCAGAATTCACACTTCGAGAATTTGGCATAAAGCTTTTCCTTTCTTAACAAAGTTAAGAGTGCATGTAAGTGCTCACAATGTTTCTCCTGTCTTTTGGAATAAATGAGTATATCGTCAATGAAAACGATCACAAATTTATCCAAGTATGGTTTACAGATCCTATTCATCATGTCCATAAATGCGGCTGGAGCATTTGTTAATCCAAAGGGCATGACTGTAAACTCATAATGACCATACCTAGTTCTGAAAGCAGTTTTAGGTATGTCCTCCTCTTGCACTTTCAGCTGGTGATATCCTGATCTTAAGTCTATCTTAGAGAAATACCTAGCTCCTTGCAATTGATCAAAAAGATCATCAATCCTAGGTAATGGGTATCGGTTCTTAATTGTAACTTTATTCAATTCCCTATAACCGATACACATTCTCATTGATCCATCTTTCTTTTTCACAAATAACACTGGTGCACCCCAAGGGGATGAACTAGGTTGTATAAATCCTTTGCTTAGTAATTCATCTAATTGCTTTTTCAATTCTAGCATTTCGGTAGGTGCGAATCGATAAGGTGTATTAGCTATTGGTGTAGTACCTGGAATTAAATGAATTCTAAACTCTACTTCCCTATCTGGTGGTAACCCAGGTAATTCTTCTGGAAAGATATCTGGGTATTCTGAAACTATAGGGATGTCCTGGAGTTCCTTACTTTTAGTGTTAATGATTACAGAAATCATATACACCATTTCTTGTTTCCTTGAATAACTAGCCAATTTTATTACTGAAATGAATTTTAATGGCTTTCGAGGTCTATCTCCTGTAATTAGGATTACTTCTCCTGTGGGGGTACGGATTTCTACGGAATTCTTATCACACAGGATTCGAGCATGGTTGGTGACTAACCAATCCATTCCTAATACCACATCGAATCCGGCTAAATTCATAGGTAACAGGTTTGCAGAAAACTTATGGCCTAATAATTCTATCTTTCCTTCTTGCAAAACCTTGTCTATGTTGACAGAATTTCCATCTGTCGTTTCGACTGTATAAATCTGCCTAAGGGTAGTTAGAGGTAAGTTAAGAGCTTGGCAGAATGCAGTATTAATGAAACTTTGGTTTGCACCAGAATCAAATAATACTTTTGCATAGACGTTATGCACTAAGAACGTACCCGCTATCACGTCTGGAATGAGTTCGGCTTCTTGAGTGGTTAGCTGGAATGCTCGTACATTTTTCTTAGTAGTTCCTTCGGTCGTTTTAGCTCTACTGTCTGCTGGTTTAGCTAACTTAGGACATTCAGATTGGAAATGTCCCGTTTCTCTGCAGTTATAACAAATTCTTGTTTTCCTTCTACAGTCTTCTTCACGATGTCCTCTTGCCTTGCAAAAGTTGCAAATTACATTGCATTGTCCATAGTGTTTCTTCTTGCAATTTCTGCAGAAAGGAGGAGATGAGGATTGCCCTGTTCCCCTCTTTTTGAACTTATTATTACTATTACCCACGCGAAATCCTTGGGTAATCTTCTGAGCCAATTCCTTCTTGCGATCTTCTTCTCTGGTGCGGACTAGTTCATCGGTTAAGGTATTAGCTAATTCCACAGCATCGTCAATCGTGCATGGTCTCGCAGCTTTAACGATGTTACGGATTTCTCCAATTAATCCCCAAATATAACGGGAAATGAGTACCGGTTCTGGCGAAGCCAGGGAAGGTACCACTCTCGCATATCGAAGAATGTTGAAGTATATCCTCGACAGTCTACACCTAACATACGATGACTCAGGAACTTGTTTGCCATTTGTTCCTTCTCGTATTTGGGACAGAATTTTCTTTCGACAAGACTCTTAAATTCTTCCCAATTCATCGCATAGGCCGCCCTTCTTCCTTTTGCTTGTAGCACCGTGTTCCACCATTCTAACGCCCCTTCTTTGAACAAGTCTGACGCATACATCACTTGATCTTCCTCAGCACATTTACTTATTGCAATTACTGCTTCGGTTTTCTCTAACCAACGCAGTGTTGCAGTTGCCCCTTCATTACCTGCAAATTCTGCGGGTTTACAGGCAAGAAATTCTTTGTAAGTGCAACCAGGCATTGCAGCTTTCATTCTCTTAGGGAGTGGGGCCTGTTGCGGATCATGATCGTCATGATTGCCGCCTCCATTTATGCTGTTACTGCCGTTATCTTCCGGAGTACGTTTACTAGGAATTAATTGTGGGTTGGCAGGTTTCTGAACAGCAGCCACAATTTCTGGAATAGCATTGGCTATCCCTTGAGCAATAAAGTGCTCAATATCTTGTCTAGTTATATATTGATCTTCCTGATTTTGCTCGGACTGATTTACTTCATTAACTGGTTCACTATTAGCGTTTTCCATCTGCTAATTAGTATTAATAGGAATTATTAGTGTCTAATTATTGATAACAAAATCACAGATAAATACACAGATTATTATAACATGCAAGCATAGCCAAAATTGTCGATGCCTCGACTTCTGTTTTGTTTTATATATTATACCTGCTTCAATACACACTTTTTATCTTACATTGTTTTATTGCCCATTTTACAGAATCAGTTTTACTATATTAGTTATAATACAAACAAACTTCTCCAAACCCCTCCTATCTTTTGGTTCACTGGCAGTTTCAGTAACGACGCTCCCTCTCATCGTACTTCCAAGAAATCTGCTCCCCCATTTCCCGAATCCTATTCCCGGTGCCTATCAGTTCTTCACCAAACTGACGTAGTTCAGCTAAATTTTCATAGCTCATTGGTGGATTAGGGATAGGTTCTGGATAAAACTGTGGGAGAAAACTATAGGGACTATTAACTATATTTTGGAATTGCCAGTCATTGGTCCACCATTCCTCCATTCGGCCTAATGGTCAGGTGTGAACTAGTGGGTCTGGAATAGCTGGTCCTAGGTTTATTGGGAATTGGGCTGTAGCAGGATAAGAGAAAAGATTATCGTTGATAGGCTCTAGAACATCACAATTATCCAGTAGGCGGTCTATTTCGTCCTGGAATGTGATTTCCTCAGACTGTTTAGAGCTTTCTCCGATCTCTATTCCCTTTTGCTTTAGGTCTATTCCTATTTCTGCTGGCTTGGAACTTTCTCCGGTTTCTATTTCTTTTCCCTTGTTCACACTCACAGGATTTTCTATTTTAGGGAGTCTCCTAGGTTTCCTTCGGCGCACCTTTCGCCACCCTACATATCTTCTCTTCTTTTTAGGTTTTGCTTTTTCCAGCGGTGGAGCTTGGAATTCTAGCGGTTCCTCTATATCAGCAATGTAACCAGTGAAGTTGTGGGAGACTTCAATTGGCACAGGATAGAGGTTGAGGTTCTGAAATGCTTCCGACATCTCATTCATGTTGTACGGCATATATGCAAAATGCACAAAATGTTAAGTTAAAACTTTGGAACAAAGCTTAACAAATAAACATTTTTTTATTGCACACCAATTTGTATAACATAACAGCAAACAGAACACACTCAGATCTATTTATTTATTTACTGGGAAGTACTTATTTCTAGATTTAGAGTTTAAAGATTTGCATTTTCTGCTACAGTAGCGAGCAGATACAGATTTGCCCATTTTTCATCTAAGTTATTTTCCCATGGTGGATTACTGTTAATTTCCTGAATTTTCGGGTTAAACCTCACTCTCTTGGTTTGGGGTTTCTTTTTCTCTTGACCTTTTCTAAGGATTGAATTCCTTTTCTCCGGTGTAAGTGGGTTTCATAATTTGCCTTACGGACAAAGATTCCTTCCTCTAACTCGATGGGAGATTTGGAGGAAGAGGTTCCCTGTTCTTTAGGTGTACTATCTAATTTGCGGTAGATAGCAGAAATCTTTTGTTTACCCATACTGTAATTTCAACAATTAATAAGTTAATGCACATATATTCACAGAATGAAAAATAAACATTTTCCTAATTGTAATAGACTTAAATCAATTAGAACAGTGAGCTTAATAAGTAAGCTTAAAACAGTGGCTCTGATACCACCTTTTCCTGTCACGGCCCCCGACCCGATTTGACCCGTTGCAGGAGCCGCGGGACAGGAATCCCGTGGTATTTAATTTAGGCGACAGCGGAAGTCTTTTTAAAACAGGATCTTTTATTAATTTAAACTGCTCGTGTCATAACTTAGGGATAAATTCCCGAAATTTACAATAATGTGATTTCTTAGGGAAATCTTTATTTTCAAAACATGTTCATTTATTTATTTACATTGAGCCACTTTTCTAAGCTGGGAGTGCTCCATGACACTTTTCTTTGCTCATACCAGATTACCTGAAACATGTTTGAAAAAGGTTTTGTCAGCGGGGAAATACTGAGTGAATCATTCAGTTTACTGAAAACAACACATTTGTTATAATCTACAGTATTAAGGGGAATTACAATGTTTCTGATATCAAACCAACTACCCACAGTATTTGTCACTCGACCATCCATTGGCTAGCGCATTTGTCCAATGGTGTCTGTGACTGTGGTCAGATCACCCCTTGGCCACCCGATTGTCCAAGTGTGACGGGAAACAAGTAATGTATACAAAACCCCACATACCGGCTGTAACTTGGTGATTACATAGACTTAATCACTGTAACTATAACTTTGAAAATAACTTGGAGTTTTGTAAAATAGTTGATAAACAGAGAATGACTCACAAACTGTGAGAAATGAGTTTATAAAAGGGGAATGACTCACATTGCAGATTTACGAGCAGAGTATAAGCTTTACTGATTAGCCTGTTAACCTAATTTAAATAACAATGCACACACACAAACGGGATTAGTAACTAATTCAGCAGTTACGTCAATTCACGAGATTTAAACCCTCACAACTATTATCAAGTGCGATACTTAATAATCCAATGGATTCACAATGAATGACAGAGCATAGTCCGAATTCGAACAGCACTCAAACATTCAAGTTGAAATCACAATGAATAACAAAGTACAAGCTCAATTTGAGCAGCACTCGGACAATCGTTGGATAGTTATAATCGATCGGACGTTGAATCGTAATAGCGATCGAGTTATTACCCTGATTGCGGCAGCACCTCGTGATCGTGTGTGTTTAATTGTGGTATTATGGCCTTAACTTGACGTACACAGGGACAATTTACGTCGTTTCAACTCCCCTGTGCAAGTCCCAAGGTCGATTATTATAGTAATTTTTGGGGTTCCCTTACGGACCGTAAGCCTGACCCTTTACGGTCCGTAAGCTAAGCAGTCTAATTCATAGGCTGCCTAGCTCGGGACTAGCCTTGGTGAATCAAAACATTTGGCCAATCAGAACAATACATCATTTATTTTAGATAACTATTCAACTAGGGTTTGCCCCCCCTTGAGTTTTAGGGGCCCTGATCCTGATTCCGATCATTCTGAAAATTTTAGGGTTAGTGCAGAATTACTTGGGTGTCTCAATTAGGGTTTCCTTTTTGACTAATTATTGTCCTAACTATTGATTTTAGTGGCAGTTGTTACATCTTCCGAATTGTCTCCAGGTTGTAAATTAGTGTTAAATCAATAATAGAGACATTATAATTACATCGAGCGTCTGTTTCATTGATTCCGCCTTTGATTCGGATAAACAACTCTTCTGATTGATTCATTTGGGTCATACAACCATCCTACAAGATCAACTAAATGTGCAAAAATCTACTGGCATATCATCAGTGAGACCGTTTATCACATTTAACTTTCCATTTCTTTAGCGTACTGTGATTGTCTACTGTTGTACTATCATTTCCTCTTTTTACACAAGAACTCATTTTTTAATTTCTAATGTTTTTGTCAGTAGGTTTTTATCATGTTTTTTGATTTTTCAAATTTTCTAACGTTTTTGGATTTTCTGACAATTTTTCTCCCCCTTGTAGGGTCGTTGTATGACCCAAATGAGTCAATCAGAAGAGTTGTTTATCCGAATCAAAGAAGGAATCATTGAAACGGACGCTCGATGTAATTATAATGTCTCTATTATTGATTTAACACTGATTTACAACCTGGAGACAATTCGGCAGAGCTTCGCTACTCAGATCCGAAAGTTACAAATGACAAACCAAGTGCCCATATATATATATATATATATATATATATATATATATATATATATATATATATATATATATATTGATGTGATTTCGCTTGAAATGGCCAAGGGCACTTTCAAGTAGAATCAGCTTTCTTGATTTAGCTTGAAATGGTCTTTGGCTGTATGAATTTCTTGGTTGGATCTACATGAATTTCTTCATGGTTGGATCTACATGAATTTCTTCATGGTTGACTAAGTGTCCAAGAAATTGTACCTGTTCTAGCCAAAACTCGCACTTTGAAAATTTAGCATAAAGCTTTTCCTTTCTTAGTAAACTTAGAAGTATGTGCAAATGCTTTGCATGTTCCTCTTTACTTTTAGAGTAAATTAGAATATTATCTATGAAGACAATTATGAATTTATCCAAATATGGCTTATATATTCGGTTTATCATGTCCATAAATGTAGCTGGAGCATTGGTTAAACCAAATGGCATGACAGTAAATTCATAATGGCCATACCTTGTTCTGAACGCAGTTTTAGGAATATCCTCTTCCTGTACCTTTAATTGATGATATCCTGACCTTAGATCGATTTTTGAGAAAAATCGAGCTCCTTGCAATTGATCGAACAGATCATCGATTCTTGGTAATGGGTACCGATTCTTAATCGTGACCTTGTTCAATTCACGATAGTCAATGCACATACACATTGATCCGTCTTTCTTTTTGACAAATAAAATCGTTGCTCCCCGTGGCGATGAGCTTGGCTGTATGAATCCTTTCTCCAATAATTCGTCTAACTGTTTCTTCAGTTCCTGCATTTCGGCGGGTGCCAAACGGTAAGGTGCTTTGGCAATTGGTGTTGTCCCTGGTAATAGGTGGATTCTGAATTCAACTTCTCTATCTGGCGGTAGTCCTGGTAATTCTTCTGGAAACACATCTGAAAACTGAGACACTACTGGAATGTCTTTTAGTTCTTTTCCTTTAGTGTTAGTGATTATAGAAATCAAATACACTAATGATCCTTTTCTTATATAGCTTGTAGTTTTCATCACAGAGATGAATTTTGTGGATCTAGATGGTTTATCCCTTTAATTGTGATCTTTTCACCCCTTGGTGAATTTACTTGATCACATAAAATACTGGCTTTATTGGCTATTAACCAATCCATTCCTAATACAATATCAAATCCTGCCAGATTCATTGGGTAAAGGTTTGCAATAAACTTTTGATTTAAAAACTCTATTCTTGCTCCCTGTAAGATTTTAGAAATCCTAACCGTTTCTCCATTTGCTGTCTCTACTATACATTCTTGTGAGAGTTTAGTTAATGGTTGATTGAGAAGTTTGCAAAATGAAGTATTAATAAAACTTTGGTTTGCACCAGAGTCAAATAATACTTTAGCAAAAACATCATTAATTACAAACGTACCGGCTATGACGTCTGGAATCATTTTGGCTTCATCTGCCGTCAGAACAAATGCTCTAGCATTTTTAGTGTTCTTGTTGTTCGCAGCTGGAGCCAATTTCGGACAGTTTGACTTGATATGACCTTTTTCTCCACAGTTGAAGCATAGTCCAATACTTGATTTCATCCTGCAATCTTCTTCCTTGTGTCCTGGCATCTTGCAGAAATTGCAGTGAGTGGAGCATTTTCCTGAATGCTTCTTCTTGCAGGCCTTGCAGTATGGTGCAGAGGTAGAACCTACATTCCTACGGTTGGAATCCCCAGAACGGAATTCTTGGGTAAGCCTTTGAGCTAGGTTTCTCCTCTGGTCTTTTTCTCTAGTACGGATTAATTCATCTGTCAAGGTATTTGCTAGTTCTACAGCTTCTTCTATGGTTTGGGGTCTAGCTGCCTTGACTACATGCCTAATTTCTCCAATTAATCCCCATATGTATCGGGAGATTAATACCATTTCAGGTGATGCAAAGGTTGGTACTATTCTAGCGTATTCAAAGAATGTGGTAGTATAACCCTTACTATCCACCCCGGTCATCCTAAGGTTAAGAAACTTATTTGCTATCTGTTCCTTTTCATTGGGAGGGCAGAATTTCCTTTCTACCATATTTTTAAATTCCTCCCATTCCATGTTGTATACCCTATCACTTCTTCTTGACTGGAGGATAGTGTTCCACCATTCTAAGGCTGAGTTCTTAAGCAAATTAGAAGCAAACATTATCTTGTCTTCTTCAGCACACTTGCTTATTTTTAAAACAGCCTAAGTCTTTTCTATCCAGCGTAGAGCTGCAATGGGTCCTTCATTGCCTGAGAAGTCTATTGGTTTGCAGGACCAGAATTCTTTATAAGAACAACCATAAGGCATGGTTCTTCTTCTTTTGGGAATGGGCACTTGAAGTATAGGTCCATTGTTTACGCTATGTTCCGGTTCAGTTAGTCGCTTACTGCTATGCTTACTTTTATTATCAGCTTCCTAAACAGTTTGGATAATAAATGACATTGCATCTATGATTCCTTGTGCCACTATATGTTGGATGACACTATTATCCACTTGATTTCCATTGTTATTGTTGTTCAGATTCTCATTATTCAGATTATCGTTATTCGGGTGGTTATCACTCTGGTTTTCATTGTTCAGGTTTTCCTAGTTCACTTCGTTGTCCATCTGAATTTTAAACATTTACCACGCATTAATATCACAAAATAATATTTAATATAGCCAATCACATGACACGCACTTTGGTCAAAAGCGTTGATCATTGCGACTTTACTCTATTTATATAATATGCATCTATTACAAACCAGTACTGAAATTAAAAATACAATATCGACTGAAATTTAAAGTTACACTACTAGTAGTAGGCATCCGTAGTTTTTTTTTCATACACATACACAGATATTTTATTATTATATTATATTATTATTATTATAACCTTCTCCACCATCACTTCTATGGATATGGATTCATCCAGAAATCCATATTGCGCTCGTCATACTTCCAGACGAGTCGCTCTCTCACCTGTCTCATTCTTTCACTATTCTCTAAAATTTCCTCACCAAATGTCCTAAGTTCTTGTACATTTTCTGCACTCATTGGGGGTGCAGGTTCTAGGACTGGGTTCAGAATCTGGGGTGCGGGTTCCTGGTATGGAGGTGTAGGGGCCTGGTATGGGTAAGGATTTTCTAGAATCTCCCTAATGAATACATCATTATCGTAATAGGGATCTAGAGGGTCTAACCCTGGGTAGGCTCCTAGGTTCTGCATGGGCATGTCTTCGTGTATCGGGTAACGTTGCACATAGTCCCTATTGTCGTCCTACCATGGTTCGTAATTTGGGTCTAAGGGATTTGGTGCAGGTACCCTAGGTATTTCCTCCGGATTAAAATCATGCATTTCTACTTGATTTTCAGGGTTTTCTATCTCCATCGGTTGGTCAGGAATTGGTAGTTGTGGTTGAGGTGCTAACATTTACTCCAGGTTAGGGTCAGCTGCAATGGTTGCTAAGATGTGGATGTTGGCTATACCCCTATTAAGCATATCCTGGGCATAGGCATCGGTTTCTCTTTTGGCTGCGGCTAGTGCTCTCTGTTCTTGTAACTTTTTCATACGCTTTCTACGATCATGTGCTCCGCTACTGAACCATCCCCTCTTTTTCTGAGGAAATGGCCCTTCAGATTGAGCCTTAAATACGAATATTCCTTCTTCCGTATCAGCAGAGTACCCCGAGAGGGCAGGCTGAGAAGAGGAACCTTCGCTTCTAGGTGAACCAGACAATTGACGGTACGCGTCAGATGGTCCTTGGTCGCTCATAATGTAAACTAACAAATAGTAAAATAACACATAACAAGAAAATACAATTATGCACGTATTCCCATAATTTATTTCCTAACAATTTGAATTTTGGTGTTGTCACACCCTGGCTTTTGCGGAAGCGTGAGTTTATTTTGGTGTGACTTCTTAATACCATAGCACAATCATAACCATTCTATATGAAATAAAACACATGATAGTCATCCATTCATTAAGTTTTAAAAGTTACCACAACATCATTGTTTTAAAAGTTGACACAAAATACAACCACGACATAATTAAAACATGTTCACATGACACAACAAAAGATCTTAATAAAAACACGGTTTAAGACTTGTAACCCGTCCAGGCAAGGGTCATACCTCCTAAACCTGGATGACATCATTATTCTCTACGCAGCTTGACACGATTGCACACTTTGCCAGATCCACTAATTTCCTGAAATACATGTAGTTTGAAAAATCAACAAAAGTTGAGCGAGTTCATGTAAAAGTGAGTATGTATAAAACCTTTCAAGTATGAATAAAAGTCCCTGGTATGTAGCAATAAGGAAAAGAGATCACCAATGGGTTGCAAAGCCACTGGTATGTGTGAAAAGGTGCAGGAAAACTCAAACCTAGCAAATTTGTTACCGGGCTTCGGCTGTAAGACACAGTCACCTCTATGGGCCGCCCCGGCCTCACGAGTATGGGCTCGCTACACCCAAATAGATCTATCACTCTTGTGTCCCTCGGTCCTATCAACGAGGATTAATGGCCTTAAGTGTTGTACCCACCCCTCACATGATCTAGTAGTAAACCCTCCCTACGCTAACCATACCATGTAAATAAATGTTTGTAATAATTATCGCATGTATTTCACCCCCGAAGTATAAAACTGAAAACAGTAAAGAGAAAAGGGGGACATGAACTCACAGAAGTGCGTATCCTGCAACGTCAATCTCAAACTCGATCTGCTGTGTGACGACCTACACGTACTAATGTCTATTAGACGAATGGGCCGTGCCTTGGCTTAAGGTTTAGTGTTTTGAGTTGCGTTACTTTAATATTATACTTGTTAAAATAATATTAATTATTTTAACTTAACTTTTGTATTTAGGAAAAATAGTTAGGCAACTATTTCGTATCCACACTTCTCAAGTATTTTATATGTGTATTACCTTCCCAAGGATGGGGGTTTTTATACATGTACACTTGTAATCTCCGAAAAATATATTTTTAAGTCCCACTTAGAAAAATATATTTAAATTATTTGTCTAAAACGTCTTAATTCAAAATATATATATTTTTCCCAAAAATATTATATTTTACTTCATAAATTTTCCAAAATAATATTTTACCAAAATATATACGTGTGAAAGTATTTTTCCGAAATATTACATAAGTTACGTTTTAGCGTTTCGTATTGCAATAAAAATTGCGTAACCTAAATATTTATTTCGTGAGAACTTTGGTATTATTTTGGAGTCGAATTTTTATGGTATATAGTAGTTATATTATTTTATCCTAAAAATAATATATCTAGTGCACAGAATAAACAAACAATCACACAAGAGTTTTAGTATAAAATATATATTCTAAATATATATTTATCAAATTTTATTTACGAAAATCAACCTCCGGCACTTAGTATTTTATAATAAAAATCATGGCGAAGTTTATTTTGAAAACAAGGTTAAAAATATATTTGTAACACTTGTTAGAAAAATATTTCCTAAGTGTTGAAATTTTAGGAAAATTTCGCCAGAGTTTCCTTTGTAAATGGAGGCGTCCATGCTTACTAGCATATCATTTTCATTTGTAAAATCATTCAATCAATCATCAACATACAATCTCTAATTACCAAACTTGTCAAAAATAAGCATAAACCATAAACTTATGAACTTGAAAAAATTATAAAAACATGTAGTAACTTACTAGCATACTTAGTAAGTCTTGTTACCTTTAAAAATGTGATTAGTTCCTTAAAAACTTTATTTTTAAAGAGTTTGAATATTTACAACTTCTAGTCATAATTTCTAAAAATATTTCTTTGTGAAATTTTCTTGTTACACAAGTGTTTCTACACTTGTTTATCCACTAAAAACATGTTAAGTTTGTGTAAGATCCAAGTTTTAACAAAACTCACACTTTTCACTTGGTTCTTTCGAAAGACCACTCATGGATCTTTAGATCAACAAGATTACATCTCATTTTGATCTTTATTTTTCAAGAAAACATGTATTTATTCAAGTTCATAGTTTATGTGTGGATGATTCCATCATCCACAACATTTCTAACTTTCACATCTTGCTAGTTCATGTTTTTAGTCATGATCTAGCAAGTCCAGATGATGATCCATATCATTTTTACTAACAAACAACATTCAACAATCCTCATAACACAAGAATAACATGATTTCTTCATCATTTTAACACTACTTCTTCTCATAGTTAGTTTATGTCAAGACTTTGTTTATGTTTCTTTAGAGTTCTCATCATCTCATCATTCTTTTACTATTAACCATCAAAAACATGAAGAGGATGAAGATCTAAGACACTTACTACTAGCACAAGGCTAGGGGAGTTCAAGTGTGTAAAAGTGATGGATAAAAGAAAATGAGAGAGGTCCTTGAGCTTCCGAACACACCAAGCTTGCTTGTAGGATCTCTAGCACCTTTGGATGTCTTTAGATTGCTTGGAAGAGCTTGAATGATGGTGGTGGTGTGTGGGCTTGGGATCGGCCGAACAAGAGAAGAGAGGAGAGAGTTGAGTGTGTTTGAAAGTGTGTTGTGAAGTGAGAGAGTGGTGGACTTGGGGTTATTACTTATAAGCTCCATTACTTCTTTAACCATGGTATAATGTGTTCTATTATCCACTAACAACATCAAATAAAATATTGAAAGAAATCAATGGGTGGGTCACCCATGTAACCATCGCCCAGGGGGGGGGTATAGGGTTGGGTTTCAATGGATGGTTACAAGTTTAGTTAGAAACCAGGTGTTTTAGTTAGTGTCTTATGTGTGCTATTAATTATATAGTGTGTTAGGGTGTTCGGGGACCCTAACTAGCTCAGAAAAATAAAAACAATGTGTTTGACAATATTTTTGTGTTCCGGGTAAAGTCCGGTTATTCGGTTGGGTGTTGTTCCGTTAAAGTGCTAAATTAATCCATAAAGTGTCTTTTATGTTACTTTTAGTGACACATTTTAATTCCCAACACTTTGGAAAGTATCTAGGACTATTTTGCCAAGTTTTTGCACTTTACTAGCATAGTTAAATGCTGAATTTTGTTTAAAAGTGCAGAATTCTGCATTTAAAGTGTGTTTTAGGCACTTCCCGGCACTATAACTATCACCTAGTGACGCAGTTTTATGGTCCTCACTTCCCTACACTCCCTACTAGTGTAGTATTCTATTTCTGGCCATACTGGCCTCAAAACATTTTCTGTCTAGGTGCTGGCATTGTCAGCATGTCTCTGGGTTATCCGTTTAGTGTGCTAACTATGCTTTGTGCATCAAGGTTGTCACTAATGTTTGTGTGAAATAAATGGAGTGACAGTATAAAATGTGATGCATATGTATGTATGTAACAGAAAACAGAAAGCAGTTTAATCACAGTTGTAATTAAGCACAGTCATTAAGCACAAATTAAATATTAATTAATTATACGGATACCTGTAATGTGAGGGTTGTCACAGGTGTCAGCAGAACACTTCTGTGGCTGGAATAGTGGCTTATCTCTGATACCACCTTCTGTTGCAACCCCTGTCCCCTACTTAAACCCGTGAACGGGCGGCCGCGGCCAGTTTCAGTGGTATTTGTTGTTTTATCAATTTTGGCAGCGGAAATTTCATCAGGACCGTAGTTAGGAAATATTTTATCAGAGTAAAATACCACACTTTCATAACATTAAACACATGGGATAAAATCCAAGTTTTAAGTACACACATTTTCATAGGAATAAATCCTATTTTTATTTAATAAAAACATCTATTTCTTTTAGGTAACTTTATTGCCACTTTTCCAAGCCTTCAGTGTTGTCCAGCTGGCTTCTATTTGGCTTTCATATTTTGTCACCTGAAACGTGTTTTAAAAACATTTTGTCAGTGGGAATTACTGGTGAGTGAATCCCAATTTAATCAATTTTAAATAAAAACCATTGTACAGTATTGAGGGCGGTCTCGCAATTACATTTGTTTCCAAGTCATACCAATTACCACCCACGGTACTGTCAACCCCGACTTGTGGAAATGTTACCCCACGTAAGGCAGTAACAAATTTTGTATACAAAACCTCAACATACCGACGATAATTGTATCCTTACAAATACTCAATAACTGTTTAATATATAATTAATCGTGTGAGGTTTTGTAAAAACAATTTGTAAAAAGGAGATTACTCACATTGTTGTCTTAGGTTTTCAGTAAGGGTTTCCTGGTGACAATCTATAAATTACACAAATGCACGCGTGTTAGTATAATAACCCATTTTAACATTAGTAATACCCTCCCCGAGACGGCATTCCAACGACTACGTCGGGCAAAACCACGACAGCCGTTACGGAACTCTAGATCAATCGGGCAGAGTATCTTATACGTATCCAGGGGTTATGATACTTACAACGGAGCAGAACCTCGTTATTTAGGGGGTATTAAACCCGAGAATTGTGTTAAATCTTCAGAATTTCGAGAGAGAAAGAAAATTGGTGCGATTCTGGACTGAAGGCCGATGCCATCTATTTATAGGTGACTCTTCAGCTTCTCTCGCGGCCCACGTAAGATAAGCTTAAGGCTTACACGGCACGCGTAGTAGGGGGGTCTAGGCGTAGCTGATTCGGTTCACACATGTAGGTTCAACATGCGTCTGACACGTGTCAACACCGGGTGCTGCCTCGTTTCCGATCGCTCGCGGCCCGCGTAGGCTCAAGGGGTGGCTTAGGCGCCCCGCGACAGCCTCAGTTTCTTTGTTTTTATTTTATTTTTAATGTTATATCATATTTTGGGCTCGGTTTTTACATACGGGGTGTATTTTAAGACATATTGGGGTATTTTAAAATATATTAGGGCGTCGAAAAATATTTCGAGAGTGTTGGTTTATTTAGGGTTGTTATAGTATAAGCGTTTGTTTATAAGCTAGGGTTTGTTATGAATCGAAACCTGTTGTAGAGGATGGTTGCTAATGTCCATACACAATTTTATCATGTTGTTCCTGCTGTGATTTTATTTAGATTCTCGATGCTTGAACATGATAAATCTGATAAGAATGAATAACAACCTGATGTGATTAATAATAAGGTGTCTCGGGTTCGCTAGATAATCGTTTGCGGGGTTCGGGTAACGATTAGAGCTAAAACAGAATCTGTCTAAGATTCTGCAGCCAACTTCAGTTGCCTGTAAACGGACCATTATAAATCAAAAAAATTGATTTTCTGAAGTCTAAATTATATGTTTTCGAAAGACGAATCAAATGGCACTGGAATCATATTTTTTCGAGGTAGTTTGCTATTTTTAAAGGACCGTTTTGTACAGCAGCAAAAGCTGCATTTTTTCTGCAGAAAATGCGTGTTATATTTTTCGTCATAACTTGAAATCTGGAAAGACTCAGGTCACGAAACTGGTACTGTAGATGGCCACTGATGTCGCTGTAATTCTCCAACTGGAATTTCATCAATCGGACTTACGATGAATTTTAAAGGAATTTTTCCGTGGACTGCAGTAAGAAAGTGACGAATCTGATTGCAGCCCGGTAAATGATTTTTATAAAATAATTGGTAGTGAATTGGATCCCGAGATTTTTATACAAGAATATTTGGATCGTTTGAAACATTCTGTAAAAAGTTGAGAAATTTTGGAATAAGTTAAATATTTTATTAAAATACCCAAAAACAGCCCAGTTTTGGAAGTTCAAGCTGAAATGATATAAGTAGTGATTTGCGTGTCTAAGTGTCGGTTATGTTATCTGATAATGATCCAACTTGTGTAACTTCATATTCTCATTCTCTTAGAGTAAATGAGAATATCATTTATAAAGACAATTATGAATTTATCCAAAATGGCTTACATATTCGGTTCATCATGTCCATAAATGCGGCTGGGGCATTGGTTAAACCAAATGGTATGACGGTAAATTCATAATGACCGTATCTCGTTCTAAAAGCAGTTTTAGGAATATCCTCTTCCTGTACTTTCAGTTGATGATATCCAGAGCGTAAGTCGATCTTAGAAAAGAATCGAGCTCCTTGAAGTTGATCGAACAGATCATCGATTCTCGGTAGTGGGTACCAATTTTTAATCGTGACTTTGTTCAATTCTCGATAGTCAATGCACATACGCATCGATCCATCTTTCTTCTTAACGAACAACACCGGTGCACCTCAATGGGATGAACTTGGTTGTATAAAACCTTTATTTAAGAAGTTCATCCAATTGCTTCTTCAGCTCCTGCATTTCAGTTGGTGCTAGTCGATATGGTGCTTTGGAAATCGGTGACGTTCTTGGGATTAGGTGAATTCTAAATTCAACCTCTCTGTCAGGCGGTAATCCTAGTAACTCTTCTGGAAAAACGTCTGCGTATTTAGATATTACAGGAATATCTTTTAATTCTTTTCCTTTAGTATTAATGATTACAGAAATCATATATACTATTCCTCCTTTCCTTTCATAACTTGCAACTTTAATTGCAGAGATGAATTTTGTCGATCTAATTGGCTTATCTCCTTTAATTGTGATCTTTTCACCACTTGGTGTACTTACTTGCATTAACTTTTGATCACATAAAATATTGGCATGATTGGCTACCAACCAATCCATTCCTAATACAACATCGAAACCAGCCAAATTCATTGGGTAAAGGTTGGCAAAGAAACGATGGTTTAGGATTTCTATTCTTGCTCCTTGCAAGATTTCACTTATCTTAACAGATTCTCCATTGGTCGTTTCTACAAGACAGTCTTGTTGAAGTTTGACTAAGGGTTGATCAAGAAATTGGTAGAAAGAAGTATTGATAAAACTTTGGTTTGCACCAGAGTCAAACAATATCTTGGCAAAAATGTCATTAACTAAAAATGTACCAGCGATCACATCCGGAATCATCTTGGCTTCCTCATCTGTCAGACAAAGGCTCTAGCATTCTTCTTGGATGCTTCTTCCGTTTTAGTATTGTTGGGCATGGCTAGAGCTAGTTTCGGACAGTTTGGTCTAATGAGTCCTTTTTCTCCACAATTGTAGCATATCCCATTTCTGGGTTTCTTCCTACAATCTTCTTCCTTGTGTCCAGAGATTTTGCAAAAGTTGCAATAAGTAGAGCTTTTTCCAAAATGCTTTCTTTTGCAATTCTTACAGTAGGGTACAGAAGAACCTGTCCCCTTTCCACGGTAGGAATTACTAAAACGGAATTCCTGTGTAAGCTTTTGAGCTAGGCTCCTCCTCTGGTTTTCTTCTTGCGTACGTACTAGTTCGTCAATCAAGGTATTGGCTAGTTCTACTGCCTCTTCTATGGTTTGCGGTCTAGCTGCCTTGACTACATGTCTAATCTCACTAATTAATCCCCAAATATAACGGGAGATTAATACTGGTTCGGGTGAGGCTAAGGATGGTACTATCCTAGCATATTCGAAGAATATGGTAGTGTAACCTTTGCAGTCTATTCCAGTCATTTTGTGATTTAGGAACTTATTGGCTATTTCTTCCTTCTCATTAGGAGGATAGAATTTTCTTTCAACTTTTTCCTTAAAGTTGATCCATTCCATATTATAAACTCTATCACTTCCTCTAGACTGGAGAATAGTATTCCACCATTCTAAGGTTGCATTTTTGAAAAGATTAGAAGCAAACATAATCTTATCTTCGTCTGCGCATTTACTTATTTTTATGACTGCTTTTGTCTTTTCTATCCAACGTAGGGTTGCAATGGCTCCTTCATTGCCTGAGAATTCTATAGGTTTGCAGGCCAAGAATTCTTTAAAAGAACAATCATGTGGAGCGTGATGTGTGCTAAACAGACTATAAAAATTAACTAAATTAGACTCACTAAACTAGACACTCTAAGTTTTAAATTTATAGACTAGGACTCTCTAAAACCTAAACCACACAACCGGCAAGTGTACCGGTCAATGTAGTATAGCCTAGGCAAGTCCGAGTATCGAACCCTAAGACTCTATGTATCACGTAAATTAGACTCTAACAGACGCTGACAGACACGACTTAACTTGTTTAATTGTTTGGGGGGGGTTACGGAAACTAAGGAAATCTATATTAAACTACTAAATTAAACTAGAACTAGACTAAAGACGAATTAAGACTGAGGACTTTTCTTATATGAGAATGAGACCACCTAGACTAGAATCCTGGATTGATTTTAAGAGATTACCGATTAAGTTAAGTGCACGAATTATGGAACCGGGATCTTAAAGTACTAAACTTATTAAGAACCATCGAGGCCCCTCGACCCTTCTCAAGGAGAAACCTATGGAGCTACCTAGGCCGTTAATCCTACCGGTTATTAGACGCCTTTCCAGTTGTCTAATTATTGTGTAAGTACCCTAATATTGACCTACTCTTTTCCAATCACAGATCTAGGGTAGTTTGAAGTAATTAATTTGACTTGATAGACTAATAAGACCGACAGGTAAACCAAGACATGACCTTTTCCAAGGACTATCTAAAGCAATTCGCCGGGTAAGACCTACCAATAGCCCCTCACTTTCCAGGTATTAGGACTAGTAGAACACTAAGAATTAGCAAATTATTACCAATTACTTCTAGGGGTTATCGCGCAATTCTCCCTAAAGAGTGAAGGTTTTCTAACGTGATATAGACACTCACCAAAACCCTAAACCCTAATATGACTCTATGTTGTGATATAGACCGTCACTAAGAATAATATGAAGCAAATAATAACAATAAAACCAATTCAAAGTACGCATACACATCAAACCATTAAATCAAACTTTTTACAAATCACAATTAATCCATAACAATCATGCAAATAACATAAACGGTAAAATCTTCATATCAATCCATTCATCAAGTCTAGGTGGCTTAAAAGTTTAGCCGAGCAAAGTCATGAACGAAGATAATAAACAAGGTTCAATAACAGAATTCATTGGAGTAAAATAAAGAAACTAAGAAAACAAGAGACTTAAATAAATAAAACCCGTTTAATTCTTGATCCCTAAGCCTCTTGCTTCAACTCCAATAATTCATTCTTGCTGTTCGTCCCTGATCTTGTGCGACCCCTCTCGTACGTCTGACTTCTGATGTCGACTCCCTCAATAATGTCAGCCGTGTTCTTGCTGCCGTATGTATATTGTATGTTCCCCTTTTTCAAAGTCTGGCCGCCTCCATATAAATAATTCAAAGGCCCAAATCAATGATGCTTACGTTAATTCACAAAATTCATGGCCCATCATCTTGAATGTCATGTTTATGGCTGGCAGTTGAAATTAGCGGCCCACTTTATTTTCTAATTCATATCCTGCCTCTTTTAATAAACAAAATGATATATATTGGCTGCCTTGCATAGAGATAGCGGGTTCGGTCCACTCATAGAAAATAGCTGCAATGTTTATTCGGTCACTGGCACCCCACTCTGCCCAACTGGCTGGTTATTTCCATATTACTCGTTTTTGCTCCATTTGCACCAGGACCTGCCAAAACACCAAATAATGTAATATAATACTAAAAACTAAAGAAAACAAATAAAACTTATACAATAATTATACATTTTACACGGGACAAATCTGTGTATTTTACCCCACATCAAATATCCCCACACTTAACCTTTTTTCGTCCCCGAAAAAGAATCTATGCATACGGAATCAGAGATGGATAAATACTCGGGTCAAAAACATATTTATTTTTATTAAAACCAAAGCTTGCGTTAGCCGCGATTGCGAATATACTTGTCCACTTTAAACCCAAGTCTGATCCTAAGCCCTTATCATGTGAATTTAATTTAAGTGCAGTCAATCTACCTAGGGCCTCACACCAGAATTTACAGTCCACCTACTCCCGCCTGAAGCTTATAGGACTAAAAGAACGATCACTGGACCAATTCCTAACCGTCTTATATCAAAACCAAGAGAGTTTACAATCATATTTTTTTTTCTTTTTCCATTTTTTTCCGCTTTTCTTTCTCTTTTTTTTCTTTCATGAGCGTAGACGATGCTTTCCCTAACCAAGAGGCAATCCGGCTGTAGAGTCGCTATCCCCAACCCAGATTACTTAAGCTTCGGTACTTTTTACTTTTTTCTTTGCACGATCGATTTCACACACCCTAGCGGTAATCTTGCTGTAGAGTCGCTATCCCCAGCTCAGACTACATAGGAATGCATTACTTTCATTTAGTTTCTAGCTCACTTTTTATTTAATTTTTTTTCGCATGATCACAAACTCTAACGGTTTTAACTTATAATGGTGCCCCTTATACTCTTATTGGCAGTTTTAATTTCCCATATTTCCCAGGCGAAAACCCACTAGTAAACCGACAATTAAGGTGTCTTAACTCAAAGGGACTTAAAACCAAACCCGGGCCTATCCACATATCCCTAACTAGACGCAAGCTCGATTTATTTAAATCTCATATTATTATTATTTCAACCCGAGCAAAAATTCACCTATTCTATCATTTTTCGTTTTAATTTGCAAACTTCTCTTTTATTCGAAAGACATTTTCTAATTTTTCATTTTTTTGGATTTTTCAATTTTTTTTTTATTTTTTAAATTTTTATGACTCAAGACTCACTACTAAGATCTAAACGACAGTTTCCCATCCCCACACTTAAACTCTACATTGCCCTCAATGTAGGATGGAAACTGACTCAAAAGACTAAAAATAAATAAGAAATAAAAGACAAAGGGCATAATTGGAAAGGACTTAGCTGGTTAATTATCGCATAAGCTCCAAAACTCTTGTCCAATCCAGCTCGATCGTATAGCATTTCGTTCGCGATCGGCTTTTGACACTGACTAGTATACTTGGTAAATGCCTGAAATTTGATACGCAGCTCCAAAATCACCCGAATGGAGATTGCGTACGGGTGGTACAGTTCAAACCTGCATAATCAAAAACAAACAAAAACCAAAGCAGTACGGACTCTAACAAAATAAGACTCAAAATACAAACTCTACACACTACCGAAAATCCACTTAACAAATAAATTGAACAAACTCTACAAAACCTCCCCACACTTAATTTTAATCAGGAGGTTTTTCTTTGATCTGGACCCGGTCTAACCCATTCAATTCCACCCGGTCCACAAAAATAGTTAAAAATTTAATGGCGGGATTATAAAATAATTTAAAATTTTGAAACGGGTCAGACCACCAAAATTTATACTTACCTGGAAGAAACCGGATGCGCGGCATGTAGCGATAAGAGCGGTCGTGGTTGCACTTTAATTGCTCCATTTTTTGTTTCGCCCATCTTCCGACCCAGAACCTTCTCCGGTTTCCAGGTTCTTTCTTTCTTGCCCTCTCCCGTGGCCTTGAATCTTCAGTTACCCCTACCACGGGCCAGCTATGATGTTCTTCATCTTCCACCATTCCCTCCACTTCCTTGGGAAGATCCCCATACTTAATCTCTACGTACGGTGTGGGTTCACTTATTTTCTCGGGTTTACCTTCTTGTAGGGCTTCTAAATTTGCTAAATCACCTAATGGATCAAATTCCCCTACTTGTTCAGATTCTGATAAACCTTCTAACTCCCCTAAAAACTCATCTTCCCAACTTAACACTTTTTTCTCTAATTCAACTTTTATCTCACCATCAAACATATTCTCCAAAGAATCACCTAAATCTAATTCCTCTTCAACATCTACTTCCTTAACTAATGATTCTTGGTAGATTCGCCACTCTTCTTGTTCTTCCTTGTCATCTGAATGACTCTCTCTCACTATCCCGCAATTAGCCACCTGCATCGTAATCTCCTCTTCTTCACGGCCAAAATCAATGATGCCCTTATTCTCAGTTTCTATTACTTCTTCTAATTTCCTAGACATCTCTTCTACTAAACATTGAATGTCTGAGAGGATAGACTGGTTATTTTGAAACAGGACTTCATGTTCTTGAATCATTTTCTGAGTAGTCTCATCCGTAGCTACTAGTTGTACTAACATCCCCATTATCCTATCCAGCTGGTCCTGCACATAGACTTCAGAATTTTGCTGTTGGGGCTCGTGATACGGTTCCTCATACTGGTACGAGGAATACCCCTGTGAAAAATATGGCTGCGGCTGCACAAAGGGGTTAGCATAATAATGTGCAGAGGACCCCTCATATTGTGGGCACTTAACAGTAAAATGAGGTCCTCTACAAATTTCACACATATTCACAAGACTCAAGAAAAATAAAAGACATGGACAATTAGACACCTACGACTCAATATACAAAAACAAGTAGCACGTATAATGTCATTTAAGTCTATCAAAGCTAATAAACGCGATTGCCAAGAATCCCCAGCAACGGCGCCAAAAACTTGATGTGTGCTAAACAGACTATAAAAATTAACTAAATTAGACTCGCTAAACTAGACACTCTAAGTTTTAAATTTATAGACTAGGACTCTCTAAAACCTAAACCACACAACCGGCAAGTGTACCGGTCAATGTAGTATAGCCTAGGCAAGTCCGAGTATCGAACCCTAAGACTCTATGTATCACGTAAATTAGACTCTAACAGACGCTGACAGACACGACTTAACTTGTTTAATTGTTTGGGGGGGGGGGTTACGGAAACTAAGGAAATCTATATTAAACTACTAAATTAAACTAGAACTAGACTAAAGACGAATTAAGACTGAGGACTTTTCTTATATGAGAATGAGACCACCTAGACTAGAATCCTGGATTGATTTTAAGAGATTACCGATTAAGTTAAGTGCACGAATTATGGAACCGGGATCTTAAAGTACTAAACCTATTAAGAACCATCGAGACCCCTCGACCCTTCTCAAGGAGAAACCTGTGGAGCTACCTAGGCCGTTAATCCTACCGGTTATTAGACGCCTTTCCAGTTGTCTAATTATTGTGTAAGTACCCTAATATTGACCTACTCTTTTCCAATCACAGATCTAGGGTAGTTTGAAGTAATTAATTTGACTTGATAGACAAATAAGACCGACAGGTAAACCAAGACATGACCTTTTCCAAGGACTATCTAAAGCAATTCGTCGGGTAAGACCTACCAATAGCCCCTCACTTTCCAGGTATTAGGATTAGTAGAACACTAAGAATTAGCAAATTATTACCAATTACTTCTAGGGGTTATCGCGCAATTCTCCCTAAAGAGTGAAGGTTTTCTAACGTGATATAGACACTCACCGAAACCCTAAACCCTAATATGACTCTATGTTGTGATATAGACCGTCACTAAGAATCATATGAAGCAAATAATAACAATAAACCAATTCAAAGTACGCATACACATCAAACCATTAAATCAAACTTTTTACAAATCACAATTAATCCATAACAATCATGTAAATAACATAAACGGTAAAATCTTCATATCAATCCATTCATCAAGTCTAGGTGGCTTAAAAGTTTAGCCGAGCAAAGTCATGAACGAAGATAATAAACAAGGTTCAATAACAGAATTCATTGGAGTAAAATAAAGAAACTAAGAAAACAAGAGACTTAAATAAATAAAACCCGTTTAATTCTTGATCCCTAAGCCTCTTGCTTCAACCCCAATAATTCCTTCTTGCTGTTCGTCCCTGATCTTGTGCGACCCCTCTCGTACGTCTGACTTCTGATGTCGACTCCCTCAATAATGTCAGCCGTGTTCTTGCAGCCGTATGTATATTGTATGTTCCCCCTTTTAAAAGTCTGGCCGCCTCCATATAAATAATTCAAAGGCCCAAATCAATGATGCTTACGTTAATTCACAAAATTCATGGCCCATCATCTTGAATGTCATGTTTATGGCTGGCAGTTGAAATTAGCGGCCCACTTTATTTTCTAATTCATATCCTGCCTCTTTTAATAAACAAAATGATATATATTGGCTGCCTTGCATAGAGATAGCGGGTTCGGTCCACTCACAGAAAATAGCTGCAATGTTTATTCGGTCACTGGCACCCCACTCTGCCCAACTGGCTGGTTATTTCCATATTACTCGTTTTTGCTCTATTTGCACCAGGACCTGCCAAAACACCAAATAATGTAATATAATACTAAAAACTAAATAAAACAAATAAAACTTATACAATAATTATACACTTCACACGGGACAAATCTGTGTATTTTACCCCACATCAGAGCGGTTCTTCTTCTTTTAGGGATTGGAACTTGGATAATAGGTCCATTGTCATTATTCACACTGTGACTTGGTTCAGGTGTTGACGTCTACTGCCATTTGCAGATTTATCTGCTTCCTTAACAGTCTTGATAATATAAGGCATGGCATCTATAATTCCTTGTGCCACTATATGTTGAATGGCACTGTTATCTATTTGGTTTTCGTTATTCTCATTATTCTGGTTTTCTTGATTTACTTCGCTGTCCATGCAGATATCAACCAGACATTAATTATTACATAATAGAATTGAATACAATCATTTACACACAATTACACGAACAAGTTGGTCAAAAACGTCGATCATTGCGACTTTTACTCTTTTTCATATATGCATCTATTATAAATTACAACCGGAAAGGAAAATACTATGCATCTCTACTTATATATATATATATATATATATATATATATAATATAGTACAAAATTACACGTATATCTAGTTATGGATCCAATCATGTATGTCATGCATGACCTGTTTCCTCATAAGTTTCTCTCCTATTATTCGTATTCTACCTCCTTCTTCTACTAATTCATCACCTAATGAGTGAAGTTCTTCCAAATTTTCCTGGCTCATAGGTAGCATGGGTGCTAGTACAGGATCGGATTTGTTGAGGGATAGGTTGACCATAGGGGTATAGGTTTCTTATTACACTCTGTGTCCACCATTCACTACTCCAAAAGGGGTCTAAAGGGATAAGGTCAGTGTACTGGGCTTTGGGGTTTGGTGGGGGAATCCTGGGAATCTCATAAGGGTCTACATCAGGAAATGGATTTTTTTGGTCAGGTTCTTGCATTTGTTGGTCTAGGAATAAAGGTAATAGTGGAGGTTCGACTACTTGGTTTTGGTCATTGTCTACGGCTGTAGTGGCTAACATATGGAAATTGGCCAACTGTCTATCTAATTCTTCCTCCCAAGGTGGTCTACTAGTTACTTCCTGGTTTTGTGCATCTGCCTCCCTATTGGCCTTGGCTATTGCTCTCTGTTGCTGTAACTCTTTTTCATTCTTTTTCTCCTTTCATGGGCTCCTCTATTAAACTAACCTCTTTTCTTAGTGGTAAAAGGTTCCTCCGAGTGTGCCTTAAATCTAAATATTCCCTCTTCTATATCTACTGAATATCCTGAGGGATCAGGCTGGGATGATGTTCCCTTATTTTTCTGTGAACTATCTAAATGACGATAAGCATCCGCGGTTCCTTGATCACTCATACTGTAAACTAACAAATAGTCAGATAACACATAATTTATTTCCTAAGACGTAATTTGGAATTTCAGTGTTAGCAGAACACTTCTCTGGCTTGAATTAGTGGCTGTAGCTCTGATACCACCTTCTGTCGCAACCCCCGACCCCTGCCTGGGAGCGGGCGGCCGCGAGCTACTCAGAGCGGGTGGTATCGGCGTTTATTATTTTGGCAGTGGAATACATCAGGACCATAGTTAGGAAATATTTTTATTAGAGTAAAACACCAAACTTTTATAATAATAATTTATGGATAAAACCCAAGTTCATTTGACAATACATTGATAGGGATAAACCCTAATTATTGAAAACACAATGTTTTGTTTATTTTAGGTAACTTTTATAGCCACTATCCCAAGTCTTCAGTGCTCTCCAGCTGGCTTCTGATGGGCTTTCATATTATGTTACCTGAAACGCATTTTAAAACATTTTGTCAGCAGGAAATAGTGGTGAGTGAATCTCAATTTAATCAAGACAGGTTTTAATATCTTACAGCATTGAGGGCGATCTCGCAATTAAATTTGTTTACCATTCTACCTTAATTACCATCAACGGTACTGTCAATCCATGACTGGTGGTAATGTTACTACTCACAGTGTAGTAACAAATTTTGTATACAAAACCCCAACACACCGACGATAATTGTAGAAATACAAATACTCAATCACTATGAAATATAATTTAAACATTTTAGGTTTTGTAAAAACAGTTTGCAAGAAGAAGGATTACTCACAAAAAGGAATTATAAAAAAGAAAGATTAACTCACCTTGCAAGTTTAGATAATACTAAGGTTTCCTGAGAATCTCCTGATTATTATCTAATAAATCAAATAATGCACACGTGTTAGTAAAATAACCCAATTTAAATTAACCTTACACTCGAGAAAGAAATTCCAATGACTGAGTCAGGCGGAGCTGACATGCATTACGGAAATTCTAAATCAATCGGGTAGGGTAATAGCAGGGTTATAGTACTTACAACGAGGCAAAGCTTTGCTATATATTGGGTATAATACTCGAGCAGAATTTCTATTATCATAGAACTTAGAGAGAGAATCGGGAATGAATGACTAAACAAATTGTCACACCCCGATATTTCCACGTATTACCGGTGGGCCCGGTGGGGAGTACGTGACGTAGTTGATATCATCATAGTCAAACCACACAATTTAAATGCACAGCGGAAGCAAAAATATATTACAATCCGATATGAAGTAATATCCAAGTATTACAATACGGAAAGTAAAAGATCCACAGGCGGATCGCAAATAAAACAAAACATTGTTCAACAGACTTCAGGCATCTAAGCTTGCGAGACTTCTGTATGATGCTAGGAGAAACCAGCCTATTACGCGTAGTACCTGCACTTAGTCTTTTGGGAAAATACATCAGTTTTCACTGGTAAATACAATTTAACTGACTCATTTTGAAAAGGTTTTTAAAAATTGATTTGAATGCCCGTGGCACAAAACTTTTTATAACTTGGAATAATTATTTGCTTAATAATCTTGTAAAAGAATTACATGTTCGTTATGCGTTAAGTGGCCCGGGTCGTGCCGGGTTAAAGATTAATAGACACACCACTTAATATAATTCGTCGCGAGACTCCTCCCGTGCCGACGATTATACATAATAAAATGCACTACGGGTGTACGCCTACACCCGTGTGCTAAGGTCGTGGCCATTCTTTGAATGATGCCAAGGATATCCGGGACATGGTCATTAAACCCCCAAAGGCGTTAAACAAACAAAACAGCATTTTTAAACGAGTTAATTTGACAGCACTTAACCATCAACTGGTTAAGGTCAATTCCCCGACCAAGCGGTATTTTATATACCGTACCCCAAGCCCGTATAGAGAAAATAAGTTAAACGTATTTACCTGAGCTAAATATAAATTTAATCCCAGCCGTATATCACCAAGCAAGTACAGATAGCTTTTACTGGGCTCCTAAATCTGGAACGAAGGTTTTTAATAACCTATTAGATTTCTAACGGGTCTTTAATTTGGCCTAAGCCTAGACCGGTTAGTTCTTAAATGAAGATTACGGTTTAAACGCACGATAAGGCGAAGACCGTTTTAGAATGTGGTTTTGACCCAATCAAGCTTGCATACTTGTTTAATATGGGTAACTTAATCACATTCTGGATTTTGAGACTGAAATGATATGGTTTGACCCGTTTCGGCTAAAATGGGTAAACTAGTTACCTACGCCGATCCGAACGCATAAAGTGCGTAACGAGTAACCATAAGAGTCATATACAAGTTTCCTAAGTTAATATGCCTTAAACATGTTGTGATATCAGAATGATACCTTCCATTATGCCCCAAATGGTTTTAAACCCAATTTATGCCTCATAAGGGCATTTTGGTCATTTTAAAGGGTGTAAGAGGGTTTAAATAATAACCTGAGTTACAGGTCTGATTAAATCAGTAAATATACTTAATTTACTAAGTTATAACAGTAGGGTATTAATCCTATGTGAAAATTTATCAATCTTAATCATTCTAGACACCGCAGGGGCGTTTTGGTAATTTCACATATGCTTAAAAGGTCAAAACTGGAATTCTGATCTTAAGATATTCTCCTACTGTTTAAAATATAAAATTTTACTGAATACATCAGTAGGTTTCAACCTCATATGCTTAAATAGGTTCTAGCACATACTTATGCGTTAAAAACGCTTAAAAGGCGATTTGGAGCCATTTCCGGGTTTTATATAGAAAGCTGATATTTTTAAAATTCCAGAAGGCTCAAAATAATTTATTTAACATATTAGATCAGTAGAAAAAGGTTTGGGGTCAATCGGATTTATAAAACTCATTTTATAGCCCAAAAGGGCAAAACCGGCATTAGCCGAATTAAGCTTAGAACACTAAGTTATGCTCAGCCTAAAATTAAACAAAAATTTCTAAAAATCCCAAAATATTATTTTAATACAGTAGGTACAAGGTTTTGTATAAAAATTTGGGTTTAGATAGGCTATATGCAATTTTACGCTATTTAATTACTAAAGAAGCTTCTAATTACGCTATTGAGCATAACTCCTAATCTAGACCTCAAACTGATGTCAAATTTTATGGACAACTTTATAAATCAATAGTGAAGGTTTCTATCCTTTCACATTTTCAAAAATATCGTTTTAAGGTAAAAAGGGCATAACGGTCAACAATTCGGCATATAACGGAAACTTGCAAATGAATAGGATAACTAAGGATTCAGGTTGTATAACCTAAGAGAGTTACACTAACCTATAACATGATCCTAAAGGAATCCTAAGGCATATCTAAATAAGTCTAATTCGGGTCAGAACTGAAAGTCAAGGCAAAAGTCAACTTTCGCGACTTTCGGCTCCGAACCGGGCCTATACTTAGAATTGTCGGGTTGAATCATGCTTAGACATGTTCAACTAATATTTACCAAATTATTAATGTGGCAAAACTGAGTTTATGACTTTTAATTTAATAGTTATGCATTCTATTTAAAAACCCATTTGACTTTCATTTGACCCGACAATTAGACTAAGTAAACGTGGTAATTAGGAGGCGCCCTTTTGAGGGTTAAACACCTACCTAATTACGGTCACGTAGCCATGTTCGTTGCGAACAATGGCTCAGCCATTTGAAAGTCAAAGCGTTTATCGAAAACGCTTGACTTTTCGGCTATAAACGCTAAATAATTAAACTAAGCACGAAGGGGGACTTACAAAGGGTCCAAATGACTGAGGGAGGTTCTCAAAAGAGTTCAAGATCCTCACAATTTAGAGAGTTTATCAGATTGATGGAGAGGTGCAAATGAGAGCCAAACATTCAATGGGTATTTATAGGATTTAGAGGACTGTTAGGATCGTTCCTCGATAAATGTGATCAAATCTGGACCGTACACCTTTACCCCTTGTTTTAGCAATCTATGGGCTGCCCAAGGACTGAAGAAAACCACTTGCAATTGATTAAAACAGCTGTATCAGCTGGCAACAGCTGGTAACAGCTGGAAATCAAGTTTCTGAAATGGCAGTTTTGGTCCCTGCATGCTTCTAGCCCCTTTCTGATGCGTTTGAGGCCCGTTAAACCATTTTTAAGGCTATAAAATGATGCCTAAGCATAGGGAATATGAAACATGCTCAAAAATATGCCGGATGTCGGTTCGTTTGGTCGTACGGTCACGTTGTTCGGCTAATTACGACGGAACACGGACGGACACGAAAAACGATTCAAACGACGCGACGAATGGAATTTTATCATGGCGATCACTAAAATAAAATATTTTAGTGCTTACATAAATTTTTGGGTGTCCGGGGATATTCAGAATGCGAGATATGCGCAAAAGTGCAAACTTGTGCACTTTTTGACACTTTTAGTCCCTGCATGACATAAAAGTTTATTTTTGTGTACAAACACCTCTAAACCTATATCTAAGCTATATAAAGGATTAATAGGGTATTTTTAACTTATGGACATATTCCGAAAGGTCCGTTACCATACGATTCGACCTCCTTTTGCAGTTTGACGCAATTAGTCCCTTAATTGCGCAAAGTAGTGCGAAATGCCGTTTAATGATATCTAAGCCTTCCATGGCCCATAATAATCATTCCCAAGCATATATTTAAATATTACTATGCTCCCGTTTGCTTAAATGGTCACCGAATGGCGTAGATTCAAAAGTTGACGCTTTAGGCCCCTCTATTGCGCAAACTTGCGCATTTCATCATTTATTAGCATTGAAGCCTCATCTAATCCATATTAGGCATTCTTGAAAGTATTATCAAACATCACGATGCTTCGGGTCCGCCAAAAGGTCATTCAGAGGTATAATTAAACATATTGACACTTTTAGCCCCTCTAACTTGCAAAGTTGCGCGTAACTTTACTTATTGGCATAAAAACCTTAGTTGGCCATTACTTGGCATTCCCGAGAGTATAATTAAATATCATGAAGCTCCCGGTTTGTTAAAAGGTCACTCAGAGGTAAGAATTAACATGTTGACACTTTTAACCCTTCATTGCGCAAACTTTCAATTAATTACGCAAACTGCTACACTTTATCATCAAGCGGCACATTTGTGAACATCACCATCGTGAGAGGTTATTTAGAAACTTATTTTAGGTATGCTAACACTTCCAGTCCTTTAAAAATCAAATTTTTCGATTTTTCGAAAAAGTAGTCCCTAAACTTCGCTGTTTGACTTCATCAGGGTTTATTACACGTGTCAATACCTCATTGGACGTGATTTTACGAGGTGTTACATCCTCACCCCTATAAAAGAAATCTCGACCTCGAGATTTGCTAAAATGCTGTAAGTTCCTTTTGTCGCATAACGGACTTAACTTTCATAGCATGTCTGGAGTCTTTCCAAGCTCCCAAGTTGACCTCCATAATAGGTACATGTATCCTTTTGGGGCTTCTTAACCTACCGATCCTCAGTCGATCTAGGTTTCTTATCATATCATAAATCTGCGTATTATGCGATAATGTTTCTCGACTTATTGGTGAAACACATCCTTAAATCATCAGTGTGGGTCGCATTGCGAGCTCCACTAAGCTCCTTATATAGGTTTTAGCTTATAAGCTAGTTGATCTTAATACATTTGATTCCTTCGAATGGTTATATGTATTAGAGCTCAACTAGCCCGATAATTAACAGATTGGTACACCCTTCCAGGGTGATATCTTTGTTGAACTTTATCCCTCAATCAAAAACTTAGGAGGGTTGCTACATTCCTTAATCCTTGATTTTTTTTGCTGCCGAATACTGGCAACCTATAGATGATTACGGATTTGCACGATCTTATTTGTTGTTTCCAAGGCAACTTTCAAATCCTGATAATTGGACTTACCAATTTTCTGTCTAACAATAGATGTTTAACATCTCATCCATACAAGGTCTCCCAAGGAGCAGCCTTAATACTTATATCAACTATTATAGAAAAGCTTATCATAAGGTGAGATGGTTATTCCAACCACTGCTTAAAGCTAATCTTAAGGAATAGCTAATCCTTACAGCTAGTCGAACAAATCGACGATCCTGGGCAGTTGATGGCGATTCTTAATTGTTGCCTAATTAGGGTTGCGGTAGTCAATGCATAAGCAAAATGAACCGTCTTTCTTAATCTATATAAAACTGGAATTCTTAGAATCACGAATTAGGCTTTAAGAACCCTTATCTTAAAATTTATCTTAATTAGGGTTTTTATTCTTCCAGTGATGGTACTAGCCAAAATGGAGATTTCATAATAACGCAGCCCTAATTGGGATGTAAATCTTAACTCTACTTGCCTCTCAGGAGGTGAATAGATAATCATAGGAGAAAAATAATCAAGATACAAGGAGGTTATAGAGATTTTTCATATCTCAGACTCCAGTTTATCCATCCTTGCTTATGCCAATAAGTGACATATTTAGATTACAAGTCCACGAATTTCTTAATCGGGAACATTTATTTGGGCAATTCCATTCTGAATATCTTCTTTAAATACCATTAGTTGACTTTAGTATCATATGACCATTGGGATATCTTTGTGGTCCCATGCATTAAACATCCATGTTGATCAGGCATGGAAGCAATCTATGGAACTTGCTAGGATACACCAACCCTCATATGGCGCTTTTTGTCATACCATCTGGTATTCTCAATCAATAGGGATTAAAGAGATATCAATTATATATGCTAACGCACCTCCTCTCGAGAGGGGATACTTCTAAAATTCTATGATCAGAAGTTTCTGACTGGAACAAAATAATGGTTCTTATAAATTTGCTTGTAAGTTTTACCTTACACTTAGTATCTGCGGTTCTTATGGGCAAATTTCTAAAAGTTTACTAAGCTTATGGTCTTATAAGGGACGTAGCAGTACCTGAAACCAAACGTAATTCTTAGAAATGGAATCATAATAAGTGATTTATCTAATGTCTTTGCTAAGGTGAACTGCCTCTAATCATACATCAAGAGGGTTAAACGCCTCCTTTCTTAATCCCTTTTAACTTAGCTGTAGAATCCTAAAAAAAAATTTTAGGGCAGTCTTAGGTTTGACTGGTTATTCATTAATCTATAAAACGTGAGCAGCGGAGGTAGATCCATCATGGATTCATAATGAGCAAGCTTTGAGACCTATGGAATTAATTTATCTAGGAACAACCGGCTAATTTATTGGACATTTATCGTATTGATTCATGGTCTTGGGATTTATATATTGGGTCGCTCAGAGGTATTTTAAAAACATGTCGCCCATGGGTCGTTCAGAGGTATTTAAATAACATGACGCCCTTTTTTTTAAATCCTACCATACGCCCGTGTTTGATCCGGGTCCCTGACACGTCTGTCCCATATGACACGTGTCTTTATTTTATTGAACACGAATTTTCGAGGTTTTATATCTGCTAACCACCATCAATTGCTTGCATTTAAGCTTGGATTCTGGGTAATTGGAATGGGGTACTATCTTAGTCAAAGATACAGAATTTGAAACATACTGTTTATGGTCTAAAACTTTTATGGCGAGGGTCAGAAAATTCTTATTCCATCTTTTCCATTTCGTGATGTGAATAATAGGTTACCCTAATAAGGTCCTTACGAGTTAAGGATACTGCCATCGAATGACGGTGGTGGATACCTTACTGTGTACTTTCCAACATAACCGCTGATACGCCTAATGGTTCCTACTTCCTCCAACAATTTTCTGTAATTGATGGCCCCTTTTTACTATCGAAGTCTCTTGACTTTCAAGAGACGAAGTACTATCAGGTATATCCTAAAAGGAATGGGGCTCCTTGCCATATATGCTTTTGTTGGGTTTATTCTTTACATTTGGGGGTATGAATATAGCTCTTCTCATGAGCAGCGACATGTGTTCTAATGCGAGCAGCATTTGGCTTCTTAAGCCTTTTTTTATGACTTTTCTCATAATCTTTCCAACAGCTGTGTTAATTACAGTTTTGGAGATTAACTCCATTAACGTTGAAATTCATATTTGATACACCATTAACATTCATCGGCTTTCTAACATCGCGACTGTTGTTGTCTCTTCTGAGTTTTCCATACTCAAAGCTTGGTGTTAATTACCAAATTCAACAAGTGCTTAGGCAATCCATACCCAGTGTCTCCTAGAATTGTCAAGGCTCATCATAAGGAGTCTTGATAACTACTTGCTTCTTATTAAACATAATATGGGCTTGGTTTCAAGACAACCAATCCACTCCTATTACTAAATTGAGTCCTTCTATTTCAAAGGAAATAAGGACAGTGGAAAAGATTGGTTCTAAGTGGATATAAAAACTTCCATCTAATGTCGCTGAAGCGGTCTCTGAGGTACCATCGACCAGTTCTTCTGAATCAAGTAATACTCTAGCATGAACGTAATTCATCAGGAAGGTTCTTGTTATGACATTGCCATCCTGAGCGGCCTCTTGAACATCAATTTAAGAGCCCCCAGCTTTGGTTTTCTTAGCCTTTCCAGGCTTCTTGGTCTTATTTGGGCAATCAGTCTTTGATGTACCCTATTTCCTTACAACCATAGCGGGTTATGTCCTTTCTATCTTGGTACTCCAAAGATTTGTGCCCTTCTTCATTACAGATTTCACAAGGCTCAGCTTGTGAATTCCAAATGCCCTTCTCTTTAGTCGCCTTCTTTGGGCAGCGGGTCTTTATGTGCCTCTTCTCGCCACAATCATAGCATGTGGCGTCCTTCAAGTCTTTCAAACATGAGTCTTGTGATCTGTCTTCATACAGATGCCACATCTCATGATCTGCTTTTGGATACATTTTCCGAAGTGCTTCTTCCCGCAGGTTTTAGGTTTGGGTTTTGCCTTCTTTGGCTTGGACTGGTTATAGCTTGAACCGGTCTTACCCTTTTTATAACCCTTATTTGAGTATCATTGCACCTTCGCTTATGATCCTTCAACGCACGGTCCACAGCGTTGATTACGGCTAAATCTATCATAGCCCGCAACTCGGTGCTTGTTAAATTCAGTCTCGCATCATCATTTTGATCAACTGGATGATTGTGAGCTTCAGAGGAGTCAACCATTGCGAAGTTTAGAAGGCTACTAACTAAGTAGTAATAATTTATTTAATTACATAGAGAATTGTCGAACTTGATAATTAATTAGCCATGGTGCGAACAAACCATCTAGGCCAATAGATAGTATAAGATTTATTTGATTATGTTTTGCCTAGGTTTTTAAATAAACCATCTTTGGCGTTCACACAGAATCTAATCCTTCTTATTAGACAGGGGATATAAGTCACAACTGTCAATGTCGTACAGACACTTCATACAGCACAAAGGCTTGTTTCAAAGGATTCTTTAGATGGCACAAAGCCTTGTCACAAGGACAATCTCTAACATAATCAATGATTCCTTTGGATCGGAAAATTTCATAGTTCATTGTCTTGACAAGAAGTTATGAAATAAAACCATCTTTTTCATGCATACATCCTTACCCGCAGGTATACATCCCAGATGGATGTTTAGATGCGTACATCATGTTCGACGTTTATTAGACATGATTCCTATTGATACTTTAGGCTAAACGAGGGGTTTAGAAGATCTCTAATATAAGGATGACAAGTGTGATTTCATCGCATCATCCATTGTCAGAAGTGTTAACACGTTTTCAGGTGTAAACAAGGATTTTGAACCTTTAGAATAGGCTCATATGAATTTACTAAAATTTATAACCTATGGTTTTTAATAACCATTCTAGTTATTTTGATAAATGTACAACTGTTCAAAATCACATTCTTTTAGATTCCGGAATGTTTCACTGTTGTGGGTAACGTGAAATGAACCACCCGAATCCATGACCCAGGAATCCACACTTCTCTCCACGCTACAGATTAGAGTGTCATCATCAACTGCCCGGTTTACAGCAGTGTACTTTTCTTTCTTCTCATTCGGACATGTATTCCTAAAATGTCATACCTCTTTGCAATTCCAACAAATCACATCACTCCGAGCCCTAGACTAACTCCTCTTTCTGTTCCTGCTCCCACTACCTCGATTATTTTTTCTTCCTCTGCCAACATTTAGTAATTCACTCAGTGATTCACCTGATCTTTTCCTTCTGGCGTCCTTGCTCAGAATAAGATTACGAATCCCCTCAAAACTAAATCTGCCAGTACCTACTGAACTGGAAATCGCTGTAACAATTCCTGCCCAACTGTTTGGCAATGAAGATAATAACAGTAAAGCTTGAACTTCATCTTCGAATACGATGACCACTAACTCAAATCTGCCCAAAATCGAATTCAACTTGTTGATGTGCTCTGTAACTGGACTGCCTTCTCTCATTCTTGTGTTAACCAGCTCTCGAATAAAAAATATCTTATTATCTGCTAAAGGCTTTTCATACATATTAGAAAGGGCTAACATCATACCACTAGCTGAGGTTTCCTTCACGATGTTAAATGCCACTGACTTCGATAACACCAATGTAATAGCTGCCCTGGCCTCACTATCTTTCAATTCCCACTCTGTTGGTCCCATCTTCTCTGGTCTAACCCCTAATAATACAATATCCATATCTTTTTGAACCAATAATGCCTCAATTTACATTTTCCACCATCTAAAATATGTACCATTAAACTTCTCAGTTTGCACATTCCCGTCTTTTGCCATGATAAACAATAACACAACTAAACGAATCTGAAATCAAAATAAATAGAAAATCAAACTGAAACAACTTAAACAAATAACACCTGATCACTGGCCTACAGTTCTATTTCTCTGATCTCAAATGAACATTACTCTAAAAAATACGCTGATCAATGGGTCAAAAACTGAGCTCAATCCAAAAAATCTCCTTGGTCAACACCTATTTGACCTAATCACACAAGCAACAACAAGTACCTGTAACACCTCGGAAATTTATATCGAATCATATGGCAACACGTGTCCAATCAACTTTCAAATATGCCAAATTGTTTGGATGAGAGGGACCATATATGTAAATTGTGGAAGATTGGCTGTGGAGGGATCATATGCAATAAATTGCCAAAATTTGGCTTCTGAAGGACCCTTACGGACCGTCAGGTAGTTAAAAATATTGTTTCTGATAATCCTTTACGGATTGCAAGACTTAAGTCTTACAGACATCATATCATCCATGGTCCTTTGAAGTTCAGGGATCGTGGATGCTAACATCAAACATGAGACTTTCATAGAGTCATCAAAGTGCTTTGCATAGTTTCTATATGCAACAGTTTGCTGATTGATGGGCTCATCAGTGTCTAGCATATCAAGAACATACAGTTTGTTCTCCACCTTGAGAACAATTTTCAAATTGTGGTGCCAGTCCATGAAGTTGGAGTGGTTCAGTTTGTTCTTCTCTAAGATGGACTTGAGAGAGAATTGGGAGGAATCGTTTTCAGCTGACATCTACAAAATTCAAAATTAATGAATAGTATTTTATGTTTTTAATATCTTAATTTAATTTTATGATCCAAAAGCAAAATTTTAATATGAGATCTCCATTCATCAAATCATAGTGAACTGGCTTAAGCACTATTGATGCGTGTGTAGTGTATATATAGTTTAGATATATAATTAAGCCCTTTTTACACCTTTAGCCAAGTTTTAAATTTATAAAACACGATATTTACTAACACTAAACACACATATGGGCAAGTGTACCCATCGTGGACGTAGTATAGTGTTGGTAAGATACCGAGGTCGTCCAAGGACACAAGAGCTTTTAGTACCGGTTCATCCTCAACGTCTAATCAAATCAAAAAGTTAGAAAATGTTTTTAAACTAAGAAAATAAAAACTAACTAAATGCTGAAAAATAAAAATAAAATAAAAACAGATAGACAAGATGAATCACTTGGATCCGACTCGTGTATTAGTATAACCTTTGATTATTTTCGCACTTTTGCACTTGTTTAAGAGATTATCTTAGTTATTGTCGTAGGCCCCTCTTTTGAAGGCGACGTTACCCTCAACCCAGTAGTTTGAGTCAGCAAGGATACAATCCTAAAGGGTTGGATTATTGGAAGATAATGAATTAAGTTATTAATGCAAATTATGGTAGGCCCCGCTTTTGGCGGTGACGTTACCCTCGGCTAAGTAGTCTGAGTCAGCAGGGATACAGTCCTAAATAGCCGGGTTATAGTATTAATAGTAGTTAACTTATGAGGGGGTCAAAGAGTTTGGATCCCCGCCATTCAATACCTATGGGCATTGAAGGAGATCCTACTAAATTTGTCCCAGGTCCCTTGCAGGACCTCTAAACGCTGAACAAGGGCAAGACCCTTACCAAACCGTTCCCTTAACCCCCGACCAGGTAGCCAACATACCTCCATATAGACCGTGGAGATATGAATGGTGAAAATCTTTTATTTTATATAGACAGTAAAATAATGCCAAGACACCACGGACAAACGATAAGGAAAGATCACCTTCAACATAAGCAACTAGTTATTAAAGTCATTAATACAAAACCAAATAAAAAGTGCAAAAGATTAAAAATAAAAAGTATTATACTAAACACTTGTCTTCACCAAGTGATGTAAGAGACTTAGGCAAACATGGCCTTGATTGTCAAGAACTCTTACTATCAATCTTGGATCCCGAGACGACTCACACACTCTACGATGGACAATGGATGATGGTGGTGGATGATGGTGTTATGGTGGTGGTGGGTGGTGGATGAAGTGTGAGAGAGGTGGTGTGCCAAGGGATGAGTTGGAATGAAACCAAGCACTCCTATTTATAGGCTGAACAGAAGGCTGGGCACGCCCCCGTGCCCGTCTGACACTCTCTCTCTTCATTAATTGTAATTCGCAATTACAATTAATGCGCCTGCTGTACTTTCGACACGCCCCCGTGCTCACTGGACACGGCCCCGTGGTGGGCAATAGAAGCTTCTACAGGTTTGTCTTTTCTGCTGCTTCTTGGGCACGGCCCCGTGCTGGCTGAGCACGGGGCGTGTTCAGGCTTCTGTTTTCTTTTCTTTGCTTGGGAGGATGCCGTTGAGGGTTCGGGCAATCTACTTTTGTTCCTTTTCTTGTATTTATGTTAGAATTAGCTGTCTTTTTGCTTCTTTTGTGAATTTGAGCTCATTTCATCCTGAAAATACAAAAGGAAGACAAAAACACTCTTTTTCCAACATTAGTACTTAAAAAAAGGTTAGTTTTATGCCTTATTTGATGTAATTTATATGTTGCATTTTACACATATCAAATACCCCCACACTTGAACTTTTGCTTGTCCTCAAGCAAAACTCTTTAAATGTGGCTTACACTCCCAAATGGAATGGGTAGAAGAGAAGGTTTTTTTCTCTTTTTTTTTGGCCTGTCATAGAGTGTCGGGAATCCAAGAATTTTTTTGGGTTTTATTTTTATTTATTTACAATCCTATTCGTTATGATTTATTTAGAACGTTTAATAAGATAAATTACTTATTTGGGCATAACATGCCTTTTTAAAATTTCATTTATATACAAGTTCACATACCTCACGGGAGAAATCACTCAGCACTCGGTCGAAGGTGTATTTTTGGTGAATCACTCGAGAGCGGCATGGAACTTACGCCTACCATAGGCTTGCCAAGCAATCAATCCTCCTCCTTTTTTTTAACTTTATACCTTTGTAAATATCAAGAGGACTTTTTCGGGTGAAGGGTTAGGCTTGGGCTAAAGGTGGGTGGTTGGGTTAGTGGTTAGTAAAAGGGCGAAAAGCGTAAAAAGCGTCGGTTTTTCGTAAAACACTTTGTTTTTAGTGACTTTTTATTTTGAAGTATTTCTCCAAACAAGCTTTTGTTTGCATAGCTTTGTTTGTTTTTAACTTCATCATTTTTTTTGTAGTCACTTAAAAGAACGAGCTTGCGAAAAACCGAGCTTGTTACTAAAATAAAGGGTGAAAAATAAAAAGGGGTTTTGGTGGGTAAAAAGGGTTTAGGGTAAAGAAACGAAAGGTTTAGGCTCAAAGGGGTTAACTAGGGGGATTTTGGGTAGGTGGTAAAAAAAATTGAAAAATAATGGTGTAGAAAGAAAAATGGTTAGTCCTAATGCCTCCATCATTTACTTACTTGGGTTTAAGTTGGTAAGGACCGGGAATGAATCGTCGTGGCAAGTTCTAGAGTTGTAAGAACCGAGCGGCTATTCACACAAGAAACGGAAAATGAGCATTTAGTCTAAGGATGTAAATTTGTATGCTCAATAAAGGCTCAAAACTCACTTTTGTGGGAATGGGTTTTTAATGTGATCAAGTATATATAATCAAATTTTAACTAGATTTGTTATGCCGTTTCATAATTTTCTTATGTTGGTTCTTGTTATCACGACGCTTTCGGTTGTAAAATTTATAAAAATATAACCTTTTTAATCTTGGGATTCCTAACTTAAACTTTAGACAAGTAAAGAAAAAAATGAAAATTTTTGAAAAAATTTGGGGTGTTTAGCGGTTCCAATAGAGTTTTGTGTAAGGCTTGTTGTTAGGACTTGCAAAATTTCAAGGTTTTAGCTTCCCCCCCCCAACTTAAATTACACATTATCCTCAATGTGTCCCAAAAATAAATTTTTAGGTTGATTGGATGTGTAATGTGGTGTTAAAAAGCAAAGATTTATGTTACTGGCAGTCTGGACACGGCCCCGTGGGGACCGGACACGGCCCCGTGTTCAGGTGCCAGTAACAGAAATTAAAGAAATGAGACAGAAGCTTGGACACGGGGGCATGTCTGGTGAACACGGCCCGTGTCCAGTTACCTAAACTGGGCGTTTTTTCTGCAGATGGCTCAACACGGGGCCATGTTGGTTGAGCACGGCCCGTGTTGAGCCTTCTGTAATGGATATTTGTGTCGGGTTGCCTCGTTCTTATGCATGGGGCCATTTTTCTCGTTCCCTTTTTCATCCATTACCACCACGAGTGTGTTTTATTCCTGCAAATTAAAACTAAAAGTTTAAAGTAAACTAAGGATAGTTCCGCGGAATGCCTCCGTGGCGCGCCACATTTATAAGGGTCCTTGGCTAGACCCAATGTGAGGTTATATATTTTCTGAGTGGGATGCTTGGCGTCCCATGTTACACCGTCGGAGAGCAGCATCCAAACTCGAATCAATAACCTTCATGTAGTTGACCGGGTCGTCGTCCTCTATTCTTTTCCCAACTCCGAATTTTACTTCATCATCCCCATACCTCAAAGTGAGTGTTCCGTCATTCATATCTACCACCGCTTGTGCGGTGGCAAGAAATGGTCTCCCTAGTATGAGGGGGACCTCGGTGTCTTCCTCCATATCGAGTATGACAAAGTCGGCTGGGTAGACGAATTTGCTTACCTTTACCAAGACATTTTCAATGACACCTTGCGGGAATTTGACGGATCGATCAGCAAGTTGTATGCTCATTTTTGTAGGACTCGTTGTTCCTAGGCCGAGTCTTTTAAACATAGATGAGGGCATGAGGTTAATGCTAGCCCCAAGGTCGGCTAGTGCATTACGAACAGGGGACTCCCCGATTGAGCAGGGAATCGTGAAGCTTCCGGGATCGATTTTCTTTTGGGGAAGTTTATTGAGTACGAGGGCTGAGCATTCTTCGCCTAAATTGACTAATTGCAAATTTTCAATTTTCTTTTTATGAGTGAGGAAGTCCCTCATGAACTTAGAGTATTTGGGCATTTGGGTTAGGACCTCAATAAAAGGAATATTGACATGCAATTGCTTTAACAGACTTTCGAACTTCGCGAATTGCTCATTGGTCTTTTGACGAATTAACCTACCGGGGTACGGAACTCGAGGAGCCTTGGTAGGCTCTGGTGGCGGAGGGGAGTTCTTTTCCTGCAGAGGTGTGGGTACCATTTC
This sequence comes from Helianthus annuus, assembly GCF_002127325.2. Lineage (NCBI taxonomy): Eukaryota > Viridiplantae > Streptophyta > Magnoliopsida > Asterales > Asteraceae > Helianthus > Helianthus annuus. Next base: position 153,658,893 of record NC_035434.2, on the reverse strand, counting down.
TTCTGTCGGCGGCGGCGCTTCTGCAGGCCCTACGGTGCGGTTTTGTAGCGTGATGAGATGAACTTGCGCTTTTGGGTTTGTTTCGGTATTGCTAGGTAATGCGCCTTGCGGTCTCTTGGCAAAATTTTGAGCTATTTGATTTAATTGTTTTTCTATGTTTTGAATACTAGCTTGTTGATTTCTAAATATTTGATTCTAATTGTAGAAATCTTTCCGAGTTTTTCTTTTCAGTGTCGGAGATGAGGCGAGATACAGTATCTTCAAGCCTTTCTCGTCCACTTTGTTGTTGAGTGAAATTTTGCGACTCATTTCTTGGTTGTTGAAAGTTTGTTCGTTGGGTTTGTTGGTTACTACTATTGCCGGGTTCTCTCCAACCAAGGTTTGGGTGGTTTCGCCATCCTTGGTTGTAAGTTCCCGTTGGAGGACCCGACGGCCTAGGTCTATTATCAATGTAGCTTACCGATTCTTGTTAATCGTCCGTTTCTTTCATACAACTCCAATTTTCATGTGGCCCACCACACCCTTCACAAGCCATAACCGAGACTGTTTTTGTCATTTCTAATTTTTTTATTTTTGAAGAAAGGGCCTCGATTTGGGCTTGTAAAGAAGTGCTTTCATCGACCTTATAGGCGCCCGGGGCAATAGATTTATTGCCTCGGGGGGTGTGCCATTGAAAATTGGTTTGAGCAATTTCCTCAATTTGGTTATATATTTCATGCGGGCGTCGATTACCTAAAAGTCCCCCGGAGCTAGAATCAAGTGTCTGCCTTGTGTGTGGCAACAGTCCATTATAGAAAGTGGATACTTGTTGCCATATCGCAAGGCCATGATGTGACACTTGCGTAATAACTCCTTGAACCGTTCCCAAGTTTCATATAAGGATTCCCCGTCCTCTTGTGAATATGTATTAGTTTCAGTCATTAATTTAGCCGTTTTAGCGGGAGGGAAATACTTATATAGAAATTTTTGGTCTAGTTCATCCCAGGTGTTTACCGATCCAGCTGGGAGGGCGTTGAGCCAAGCTTTCGCTCGGTCTTTTAGTGAGAAAGGAAACATTCGGAGGCGGATGGCGTCATTTGATGCTCCATTGATCCGAAAGGTATCACATATTTCTAAGAAATTAGTAATATGTAGATGGGGATCCTCGTCCGCAAGCCCATGGAAGGTTGCGGAGTTTTGGAGCATTTGTATCAAGTGCGGTCGAAGTTCGAAGTTATTAGCTTCAACATTCGGTGCATTGATAACAGCGCCTAGGTTACCTACGGTGGGTCGTAGGTAATCCATGAGGGTACGTTGGTCCGCCATTGGAGGTAGATCACCCGAAACTTTCTCTTGGTTTTTAGCTTTTAGTCTTTTTCTGAGAAAGCGTTCGGGTTCTTCTAAAGGTTCTTTTATGTCCCTAGTAGAACTGGAGCTCATACACTATGTAAGATTGGCGTCTGGTTCCAAGTCCTGCAATAAAAACAGAAAAGAATGCTGGTCAGAAGGTTCACCACGGCCCCGTGTTCAGCGAACACGGCCCGTGGTCGGAGTTACAGTGATTATTTTCCAGATCCCAGTTACTGGAAGTTGGACACGTCCCCGTGTTGCACCGACACGGCCCCGTGGTCAGCCTTCTGTAACTTGGAAAACTAAAAACTGCCAGTAACGATGCTGGGCACGACCCGTGTCCGACCAGGCACGGCCCGTGCTGAGCTCTGCAGAAGCTGAAAAAAACTAAGAAAATCCTAAAAAATTAAAAAGAAAAATAAAAATATGATTAGGCCGTTGATTCCTAACTTTCTTAAAATTCTTGTGTCCCCGGCAACGGCGCCAAAAACTTGATGCGTGTGTAGTGTATATATAATTTAGATATATAATTAAGCCATTTTTACACCTTTAGCCAAGCTTTAAATTTATAAAACACGATATTTACTAACACTAAACACACATATGGGCAAGTGCACCCATCGTGGACGTAGTATAGTGTTGGTAAGATACCGAGGTCGTCCAAGGACACAAGAGCTTTTAGTACCGGTTCATCCTCAACGTCTAATCAAATCAAAAAGTTAGAAAATGTTTTTAAACTAAGAAAATAAAAACTAACTAAAAGCTGAAAAATAAAAATAAAATAAAAACAGATAGACAAGATGAATCACTTGGATCCGACTCGTGTATTAGTATAACCTTTGATTATTTTCGCACTTTTGCACTTGTTTAAGAGATTATCTTAGTTATTGTAGTAGGCCCCTCTTTTGAAGGCGACGTTACCCTCAACCCAGTAGTTTGAGTCAGCAAGGATACAATCCGAAAGGGTTGGATTATTGGAAGATAATGAATTAAGTTATTAATGCAAATTATGGTAGGCCCCGCTTTTGGCGGTGACGTTACCCTCGGCTAAGTAGTCTGAGTCAGCAGGGATACAGTCCTAAATAGCCGGGTTATAGTATTAATAGTAGTTAACTTATGAGGGGGTCAAAGAGTTTGGATCCCCGCCATCCAATACCTATGGGCATTGAAGGAGATCCTACTAAATTTGTCCCAGGTCCCTTGCAGGACCTCTAAACACTGAACAAGGGCAAGACCCTTACCAAACCGTTCCCTTAACCCCCGACCAGGTAGCCAACATACCTCCATATAGACCGTGGAGATATGAATGGTGAAAATCTTTTATTTTATATAGACAGTAAAATAATGCCAAGACACCACGGACAAACGATAAGGAAAGATCACCTTCAACATAAGCAACTAGTTATTAAAGTCATTAATACAAAACCAAATAAAAAGTGCAAAAGATTAAAAATAAAAAGTATTATACTAAACACTTGTCTTCACCAAGTGATGTAAGAGACTTAGGCAAACATGGCCTTGATTGTCAAGAACTCTTACTATCAATCTTGGATCCCGAGACGACTCACACACTCTATGATGGACAATGGATGATGGTGGTGGATGATGGTGTTATGGTGGTGGTGGGTGGTGGATGAAGTGTGAGAGAGGTGGTGTGCCAAGGGATGAGTTGGAATAAAACCAAGCACTCCTATTTATAGGCTGAACAGAAGGCTGGGCACGCCCCCGTGCCCGTCTGACACTCTCTCTCTCTTCATTAATTGTAATTCGCAATTACAATTAATGCGCCTGCTGTACTTTCGACACGCCCCCGTGCTCACTGGACACGGCCCCGTGGTGGGCAATAGAAGCTTCTACAGGTTTGTCTTTTCTACTGCTTCTTGGGCACGGCCCCGTGCTGGCTAAGCACGGGGCGTGTTCAGGCTTCTGTTTTCTTTTCTTTGCTTGGGAGGATGCCGTTGAGGGTTCGAGCAATCTACTTTTGTTCCTTTTCTTGTATTTATGTTAGAATTAGCTGTCTTTTTGCTTCTTTTGTGAATTTGAGCTCATTTCATCCTGAAAATACAAAAGGAAGACAAAAACACTCTTTTTCCAACATTAGTACTTAAAAAGGGTTAGTTTTATGCCTTATTTGATGTAATTTATATGTTGCATTTTACACACATCAACTATCCACTGGTATGATTATGTCGGTAAACAACGATTGTTAATTGTGTCTACTACACAACTCTCTATTCGGGGTTATCGCTTAAAAACATGTATGTTTAACCCCAACTATGCCCACTTGATAAAAAAGCGATGTTTTGTCCTTTACTGTTAACTGTAACACTGGCCTATGTTACACAGGAAACGCGATGATTACCTTCTTTCATGATGGACGCCTAGATGCAGGATATAGCACTAACATTTGGATTCGATTTAGAATGAAGTGTTAACTTGTTAAGGGTGGCATAAAACATCAAGAGTTAATTATAGTTTTCGTCCCTGTGGTTTGTCAAAAATCACTATTTCAGTCCATTAGTTTAAAAATTACGATTTCAGTCCCTGTGGTTTCACTTTTGTAACCATTTCAGTCCCTGTGGTTTCACTATCGTAACCATTTCAATCCATTATTCTGTTAAGTACAGGGACTGAAATGGTTACGAGGTGGACTGAAATGGTTACGAAAGTGAAACCACAGGGACTGAAATCGCAATTTTTTAACTAATAGACTGAAATAGTGATTTTTGACAAACGACAGGGACGAAAACAGTAATTAACTCAAACATCAATTTAAAAATTGGGATTTATTTTAATATTTATCAAAAATTTTTTTGAATAACTCGTAGCATGAGGCGAGTTACACAATAGATTTAAAATCCGATATTATATAATTTGTGATAATAGAAACTCCTTTCCAGACTCGACACGATATGGTTTTAAATACCCTATTAAACTATGTTGGTCGTTTTATCGCTAATGATCTTGTTTTAAATTTTAATAAAACTCTTTTATTAACTATACTTTTCAGTTTTATAAAACTTGTTTTAATAAAACCGTTGTCTTGATTGTGGAAAAAATTATTTATTTTGGGTTATCTAGATTATTTACAATAAATAAAACACAACCACAAAACATAATTATTTAGATTATTTACAATAAATAAAACATAACCGCAAAACATAATAATAAAATAAACAAATTGAGCCCCTAATAGGTTGTCCGTTTCGTTTTAGCCAGAAATGAAATGAACTAGTCTAAAGGGTTTCAAGAGCTATTTTTGAAAACTCCCACTTGACCCGCGATCTCTATCTTCATGGTACCTGTTTACCATTTATCTTGATCTTGATCTTGTACTTGAAGGATTACAGCAATAAATTTGAAAATACAATAAAACCAAATCTATTTTAATCCTATCTATTACATCGGATCCAATATCCGCAAAAAAATACGAATAAAAAAATACTATTACATCGGATCTAATATCCGCAAAAAATATAAATAAAAAATAAAACCATAACAAACACAATTATAACAAGGTGGTAACCTAGGGCTCCATTCACATCACAATCCATAGACAACCAAAAGCTTTTGATCTTTTGTCAAAATAAATATTTTTTTTTGACAAATAACACATAGATCAAAATAATAACCTAATCATCTATATGCGCGTAACCGTGGCTCTGATACCACTGTTGGGAGTCAATGTATCAAAATTATGGCGGAAGCGGTTTACATATTTTAACAAGAACCGATTATATAAATACTGTATATAACCATGGCCGATTTTTGTTTTTGTAAAATATGTTTGATTTATTAATCCAACTAGGTTAATGCCCGCGTAATACGCGGGCTTCAACCAAAACCATATTATTTACTTTGAAATGAAATGTCTGTACAAATACATACATTGGAAGAAAAAAACAGAAAACTATTCAAATGCCGGAAAAAACTTCCTTGTAGACTACGTTTGTTGTTTTACTCGTTACATTCCCATCTTTGTCTAGCATAAGCAACTTTACGCCGGCTCTGCTTTTAACTCTCGATAACGCAACATAAAGCTGACCATGTGAGAAAACTGGATATTTCAAATACAATCCAACCCTTGATAAAGATTGTCCTTGACTTTTATTAATAGTCATTGCAAAACATACATTTAACGGGAATTGTCGTCGTTGCAACTTGATAGGAATTCTTTTATCCGACGGTGTCAAACTGATTTGTGGAATAAACGTTCTGGTCCCTATGTTTCCGCCGGATATAATCTCAGCCTCTATAACACGTTTATAAAGTTTAGTAATTTGTAGTCTCGTACCGTTGCATAAACCATTTTGTTGATCAATATTACGAAGCAACATTACAGGTACACCAACTTTAAGGACTAATCGATGATTCGGCAGACCAGAAATTTTAAGACCATTTAGAACATCGGGAGAATATAGTCTCGCATGTGTTTCGTTCTTTCCTTTATCAGTTTGACAAATACTATCAGAACTCAGATACTCCACTTCATCGCCAGGAAACGAAGCAAGCAACCTTTCATTAATTTCTTGAACAACCTCGTTTGTTGGTGCCAATATAGCTCTTTCAGCAAAAAAAATCTTTATCTTTGTACAGTTGAAGAAGTGAAGGATATACAAAGTCGATCAGATCTGACATAGGATCCTCAGAGCACTTGATTAACAAATCTTCAGGAATATCTATAACCACCTGAGAATCGACACTGTCACCAATCTTTCCCTCGCCCAACTCGAGCAACCAATTCGCAAAAGCTTTAATCTCTTCGATATCAGATGCGTTCGCTCCTACGGTTAACCTCATGTTTTTGGTTAAAGCAAGGACCTTGCAACTACTCCAAATATACGACGAAGTGATTGAAGCATTAACGATTTCTCGCCTACTGCCATTTGGTACAACCGGAAGTATCTGTCTAAAGTCACCACCGAACACCATAACTTTACCACCAAAGGTCATCTCACATTTGAAAATATCTTTCATTGTCCGGTCAAGTGCTTCAAACGCATGTTTATGATTCATCGGTGCTTCATCCCAAATTATTAATTTCGTTTTCCTTAATAAATCAGCAACGTCATCGTCCGGTTTAATAAAACACATCGAGCTTTCTGTTAAATTCAAAGGTATATGAAACCTTGAATGTGCAGTACGGCCACTAGGTAACAAAAGAGATGCGATTCCACTTGATGCAACATTTAGTACAATATCTCCTTTACATCTAATGGATGCAGATAATGTCTTCCACAGAAACGTCTTACCAGTACCTCCGTAGCCATAGACGAAAAACACACCACCCGCATTACTATGAACTGCTTCAATTATCTCATCAAACACTAAAAGTTGCTCATCGGTTAAGCTACTTAAATGATTATGAAATTCAACGGCAGTAGCGCTTACATCGTACCGAAGCTCATCAGAAATTAAACGGTTCTCTCCTGAATATATTGACTCACTATCAGGTTGAGGCATAGAAGGAAACCGACTTAAACTCGAGTTGTTACGTAGTAAGTAACGCTCAATTTCCAACAAAGTTAGGTTTCTTATTTGTTCTTCTGGAAGAGACAAACCTATTACAAATATATAAAAAAAATATAAATTATTAAAATTCTTATAAATAACAAAAAACAACTTCATAAACACTTATATATAAGACATAACTTTCAAAATATTAAATAACAATTTGCGTACCTTCGATCCTCAAAAGCTTTTGCCGATTATATAAAATACCATCCGAAAGGTACTCCCATGTGTTTTCCCAAACATGTTCCGGCCTTGATAATGTATTAGACGCCAACATTGTAGCAAACAGATTACGAAGATAGTATCCTGAACCTGTGTAGTAAGCCTCTTTGATAGCTTCAATATACTCTTTGTCGTCGTCTAAGAGGCCTCTAGCGTAGCACGCATCTCTAAATGTTTGGAAGACTTGACCATTCATAGTACGTATCTCTTCAAAAGACTTAGGACCTACTACCTTATTAAGAAGAATTCTTAAAAAGTATGCTTCACCCATAGAAGGATTTACACAGTGAATTCGACCAATGGTTTTACCTATTATCCGTTTATCCCATATCCTTTCGTCCTTCTTCCAAACAAATTTAGTTGGGAACTCAACGTAAGTAAGGGTGCGCGCAAACGGATCTTTTTCGTTCTTTTCCATCCACCCCAAAAACATCGTAGAAGCAACAGATGGTTTATGAAGAACACTATCAAGATCGTCATCAGGGCCGTATATAATGTTTTGTTTATCTGGTAGATATCTACAATCGTAATACTCTTTGATTTCATCTTTTCCATCTTCACGTTGACCTTCATCGGCATTTTGTACAAAACCAAATTCTGCTCTATCTGGTCCTTTGTTAATGTATTTAAACAAATACTTTATGGACGCAGCTTGGTTACACCATTCGACGTTAATGTGTGCCTGATAACGTCTCAATAGGGTTTTGCTATAGGGAACCACGCTTCTGTTATCAAGCTGAATACCAGATTTCTCAACAAAAAAAACCTGAATCGGAACGTCTATAGACCGGATAACCATTCAAATCTAGGGTAGTTTCATCACAGAACTTCTTAGGAAAATTCTTCGAACACTTACCATCGACCATACACGGACAATTTGGTTTTGCAACACCACAAGGTCCGTGAATCATATAATCGCTGACAAGAGTATATAGATCTGGATCTAAGTTTTTGTCAGGTATCTCGGCAAAAATAAAGTTGTCAACATGCTCAACCGAAGGAAGATTGCTTTCGTCATTTAAGAACAGACAAATATGGGCATGCGGTAGGCCTCGTTTCTGAAACTCTATGGTATAGACAACTGCAATAAGATAGTTAATATTAACATACTAATTTTTTAAGTTATGGTTATCAACGTAGCAGATGATAGAAACTACAATAAAGTAATTCAATTAAATGGATACTTACCTGCCGATGCGTTGCCGAATAAAGATTTCTCTCGCAAGTCTTTCATGATTGCGTCAAGCTTAATTTTGAACAATCTGCATAAAATATCCGGTCTATCCTCTGGATTAATGTTCGTGTTCTTCAGAAATCTTTTAATCTCCGGCCATTTCGGATTACACGTTATCGTAATGAAAAAATCATGGTAGCCAAACCATTTACAAATGGCCATAGCATCATAATAATTCTCCCTCATATAACGTGATCCACCGCTAAACGAAGACGGTAGTAGTACGCGTGTCCCAACATTTGACATATCAGGATTACCATTTTGTCCAAGCTTTCTAAGGTTCTCATATGTCTCAGATCTCAGATTATTTTGTTGCAGACGTATGAATAGTAATCGTTCACTTTCAATCATCGTATACACGTCAACCAAGAACTGTTGCAAAAGTCTTCGAGCATTGAGAATCAAAGAAAACTGACTGACCCGATCTTGAACATGGTAAGCAAAATACTCTCTCATTGTACATTTTGACTCTTTCTTCTTCGTTGATGCCCTTCCTTCTCTATGAAGAATATCTACCCGGTAACCATCTTCACCAAAAGGGAAAAGCAATGGATACTGAAGCGCGAGATACGATGGATGAAGCTCGCTAATACGTTGTAGACCATCTTTCTTTGACTCAACAACTACGTCACGATTATCAAGAGCATCCTGAAGGTCTCCAACAATAAGCGCAGCAACTTTGGACGACGTCGGTAGGTTGTATGTACGACCATCTTTAGACCTATTTGCCTTAAGCCGTAATTTTAAGTCAACGTGAGGATTATCAACAAACCGATCTCGTACACGCCTATAGGTTTTCACAAGCTCATTATTTGAATCTAAAATCCGCTTAAGGTACTCTACTAATTCAGTGTCAAGCAAATCAGAAGTTGCAGAACCTGGTTGATTTGAGTTACTGTAATGCAATTGTAAGAAAACAGAGAAAGAATCAATAAGTGTTCACATAAACATAAAACCAAAAATAAATCAGAAAAATAATAAACGAAATGGTTTTCAGGGATACCTAAATACGGTTTTGCGATTACAGACTTCATTATCTGTGTCGTATATGTAAAGCTGCGCAAACTTTGGTTCACCACCTTCTTTAGGAAGAAGACTTCCAAGTGTATGATAATTCTCACCACTAATTCGATATACATATGGAGCATTTCCTCTATTGATTTTAGAATCAACTTTACCACCCATGGAAGTGAAGGAAAACATAGAAATAAAACGACGAATATTTAGTAAGAAATGCTTGCTCTTGTTGTCTAAACTTTTGAAAAGATTTTGATATTCCTGACACGTTTCTTTAAAATTCGGAAGATGTACTTTTCCATAACCACAACAAAGCATGTAAGATTTTCTTCCTAAATAAACCCTTCCTTTTCCGGCTTCAACTTTCCACAACTTAGCATTACATACGCCACATACAACTACTTGATCACCATGATCCAAATAATCTATTATTCAAAATTAAAAATATATCATTAAATGTTTAAATTTGTTATAAAGTTAATATAATGACGTTCTTGAAATGGAATTTAAAGTATTGAGTGTATAAGATACTTACTGTTAGAAACGCCTTTATATGGATCTTCAGCCACTTTTTAGGAATAATATGATCGTCGGAAGATAAATCAACCATTGGAATAGGATACACGCAGCAACCTTTAGTAGACAACCTTTGTTTACCTCTTTGTATCCTCTTGACACCTATATGTTCATAAGAACGGAAATTAATAAAAATGTCAGATTAAAAATAAACAAAATGTGAAATAAGTAAATAAATACCACCAACCTGAAGTAGATGCTTCAGACGGACTTGTTATAGGTGTGGTTGGGAAACAACGTGCATCGATGGTATGTATATAAGAGGATGAACTCATTGGTGTTACGATCTGACATTCATTTGCATTAGATGCTGAAACATTGAATGACCGAGTAATGATTTTTGAAGTGGAAGATTTGTTACTCGCATTATGTCTCTTATTTTCCAAATGTAATTTCCTATATTTTCTTCGTTCAGCTGATTGTTGATGCTCAAGATCATTAGAAGCAACTGAAAATAAAAATATGGTATACCATAAAATATCAAAAAGTATAGATTAAATATTGTATTCTCATCTAAAAACCGAAACAAGTTACCATTTGTAATGTTACACAAATCATAAATGAAAAACTGTCTTCATGTGTAAAAAATTATTGAATTTACCGTTGGTAATATTAGGCAATGGACTTCTTCTAGTTTCAGCTGCACCAAAAAACGTCCAAGTTAACGTATGAAACATGTTTATGTATTACATAATTTTTTATTTAAAAAAAAAAAGAAAACTCATAATGATAATAAACAAAATTTAAACATTTCACTAAATAACACCAACCGGATGTATAAGCCTCGTACGGATTTGTTAAAGGTGTGTTTGACAAGATACGTCGATCAATGGTATTGATATAACAGGATGAACGAATTGGTGTTACGACACGGCAATCATTTGTATAGGATACTGAAACGTTGGATGACCGAATTACGTTTTGTGAACTCGAAGATTTGTTAATCACATTATGTCTCTTATTATCCAAATGTAGTATCTTTAATTCTCTTCGACCACCTGATTTTTTATGCTCATTATCATTAGAAGCAACTGAAAAAAATATGGATATCCATATATTATCAAATTATAAATTAAGTAATGAATTCCTGTCTAAACAACCAAATAATTTACCATTTGTAATGTTAAATAAATTATAAATGAAACATTGTATTCATGTGTAGAAAAATAAACAATTCATCATTTGTAATATTAGCCAATGGAGTCCTTCCAGCTTCAACTGCAACAAATAAATTCCAAATTACCGAATTAAATATGTTTATGTATTACATGATTTTTTTAAAAAAAATAAATAGATAATGTTAGTAATCAAAATTTATATATGTAAATACATTACACCAACCTGATGTATACGCCTGATAGGGATTTCTTAAAGGTGTGGTAGGCAAAATAGGTCGATCCAAGGTATTGATATTAGAGGATGAACGAACTGGTGTTACAACATGGCAATCATTTGTAACGGATTGTGAAACGTTGGAAGAACGAATGACGTTTCGTGAAGTGGAAGATTTATTATTTGCCTTTCGTCTTTTATTATCCAAATATACTTTCCTTAATTTCCTGCGTTCAGCTGATTCTTGATGATCAACATCATTAGAAACAACTGAAAAAAAATAGAAAAAAACATAAACTATCAAATTATACATAAAAAGTTGTATTGTTTTCTACAAAACCAAAGAATTTAACATTTGTGATGTTAAACAAATTATAAATAAAAACTTGTATTCATGTGTAAAAAGATATAAAAATTTACCATTTGTAATATTAACCAATGGACTTCTTCCAGTTTCAACTGCAAAATAGAAGTCCAATTTACCGTATGAAATATGTTTACATATTGTAGAATTTTATATTAATAAAAAAACAAACTCATAATCATATTAAAAGGAAAATTAAATATATAAGTAATTAACACCAACCTGACGTACATGTCTCGTAGGGATTTGTTAAAGGTGTGGTTGGCAAAATACGTCCGTCCATCGTATTCATATAAGAGGAATCACGAATTGGTGTTACAACACGACAATGATTTGTATCTGATACTGAAACATTGGATGAACGAATGACGTTTCGTGAAGTGGAAGATTTATTATTTGCATTTCGTCTTTTATTATCCAAATACAGTTTCCTTAATTTTCTACGTTCAACATACTCTTGAGGGTCAACTTGATTAGTATCAACTGAAGAATAAAAGACATAAAAAATATTTAACTATTTACTAAAACAAAATTCAATTAATGTGTACATAATTGCAAACATTACCATTCGTAATGTTAGACAAAGGACTTCTACCAAGACCACCTGATCAATTTAATTAAAAATAACATTTTTTAACATCGTTACATATTAAATCATTTTTTATTATAATTGTAAACAGCAATAAGAACCAAGTAAACATACTATTGGAAGGTTGAACACCAGTAGGAAGTGGAAATGAAGGTAAAGTTTGAGGCTTTGCGCGTTTAGGCATATCCTAATATTGTATCATATATAATATACAAATGCATTAGAATATGTATTACAAAAAATTAAATGTATAAGTATAATACAAAGAAATAACACTTACTTGTATGAGAAATAACCAAACGTGAAAACTTAAAAAATGATGAATGTCGTCAGAGAGTTTTCTGATTTAGAGTTCTAAAACCTTTAGTATAAAACATTGAGTGTGTATTATGAATAAGAAGAGAGGTTTTTATAGTACTTGAAGTTATTTTAAAAATGGAAAGTTCATAATTTAAAAAAAAACGGTTATAATTGTAAAAAAGGAAATCATATAAATTCAAAAAAACTTGGAGGTAAATGTATAAAAAGGTGGCCGATATTTTTGTTAAAAAAATATAAATTTTCGGTTATAAACTTTAAAAAGGAAAGAAAATTATACCAATTTAAGTGTTTCCTAAATTTTAAAATAATTGGGGGGTTTTCAAAAAAAATTAAGTTATAACTTTCAAATTAATAGGGATTCCAAAAATATATACTTTTAATTCGTATATTAATATCATAGAAATTAAATTCAATTAGAGAATTAGATTATTAAAAACTTTATTTGCAAGTTAAATATTAAAAAATATTAATATTTTTTACAATAATAATTTGTAAAAAAAACTAAATGTATACATTCAAAACCTTTATGGCCTTATAATAAAAGTTAAAAAATGTCTAATTTCAAAAACATAAACAAATGTTTTTGGAAACATTTTATACATGCAACAAAATAAAACAAACATAAACTAACAAACAATACAGGTTAAAGAAGTATAGGTAATAAAAAAATATTCCAAACCAACAATTAAAACAAACAAACAATATCTTTCAAATAAAAAAACCAACCATCAATATGTTTAAAAAAAACCAAACCAACCAACCATCACAAATCAATCCAAACCAATGTAACACACAAACCAAACCAAACCAACAATATTCGGGAAAACATAAATTGTTTTTGGTAAAACTACTTAAACCATGAACTACTTCTCGATCTTTGGAACCAGCAGAATCGTTTCTTCATCAAGTTGGACATCCGAGACACCGGCTTTTTTAACCTTTGTGGATGATAGAGAGGTGCTTTCTTCAACTTCATACACGTCAGCAAGGTTGCGCTTCAATTCCGTAGACGAAGTCTTAGAACAATCTTTAGATGTGCAATCCGGTGTGAAGCTATCACCAATAGAATCCATAGCATCCTGTATGATATATTCAAAATTAGAAACTATATATGTTTACAGCATTTGGTGTTTTGTAATATGAAGTTAAAATACACACCTTTAAAGCAAAAGGGTTTTGAGTTGATATATCACTAAGTGAAACATCAGCTGCAGCAGCCTCGTCCACACCCTGCAATTCATAAAATAATAAGGCTAGGAACAACAAAAATAATAAATTTCTAACATATATTTAATTAAAAGGTTTGTATTTAACTAACCTGATCAACTGGAATTCGGCTCTCCAACGATTCAGTTATTGCTGAATCATTCACCAACTTATGAACAGCATAACCATCAATATGGTTGTCAATATTAAATTGACTAATTTGAATCTTGAAAGCATACTTTTTATCATTGAATGCTCTAAACTGATAGGGAATGGTTTTCTCTACCAAAGATGCCTAATAAAAGTGAATAAAATATTATTTAAAAAAACATAATAATCCGATTTAGACATTACTAATATGTACTATAAATAACAACTTAAGTAAATAATGATGTGAAACTCGTTACCTGATCCACTCTTGACTTCTCAAGCAGTTGAATTGCAGTCATACCTAACATTTTTCTAGATTCACGGTCAAACAAAGTTAAGGAGGCAATAGCTGCATGATCTTGTACTCTAATCGTAATCCTAAAACTAAATGCACAAAAACTATTTTAGAAAATAAATACAATTTACATTTGTAAAGTAGAATAAAATATAACCATAAATATTATAAAAGTACAAAAAAATATAAGTAACTTACATCGGTGTCGCATTCACAACCTCCTTAGGACATTCAGGATTAGAGCAAACTAAAACTTGTTTAAACTTCGGTTCCTCAGCACCGTCTTCAGCTTCCTCGATGACCAAAGTTGTCTCCGCCTTCCAATTGCACTCTTCACAACCAAGGTAGTACCAATCATCTTTATCATCCACACACATGATCGTACCAACAACTATGACCTCACAAGGCTGAAATAAAATGTAACAAAATAGAGTTATACATATAAATTTTTACCAACAATTTTGTTTAATGTATTTACTAAAAATATTAAAAAATAGACACAAACCTGATCCAAGAGCGTAATATCACGGAAATTGGAAAACTGATGCTTTACTAAAAAGTCATCCGCAACACTTGTGCTTCCAGATGAACCAATTGATTTCTGACCATTAGAGGATGTTTACATATCTTCTCAACAAACCTGTTTACAATAATAAAAAAATAAATTAAAAACATCAATAAATATTTCCAATTATTTTATAAACTGTTTACTTGGTTCTAAATGAACGAATCTCCTCTATATCAGCATTGATAAAGAGCCTTGTTATATGGAAAGCATTAGATAACGTTGTCTTCCCTGTGTAAAAAAATTAATATCAGAGATTAAGATATTCAATTTCGTAAATAATATAAAAATTTAAATAATCTTATAAACATTTATAAACAGTGAATACCTTTATACTTGTTGAAACTACCAAACTGCACAAGCAAAACAACATGAACTTCTTCTTTATGGCTCTGAATATAGCCAAACATCTCATCGCAATACTCATCCCATAAAGTGCAGTTTAACTTAATACCCCTACATAAATATAAATTAAACACATCAAAGGAAATCATGTAAAAAAATATATAATACTAAAGCTGCAATCAAATTAAATTAGAATTTAATAAACATACTCTTCATCCAGCAATTGCAAGTTCATGAACTTGCTATCTTTTCCCATCTTCGTTTTGGTCATTTCTGGTTCAAACCACTCATCTACATATCCAATAAAATCTGAAAAAAATTGATTAATAAGAAATGTAATCAGCACAAAAAAACAAAATAATTAAAATACAATTCTAATTTATATAATTTTTTAATTTCGCATGTTGTTATCATATATCCGATTAGAATACAAACCAACTCGATACTTGACATCGACTTCACCGGCTTTAATGGATTCAAATGATGCTAACCGAATACCATATACACTTCCATCAAAGTTCTCACACTTTTTAACAGATGTATCAAAATTTAAGCTAATAGCATGTTCTTTGTCAAAGTGTTTGAAAGTTGACTTAATGACAGAAAGTTGAGATTTATAAATGAAATAAATTTCATTTTCATTAAGTAAAATTTCATGTTTTTTCATAAACTCGCTCCAAACAGTTGCCTGCATCCTAGTCCCCTAATCAAAAATAGAAATTAAAATTGGTTAGCATAAATAACAATATAAAAATTAAACTAAAATTTAAAAAACACATGACATTAAAACAAACCTGCTCATCCATAACGACCATTTCAATACCAAGTGTTTCTCCTTCTCTCTTTGGATTCATGCGAATCCAAAGTCTTAACACCTTCACCTTTATGGTAAACAACTTGGATCTCCAATCAAGATTGTTTAAAAAAGTAACACTGTTTTCATCCATTTCGATGAAATATGATCTGAAAATAGATGATTGATATTAGAAAATGGTTAGTAAGTGAATTAAAATGAATCTACTAAGTAAATATATATACAGCTTTCGGGAAATTATTTTAGTAAAGTCTAAAAATCAGTTTATTACTAGAAAAAATTATTACCGAAATTATGCTGAAGTATTTTAAGAAATGGATTCAAATCTAAAAAAACATACAAATCTAAAAAATGAACGAAATATATGATTTTATTACCTAAAAAAAGGAACCAATACTCATTTACATAAAAATTTGAAATTTCTTTAAATATAATTAATTGATTACTTAAATATGGCATGATTTTAATAGTTTTAAAATTCACTATTACAACCGAAAATAAGTAAGGTCAACAACGGTTTTGAAAACACTTCCATAATAAATTTGATTTTTTTTTTAAATTTATATCAAACGGACTCTTTATCTATTACAAAACTGAAACTTTAATTTAAGAAACCCGTTTAATAAACATATTTAAAGAAAATTCAATTACTTCAAAAAAAAAAAACAAATATTCTTTTAGACATTTAATAGATAGGTATAGTTAATGCTAATTACACGATCAGTATTCACAAAGGATTTATTAAAATACTGTCACTTACTGGAATAAAATGCTTATAATATAAATACTCACCAAGGATTTTTGTCGTTCTTCCATACACGGGCAACGAATCCTTAAACCATATCGCCATTCAACGTATGAAAAGTAAATGACAACAGAAAATTGAGTTTAACATAGAATCAATAAAAAAACGTCATATAAAACATATAAAAGATTGATGGAGTTCAAATAAGAGGCTTGAATTAGAATGTACACTATAATATTCAAATCACAGATTTAACAATCTGATTTGAAAAATCATAATGTACATATAATCATCAATATACATTCATCAGGTATGAAGTGATGGGATGATCTTACATATTCACAATTACTCAAGCAATTTTCTAACTATGGATCTTACTATTATATTTATCAGCAAGGTGCTGAGAAATTAAACATCAAATAGATGAATTCAGAAAATGGCAAACAACAAATAACAGTAGATGAAAACCGTAATTAGAACCCTAATACACAGAAAGCTGCAAACGTACAATAACATAATCACTTACTTAACAGTAGATCACAATTTTTTCAAGAATATAATCACTAAAATAATACATAAAACTGCATCGAATAAAACTTCAAACATAAAAATCAGTTACTAATTAACAGAATATAAACTCTTGGTAATCTGAGGAACAGAATTGAAAAATCAACATATTCAGTTGAAAAACCCCAATAGACAAAACATATTTACACCAACTGTTAAATAAATAAGATGATGAAGAAGATATCAGAATAATTACCGTTCAAATAAACCCTTACAGACCAGCAAATCCGTATAAGAAATCGATCTTCAAATCATATAAACAAACAACATCATATCGGCTTTTAAAACCCTAAGAAAAAAGGAATAAACTAATCGATCTTCAATTCATGTACAATAAATTCATACATCATCACATAACATTAAATACATAACAAATCAAATTAAAACAAACCATTCAAACAGATTTGATCAATAAGATGATGAAGAACATATCAGAATCATTACCGTCGATGATGATGACGGTTGAATATTTGAAGATTGATTAAACCTCGTTGCACAGGATCGATTGAGAACGCAGGAATAGGAATCACCTATTAGGGTTTCTTTGAACGATTTGGGATAATGAGAGAGAGAGATGAGAGTGCGTATGTGAGAAGCCAGTTGAATCCCCATAATTAAAACAAACCATTCAAACAGATTTGATCAATAAGATGATGAAGAAGATATCGAAATCATTACCGTCGATGATGATGACTGTTGAATAATTCAAGATTCATTAAAACTCGTTGCACAGGATCGATTGAGAACGCAGGAATAGGAATCGCCTATTAGGGTTTCTTTGAACGATTTGGGATAATGAGAGAGAGAGATGAGAGTGCGTATGTGAGAAGCCAGTTGAATCCCCATCAGAGACCAATGCCACTTGTCACGTTATTTGAGTTTTGCCATGTCATTGCTTATGTGGATGCTTAGGTGGCTTGCACCATTGGGTGACATGTGTCCCCCAATGAATTGCTTTATTAGAGATATAGATTAAGAAATATTCCCAATCAGGATCAAGGTTATACGCGTATAAACAAATAAAAAGAATAAACAACCATAGAGGGTTTTAGTAATCAACCTTTGACGACTACTCCAGAATTGTAACACGCGGGTTACAATGAATCCTCGCTAGTAGGAAGTTCACAACCAAGTACAAGATACCCGAAGGTAGTAGCCGCCAAGAACGAGGCAACGGTGGTGCTTGGTCGATGAGCAGGTGGCGGCGGCGGGCCTTTGCTTGGGGTCGGCCGAAAGTTGGGGATAAGGCAAGGGTTTTGTATTTTGAACATATATTTAATATTTTCACTTTATATCTGATTTTGGTTTGGTCAGGATGAGAGGTGTGTAGAAGAACCTTTTGCAAGAGATTTCTTAAAAAGTAGGGGGGGGGGGGGGGGGGGCATTTGCCCATCTTAACACAAGCGAACAAGCCAGGAATAAGAAGCAAGCTGAAAAGAATGCAGCCATGTAGGTCATCTTTAAATTTTTGTAAGTCATTTTGTTTTGTATTAAAGCTTATTAATTCTTTAAAAATCTCCCAAACAAATAACTGGCTTTTGTTCTGCCTAGTAACTCAGCAAACACAAAGTTCATCATTATAAAAAAGGATACTTGAGAAGCAAGAACATACTACTGTTGACGCGTTTTACAACAATTTAGGTTAAAGAGAAATATGTCCACCATGTGATTGTCTCGCGGTTTAGATTGAGGAGCAAGAACATGGATTTGTGCGGAGATGCATCAATCATGGGTGCTAACCAACAAGATGGAAAAAAATCAGGCTCCCTTTTGATTCAACGTATGTATTTTTCTACACCTATGCAATTAACCCTTGTAGTACATATTTGTTTAATTTTTCCATTAAAACTTGATTAGTGACAAGGTGTTCAAGGGATCAGGATCTTAACTTTGAAGTTATTTAGGTTTATCTTGCTTTTGTATGTCACTTTGTTTCGTATTTATTTTATTTATACACGAATGATCGATTTGTTTGTGTTATTTTATTTATATACTAATATTTAATGATATTATGTTTATATTAATAATTAGTGATTAATGTAAATAACTTTTTCGAGCCCGGTAAGCAATCCCGGGTAATAACCTAGTAAAAAATAAATAAACTATAGAGGGTTTTAGTAATCAATCTTTGACGACTACACCAGAATTGTAACGTGCGGGTTACAACGAATCCTCGCGAGTAGGAAGTTCACAACCGAGCACAAGATACCCGAAGGTAGTAGCGGCCAAGAATGTGGCGACGGTGGTGCTTGGTCGACGAACAGGTGGCAGCGGCGGCCCTTTGCTTGGGGTCGGCCGAAAGTTGGGGAGGAGGCAAGGGTTTTGTTTTTTGATAAAAAGTGTGATTTGGGTTTGCACCTTAAATCTCCTTTTATAAAACGTAATCTTACTTTAAGCCCCTTATGATTATACAACTATAACCCCTTAATAATAATTTAATTAATAGTAAGTCCTTCGGTTTTAAACTATTATTATTTCACAAATAATAATCCACCTACCCGTAAACATATACGACTCGTGTACGAACGTGTAACTCTTTGAATCGTACCGAATTGGTTACGTTAACTTTAATTACAGTCGAACATATACAAATCTCCAACAAACAAAATATAAAGTCTACAATAAACAATTATGAAAGCTGAAGTAGAAAATAAATCGGTAAATGAAATTTTGGAAGGAAAAAGAATTGAAATCCAGTCTGCCCACGAAGGTTTGCTTCGCCTGTATGATGAGTAATCGGATGATTTAAATGGATTTAACCAAACGTGTTATCTAGCAAAGTGGCCCCATTTCAATCATTGTTTCAAAATAAACCAATGAATTGCAACTTGCAAACTTGTGTTGCCTTTCCAATTAAGCAAATTAATATTTTCTATGAAAATCGAAATGGTACACAACAACAATTACACCCGTTAAATCTCATACAAAGCAAAGTTATTCTCTATGAAAGGTAGGATGCAGTCAAACCTTACCTCTATAAAATTTCCCTTTTTATCATAGTTGGAAACCTTTTGTCACACAATATCCCAATGGCAGCTCTCCACCTACACCAATCAACCTAGAGGTGTACAAATCGGTTTTTTTTTGAAAACCAGTTACGGTTATTAACCGGACCGGTTTTTTTCGTTCAAAACAAAAACCGGTTTTTTAATAACCGGTTTCGGTTACTAACCGGTTTTTCAAGTCCAAAACACTAACCGGTGTAACCGGTTGGGACCGGTTATTAACCGGTTTTTTTCAAAAAAACCGATTTTTTACCGGTTTTAACCGGTTTTTTTCAAACCGGTTTCTGGGATCAATAATAGTAACCGGTCACCAACCGGCGGTTCGGTTATAAAACCGGACCGGTTATAAAAAAACCGGTTAAAAAAAACCGGTTTCGGTTCTAAAACCGGTTTTTTTGTACACCTCTAAATCAACCTATATGCGGTGGACTACGTCACTATCTATCTCCCTATCCTTTTCAAAAGATATCTGGTAATGAGGACAACAAACAGCAGCCACAACATGTTGGTGTCTTTTCCAATGTTTGAATCTCTTCTTCTATTCATGTTTTCTTCAAGCTTTCTTGATCTTCAATGTAACAATGGCAGTTAAATGTATGTATAGATGTGTGTTATTATTGTTACTGGCGCAGCTATGAAGGGGCCGGAGGGGACGTCCGACCCTCTGAACTTTTCGTTCAGTAGTGTTATGTATGTACGTTTCGTATATAATTTTTTTAGGTATATACGTTTTCGACCCCTCGGTTTTATAAAAAAAATAATTTTTTTAGGTATATATACTTTTAGGTCCGATGACTTCCGACCCTCTGTTGAAAATTTTCAAGCTTCGCCACTGATTATTGTGTAGATATTATTTAACTTGACGTTCCATACAAGAAGGTTACTTGCAAAATAATGGAATCCACACTTGATTCCTTACATTAACTTGTAGTAATATTAACTTGATGCATTCGATCAACAACATTTAGTGTTTAACTTTTGCATGATTCTTTTCATTATTTGTAATTGTGTGATATTGTTAATATTTACTAGACTTAATTACACAGATGGACCCTGTGGTTTATAACTAGTTTCATCTTTGGGTACTAATTTTTTTTAACAGGTTTAGGTTTGATGTTTTCAATTTTCTAACACCTTTGGGTACTAACACCAAAACTAGTTAATTTTATCAATATAATAACTAAAATACTCTTCCATTTTTTTTAATTTTATCAATGTAACACCTTTGGGTACTAACATATAATTTTATTTAAGTTTAAATCAACTTTACAAAGAATTTTGAATTAAAATTATTTTTTGTCACACCCTGACCGCGTAAAACAATGAAACCGCGGCGGAAACGTCGGGGAGTGGAACGACAGAATTATTGTTTCACAACACATGGATTGAAGTTTTGTTTTATTGAATTAAGTTTATTACATTGTCTTGAAATCAAAAGCAACACATGAACAAATTGTCCTTCATTGTTATTAAGTCATTAAGGCCTCGTCCATTCCTATGTGAGCATGCATCATAATCATCATCAAACATCATCAAACAACGGTACCTGAAACATATGTGAAAGTACGTCAGCATAAAAATGCCCGCGAGTACATAGGTTTTGTGAGTGTGTCAGATTCATGGCCTTGAGTTCATATTGCAATACCTCGTCCAACTACATGAGTTGTCGAGTGTATACCTTGAAAACAGAAGAGTTTGATATTGTAGTATGTTTCTATCAACTTTTACAAGTTGATATATGTATAAACCAAAACCATTGTAGCCATGAATCTTAACTGAAAACATTTGTCTTTGTAAACCAAGTTGTAAATCGTTCTCGTAATAAAACTCCTATGGTTTATATCGTTAAGAAAACCTTGTAGTGTAACTTTGTTTTGAAAACATTCTTCAAGTGATCTAGATAACGCAACGACATGTAATGTGTTAAAGCACTTATATATAGGAAGTACCAGTGGCGTATCCACCATGCTTTTATCACATTACACTGCCCTGTTACCTAATCACTTACCATAACCCAGTCGATCAATAGTTCAAATAGTTCCAATCGTTCAAATAGTTCACATAGATCAGATAGTTCCAGTGGTTCAAATAGTTCAAAGAGTTCACATAGATTAGATAGTTCCAGTGGTTCAAATAGTTCAAATAGTTCACATAGATCAGATAGTTCCAGTGGTTCAAACAGTTTAAATTGTTCACATGATTCAGATAGTTCTAGTGGTTCAAATAGTTCACATAGTTCAATAGTTCAGATAGTTCCAATGGTTCCAATAGTTCACATAGTTCAATAGTTCCAGTGGTTCGTGTTTAAATTATGAAAACTAACTGTTGGTCGTTTTATTGAATACATTCAAACCTGTGTGACTCGTCCTACTCGTTCAACTTGTATTAACAAACCACCAAAGGGTAAGTTAACAATCATCAGGTTCCGTCGTTACCCATATTACCACCATAACCATGGTGAAAGTCCGATAACGGGATTTGTCAGATCCTATGGTATCATAATATCCTATGGTACCATAACGTATTACTAGTCGGCTTAAAAATAGTTAATGAATGTCATTCAGTTGTCTTTCGACCAACACCCCAACAAGTTTGTTTAAATCGCTGTGTTCAATATAAACCATAACATTCGTTTTAGGAAGCTCGAAATCGTTTAGCACATATGAATCACCCCAAAACAATTGAAAACAGTAAAAGAGGGGAACTATGTACTCACATTGAATTGCAAAGTATCCTTGATCTAATGAACTTAACAAAGCTCGGGCAAACCAAGGAAATCAAGTAGTACCTAGTAATCGATCGCTAGGTTAATAAATCGACACCTAAATCGGAAGATTGGGTAGAATGAGGTCTCGTAAACCAAATGAGTATTGGAACTCATGTGATATGGTTTGACAAAGCCTTCATTCTAAATCGGAACCTATCCTAAGTGCTTACGACCCGTTACGACCCATTAAGGTAGCTTACGCTACTTTAACGCGTCGTCGCGCGAATGCGCGTTCGAGACGCCTAACTAGTCCTATGACAAGTATTATATGCCCTAACATGTTTAAATATGTTGCATAATCAGTTTAAGTGACAAAAATCAAGTTGTATATGCTTAAAATCAAATTATGCATGAAAAGGGTATTTTGGTCATTTACATAAGGCATATAATCTACCTATCATACAACTAATTAAACTAAGTGACCATAAGGTATAACATCGGAAGGTTATTCCCAATACCAATGTTTTAAAAACCGGTTTTTAAGTCATACCGGGTTGGGCTCTAAAATGGTTCAACCGGTTGAACCGGGTTGTATCGGGCGGTTAAACCGGGTTACTAGTTAACCCTATAAATTCCACAAAATACCAATTCATCTAAAAAACAATCTTATCTCAACTAGGATTTATGTAACTGATTATAGTTTTATCTAAAAGCAACTATTTTTATTGTAAACTATTAAGCATTTTAAGAATATTTTTATTAGTTATACACAATATTGCATTATATGAGGTGAGTAATAGTTTCAACAACGATGAAATATTGGAATAGAAGCCACTAGGTTAATTACCGGAAATATGGAAAATCAATATTACCTTAATATCGTATTTTATTAAAATTAAGAAATCAAATCTTAAGATAATGTAAACCGGTTCAATGGTTTGAACCGGTAGAACCGGATTTACCGCCGATACATAAGACATACCGTATTCGGGTTTTGCCGGCCTTTATCGTACCGGACTCATGTCCGATATCCGGTTTAACCGGTATAACCGGCCGGTTCAAACCGGTATTTAAAACATTGGCCTAATACAACTATGGTCACAAAATATACTTGGTCGGATCCTAACGATCGACCAAAAAGGTCGGGTTCGAAAGTCTAAGCGGTTTTCAAGACCGCTTAACTTAAGACCCTAAACAAGCACTAGACTAAAAGTGACGAGTTAAACATGTTAAAACATGTTTAACTAAGTTAGAAAACAGGTTTGTATCAAAACAAAGTGTTTTGATACCCGAAAATAGTTTTGTTGCAAAATACGCATAAATAAGCATTTTAACCAAAACTTTGACTCGTCACTTCGACTAATCGATGTAGGAATCAGTAGGTATAGTCACAAGGGACTATAACCATCGTGATTACGCTCACGTTGCAATGTTCGAACGAACTTTGTGTTGACCATAAACTGGTCAAAGCAGAAAGTCAAATACTGTTTGACTTTCATGCTTAAAAAGCATAAACAAGCATGAAAGAAGCTTACAAAGGGTCCAAGCTAGGAAGAATTGAACTAAACTACTCAGGTATGAAGCTTTCAACAATGTGAGAGCTCTAACTTAGAGTAAATCAGATCAAATGTGCAAATGAAAGTGGCAAACATGGTGGGTATTTATAGAAAGACATGATCCATCAAGATCTTTACAAGTGTTTTTGCAAGAATCAAAGCTTAATCTAAGCCATACACTTGTGCCCATAGATTAGAATACCATGGGAACTCAAAAACAAGCTCAAAGTATCCCAAAACCATGTTTAAATCCACTGAAATCAGCTGCTGTGGATAGATTCAATGTTTCTGAACTGGCAGTCTGTCGCGCCTCGCGAATCCAGACACTCAAGTCTTCGCGGCCCGCCTAGTAACTTTCACAGTTTGTCAAGTTTAGTCTCTACATGTCCAAAAACTTTGATTTTGATGCATTTAAGGCCCATTAACCCCATTTCAAGGCTCTACAATGAAGTTAAAGCATAGGGAACATGAAATATGCTTGAAAACATCTCGGATGTTGGTTCGTTTGGTCGTACGGTCTCGTTATTCGGTTAATTACGACGAAAACTCAAACGGACGCGAAAACGATCCAAATTACACGACGAGTGGTATTTTCGCATTCCAATCACTAAAATAAAATATTTTAATGATTAAAAAAATTTTTGGATGTCCGGATATGTTTAGAACGTAAGATATGCGCGAAAATGCAAACTTA
The DNA here is from genome assembly GCF_002127325.2 of Helianthus annuus. Classification (NCBI taxonomy): domain Eukaryota; kingdom Viridiplantae; phylum Streptophyta; class Magnoliopsida; order Asterales; family Asteraceae; genus Helianthus; species Helianthus annuus. The sequence continues at coordinate 153,633,746 of NC_035434.2, read as the reverse complement.
TGAACTTTTTGACGCTTTTAGTCCCTGTTGATCAAATAAGTTTATTTTCGCATACCGAACCCCTCAAAGCCTATTTCTAAGCTATGTAAAGGATATTTAGGGTATGTTTAGCTTATGATTAAGTTCCGGAATGTTCGTTACTATACGAATCAGTATACTTTCGCAGTTTGACATAAATAGTCCCTATGATCGAATAAACTTGTTTTCGACACACCAAACCATCCAAAACTTATTTCTAAGTTATGTAAGGGTTATTTAAGGTATGTTAAGCCTATGTCACTGTTCCGGAGTGTTTGTCGCGTTAAACTGATTACGTTCACGCACCAGTTCGCGTATAACTTTCCAGAAAGCGATTTAAAGCTCGAAATTAAACAAGAATTAATATGTGCAAATGGTACACGTATTTATACAAATCCCAAGTACGAAACACAAGATTTCATTGGTTTTGTATTTGTATGATGGTCGTAGAGGCACAGATGTCATATAACAATTTTAAAATGTTTTCATATTATCATAACATACAACCCATACTCAACATTTAAAATAAGTTGGTCGAATATACAGAATTACATCTAAAAAATTATGAAATTAGTAAACTCCTTATTTATATCAAATCTAAAAATGTGTGTTTATAAGTATGGGTTGTGTATTATAATCATACAAAACTAACGTTTTCTTCCTTGTTAGATTTGAGAAACCAAGCTAGTTAATTTTCCATCAAATAATTTCAGTTATGGTGACTGTTATATACATTTAATCTACATATGAATATATGATTACGTACGTAATATATATTTTATATATGATTCTTCGTTTTTTTATAAACATGTTCATGTAACACACATAGTAATAATCTAACTGCTGTTTCAAAACATATATTTTAGGAAAAGAAAACCTGATGGTATCCCTTGAAAACATGATTGGACTACTCAACAGCACACCAACAAATAATTGTTGGATATGCCAGATGCTCCACTGATGCAAAAATCAATAAATGCAAGGAAAAAAAAGCAAAAAAAGCAGAAACGCGTTTTCATAGTAAAGTAAAAGTTGTCTAGACGGTGCGTGTATCAGACTCCAACTAAAAAATGTTATCAAAAGTGTATATATAATGGTCCGGTGGGTGTGCTTGACGTGTATCAGACTCCAACTAAAAAATGTTATCAAAAGTGTATATATAATGGTCGGGTGGGTGTGCTTGAAAATATTCTACCCCTCTATGTTACCAAGACTATTCCTCCCTCACCTCCAGCTTCATTTCTCGCAGCATATCTGATAACTAATTATAGTGTCATGGCTGGTGATAAAGTTTACAGTTATGATGTCTTTCTAAGCTTTAGAGGCGAAGATACTCGAAATTCTTTTACCGATCATCTATACCATGGATTGAAGCGAGCAGGAATTTGTACATTCAGAGATAATGAAGAAATCAACAGAGGTGAAGAGTTACAACCAGAAATCCAGAAAGCAATCAAAGCATCTAGGACTTCGATAGTTGTCTTGTCACAAACTTATGCAACTTCCACCTGGTGCCTCGACGAGCTTCTGCTCATTCTTGAGCAAAAGAAGCAACTGGATTGCAGCCATTTTGTTCTACCTGTTTTTTATCACGTTGATCCAGCAGATGTTAGGAAACAAAAAGGAAGTTTCGCCATACAAGTTAAACCTTCTTTTAGGTGGACATATGACAAGGTATGCCTGTGGAAGGCGGCTCTTAGGGAGGTTGCCGATTTGTCCGGTTTCACTCTTTCAGGGTACGTATGTTATCTTCTTCTAAGGAAGGAATTTATGTTGATTCAACAATTTGACCCAAATTTTGGTCAGTTTTTCTTATTTTGTGTTTGATATACAAGTTTGGAAATGATGTAACCTGCTGCTGCATAGTAGGCGCAAAAATTCTCTGACTCTTGATAGAGCTAAGCTGAGTTATTGAACAATTAAAGTATTTAATCACTAACTTTCTAATAATACCTAAATAATATTTTTATACAAGGTATTAAAAAAAGAATCTCTATATGTCCATAGCTTTAATAAAAGGCCGAGGCGCACCCATCGAGGCGAAGTATGTTGGCACATGCTCATCGGACCTGTAGTACAAGTAATACAGGCTTGGGCTTAGGCCTCCAAAAAATAGTGCCTCCAGTTAAAAAGAAAATTACTATGCTAACTATTATGTTAGAGCAAACTTATTGATTTAGATTTGTTTGATTCCATATACAAGCAAACAACTATGTTATATTTGTGTTAGATTTTTGTTTAGTTTCAAACATGGATAAATGAGTATTGTTTATGATAATTAAAGAAAAAAGGGTGTCAAAATTTCATTTCGCCTTGGACCTCCAAAAAGGTTGAAACAGCCGGCTTCCAATAATGAACATACAAAACCAACACAAACGATTCGGAGACTAACACGTCTCATACTCTTTGTATTATTAAACTCAGCTTGACAAATAAAACTGAATACATAATTCTCTATTTATACAAAACATGAACTAATATCTCCACATATACCAAATCTAAAAGAAAATATTATGTTGGTGGTGGAGTGGTGGCGGTAGAGGGGTAAGAACCCTAATTTCGTTTAAGGTGCAGAACCCCAAAATATTGAATTAGCAAACAAATATCTTCATATATAGCAAATCTAAAAAAACAAAAATATTATGTAGAAAAATGGATTTATGTTTTAAATGTGATTTGTTTTATTGTTTAAATTTTTTTTAGACAAATAAAGGAGTAAAATTATAAATCTACCCTCATGTGCAATGCACATGCCATACTTAACTTGAAAATTTAATCTTGTTAGTGCTAAATGACGTAGGATGTAATGAATTTTTCAAATAAAGGATTGTGCCTGTAATTATTGAAGTTAAAGGTCATCCACTGCAATTCGATACAAACATAAAGGACGACGAAAAGTGTAATTTACCCTTTAATAAACTAACTAGATAAACCAACTAATATTTATCTCCAACTAACTTGAATTATCTTTAACCCATGTTAACTTTATGGATAATCCACCAAATCATAATTATCTCTTCAAAGTACCCAAAAAACCGAGTATGAGGTGGCGTCCGGGGGGGGGGGGTATTTTGTACGTGCACCTCATAGGGGTTGGGGAGTTAAGAGAAGCTGTGCCTCATGGGGTCTTGATGTTTAGACTTTTTTAGTCAATCTCAAACATTACATGTCTTTTTCATGTGTGTTTTTTTTTATGAAAGTGATGTAGAAATTAGTTGGTATTTTATTTTTATATTTATCTTTGGGATATTGGCCTCTAAAATCCCTTCTAGACGTCATTGGCCATTGGCAGTCTCACCTTTCAAATATTTTTCCTCCACCGGTCCTCAGTTAAAAAAACTTAACGCAGTTAAGTTTTTTTCCGAATTACAAACTGACGTTTTAGGACTTTTGTTCAGAACGGGGATACGAGTCGAATAATATAAAACTTACCTTGAAATTTTGCTCCAAACGACAAAAACGATGCTTGAATTAGGGTGTTTAAACTTTCAATTAACAAAAATCAAGTCGTTTGGAGCACCGTTTTGGGGTAAGTTTTATATCAATAGACTCGTATATTTGTTCTGATTAAAAGCCTTAAAACGTCAGTTTGTGACCAGTGGAGGAAAAATAGTTGAAGGTGGGGCTGGCAGGGAAATAAAAAAATGTGGGACTAACAATGGCCAATGACATCTAGTAGGGATTATTAGAGGCCAATATCCCTTTATTTTTTAATTCTGCCTCGAGGCTTACGCCTCGTGAGGCTAAAGGGAAAACGCCTCGAGGCACCATCCCATACTTTTAAACCTTGTATATGTAGCTTCCTTATTTTTTGTGTTTTGTTGCAGTCCTGAAACAAGCATTTTGAAGGAAATTATTGATGTAATTTACAATAAGTTAGATCGCAAAGAAGTTCATCTTCCACTCAATATAACAGGGATGGCAACTCGTTATAAGGAGATCAAATCCTGGTTAGATGAGCGAAATCTAGAATTTTTAGCAATTTATGGTATGGGTGGAAGTGGTAAGACAACATTAGCCAAACATATATTCAATTTAAATCGGAGAACTTTTGAATATGTGAGTTTTATTGAAGACATTGGTACTAGATGTAAAGGACCCAATGATTTGCTTCAACTACAGGAACAACTTCTTAAAGATATTTTAGGAGGAAAAAAGAGAAAAATATCAGGTGTTTCTCGAGGTACGTGCATGATTGGAGATGCTTTGCAAATGAATAGGACGCTCATTGTTCTTGATGACATTCTTGAACCTACTCAGTTAGTGGCTTTACTTGGAACTGGGAAAATCAATGCACAAAGCAAGATTATAATTACAACTCGGGAAAATACAGATAACTGGTTTCACTTGTCATGTTGGAGGTCAAGGTGTCAAAAGAGGATGATAATATGTGGCTTTTACAAAAGGCTGCACGACTCTGTGAAGGAAATCCACTAGCTCTTGAAGTGTTGGGTTCATCTTTGTTAAAGAACGATACCATCCCGTATTGGGAAAGTCTGTTGAGTTTATTTGGAAGAGATATCGATTCTCGAATTAAAGGTGTACTCATAAGAAGCTACATGTCATTGCCAAGTGATACCGTGAGAGAATTGTTTTTGCATATTGCTTGTTTCTTTATTGGCATAGACATGGATTATGTGGTAAAGATATTGGAGCCTGATTACTCAGCAACATCCGGGATCAAAACCTTAATTAACAGATGTCTTCTTTCTGTTTCACGAAACAAAAAACTCATGATGCATAGATTGATTCAAGAGATGGGGAAAAACATAGTCTGTCAAGAATCAACAAAACTCCCTTCAAGGCGCAGTAGGGTGTGGCTTAGCAGTGACTCTTATAAGATATTGAGCAAAGGAATGGTAAGATGCTTTGTATCGATCTGCATGTTTACGCTTTTACTCTCTCCTATTTCATCTAACTTTCTGTAGTTCGTATCTTTTACTTTTAGGGTTCAGAAACAATAGAGGGTTTAGCACTTGACATGAAAACTCTGCAGAAGGAGAATTTTGTATTCATGGTAATGTAAATTTCTGGCTTTTTACTTTTTAAGCTTTCTGGTTTTTTTATTTGATGAAAAATGTGAAGAAATTTGTTCGTCTGAATTATTATTTTGTCTCGCAAGTTCTTTTAGTCTAAGTTATGGATTTGTTATAACCATAGTTGTCAATAGCGGCAAGCCGGCGATAGCGCTTGCTATAGTGTGCTATGTAGCGTTGCACCAATTTGGCGCTCTAGGGTTAATTTATTTATTTTTTAACAGCAAATTTCATTTTTACTACTTATGGGACTTGAACCCATGACCTCCTCAACTTAGGTGCTCCTAGAAGCTTTGCTTCTCCCATTGGGCCACTGACACCCAATGGTGGCGCTATATTTTTTATAGGGACAAATAGCGACCTTTTCTGTAATTATTTTTATGTTTTTTTTTTTTTTTGATAAATTTAAATAGCGGTGCCCGTTAAGGTTCTTTTTTTTTCACGATTGAAAAAAAAGAGCGTATTTAGATGAGAAATATACATGTAAAGATAGCGTATTTTAATAAAATATGCATGTAAAATATTTCTTAAATTTTCTACTATTTTGTCGCTAAACATGAAATAGCGACGCGCTATTTCGTCGCTATCGTTACCTAACATATAGGCAGCTTGTCGCTATCGTCTGTTATCCATGATTGACGATTATGGTTATAACATGTTAAATGATAAATAAGTGGATCATGGCATGTCCGTGTGAATAGACCTTACTAACTCCCTTCTTGCTAAATTTGCAGTCAACAGAACTTAAAACAGATGCGCTACAACATATGGATAACCTAAAGTTGCTCCAGCTAAATTATGTGAAGCTTAATGGATCCTATGAGAAGTTTTCTGAAGATTTAAAATGGCTCTGTTGGCTTGGATTCCCTTTAAGTGCCATACCCTCCAATTTATACATGAGAAACTTGGTGGCTATAGATATGAGCTATAGCAACTTGGAAGTATTTGAACCCCCTATGGTATTGAATGAAATACATTTGTTGTTTCTTGGTTTTTAATGATCTTTTTGAAACTTTACGGCGCTAAAAAAATTATATAACTTTTGCAACAGGTTATTCACTCATTAAAGATTCTAAATCTTAAAGACTCGCACAAACTACTTGAAATCCTCAACATCATCAGGATCCCTAATCTTGAAACGTTAATTCTTTGGAACTGTTATAGTTTGGTTAATGTTTGTAAGACCATTGAAGGCCTTAAAAGTCTTGCATTATTGAACATGACAGGGTGTAAAAACCTATTCAGGTGCGTAAATCTGTCAGCAGCTTCTACTTCTGGTGCAGTTGTTACCGAACAACCTATTTTTTCCTGTCCGTCTTCAGTAAATCGGTTATTCCTCAATGACTGCCATCTGGAATGTACCAATTCTTTTCCTTTGAATTTCAGTGTTCAACCAGTTTTGCTGTATTTGAATTTAGGCAATAGTCTATTCGAGTCCTTGCCTTGCTATAATCATCTTGAAAATCTTCGGGTTCTTGACCTGAGTTTTTGCTCTAGACTCAGATGTCTTGTATGTCTCCCTAATACACTTGCAGAATTGTATGTGTATGAATGTGAGTTACTAGAAAGAATAACTTTCCAATCACCTCGATTTACTTTGCAAGAGTTCGGTTATGAAGGTTGTATTACTTTGTATGAAGTTGAAGGCTTTATCAAACTAGTACCCATAGCTAAACTTGATGAACCTGACTTGGGACACATGAACTGGCTAAAAGTATATCAAAACCACGAGATGTGCCTTGCTGGTGATGATGAGCTCACAATAGGCAGAAGTTGTCATATCCAGGTCCGTTGCTTCTCTCTGAAATACATTATTAACATACCATCTGCAAACTAACTAACCATATATAAGAATAGAATGCCATTTTGGACGAAAGTCAAATTTTACTCCATATAAAATGATTGAGCCTTTTGTTTGTGTGTGACAGATGTTGTACGAATTCAATATTATGAGCACCTCTCTGCCAGATATAAAGGAGGATCCGAACATGACACCTAAGTATATATCAAAATCATCTTCTTTGCTCTTTGATGTGCCCAGGTGTCCCAAAAATAAGAGGCTCAAAGGAATTAATGTAACTTTCAAGTACGCAAGATCAGGCGAAGATTGTGTATGGTTCTGTAAAATCAATACGGGCAATGGTGTTGATGTGATATACAACCCTAGAGTCTTTGGCAAACCTGAATCTGGTAAAGAATGTATATGGTTAAGCTATTGGCCAATTGGAAACAAACTGAACGTTGGAGACACTGTTCATGTCTCTATTGTTGTGTTTAACGGATTGGAGGTACATGAATGTGGTGTGAGCATGGTGTACTCTGATGTGGAAACAGTGGAAGATAACATGGGATGGGAAGAAATTATAGGAGGAGATTTGTCTGGATTTCAACTAAGCACAGGATCGTACTATCTTTGTCGGCATGATTTCTATTCGTTAATGGAGGTTGGTAGATTGACTCCTGATTGGTTTAGGATATTAGTTGGTGATACCATTGACTACACTGGTATGTAATAATTCTTTGTGTTGTGTTTGTATTATATGTAAGCTGAGTTTTACTACAAAACTTTTCTTTTTTATGTTACAGAGATAAGAGGATGGAGAAAGACGGGTCGACCAAAACAGGTGAATCCGTCATTTACAGATTTGAGAACTATTAGATGTATCATCCATGGTCCTCAACTGGTAAGTTTGTCTTTTACAAACTCATTAATTTGGTTTCAATTAGTAACAGTTTGGGCTTTGGTTTTTATGAAACAGGAGGACATTTACAATATCGCAGAGATGTCCAAATCATCTATTGGTGATAAATCCTTGGTGTTGAATTCACGCTTGCTTGAGGAGGAAATGAAAACTGGCACTAGATCTGATGAAACAATGGAGGTAAGTGAATAGTTGATAAATGAAAGAGCTTAACACTTAGATGTGTAGGAATTTAAGTCTCTCCCATCTACTCAGGAAATTTACAACAAGCAGGAAATTAAGTCTGGTCCTGAGACCATTGGCGATTTCATATCTACTTTTGATAAGATAACGATCAAGAAATCTGATCCTTACTCACATGTAAGTGTGGCTCTTTTTTCAAATCTGACTTTTGTATTTTGGCTGCTTAGCAACAGATTCAGTTAATCTTTTCGCTTATGTAAACTCCACAACCACCTCCCCTTTCCCTCTTGCATATACACCCAAATTGAAACACATATAAACCAGAATACAAACTTTAGTAGTAGTAAAAAAAATAGGATTAGGAAAATTAAATTTGGTAAAGTGAAATAAACCCAAATCTTTTCACTTGTTTTTGCTCATGTGACATGTGAGGTACATTTTTTCTTTTATAGGAAAATTAATTTGTTTTCCCCTTAATTTGACTGTTCTCAGTTTTTGTTATTTGTTCAGAAACAGACAGAGAGGAGTCTGCGCGTGCCTAAAGCATTTGATTCTGATGAGATTAAGGATTCTGATTCACCCCCACACAGGGAGTGGTTGAGATCAGTGGCTGAAAATGAAGCTAGTGGTGGCCAGGAACTAAAGGACTCAAGTTCTCTAATCCATGCCATTGGTCGTGACAACTCGATCAGTTGTCTGCTCAAATGCTCAAGATTCGATTACGGTTCAATAGCATCCCTAAACCGAGAATTTCGTTACCTAATTAGCAGTGGTAAACTCTATAGATTAAGAAGAGAAAGCGGTATTATCGAGCATTGGGTTTATTTTTCTTGCCATTTGGTCCAATGGGAAGCTTTTGATCCTTTTAAACAGCGTTGGATGAATCTGCCCACAATGTCATCAAACCCATCTTTCCAATTTTCTGATAAAGAGTCTTTGGCTGTCGGGACCGAGTTACTTGTGCTAGGGAAAGAAGTAGTTGATCATGTAATATATAAGTATAGTTTATTAACTAACTCGTGGTCATTTGGGCAGTTAATGAAGAAGCCCAGATGTTTATTCGGGTCTGCGAGTCTTGGTGAGATTGCAATTGTAGCTGGTGGGAAAGACCCGAATGGATATACTCTAACCTCTGCTGAACTTTACAACAGTGAATCGGGTGTTTGGGAAACACTTCCAAACATGCTTAAACCAAGGAAAATGTGTTCTGGGGTGTTTATGGATAATAAGTTCTACGTAATTGGAGGAATTGATGAGACCGGGGAACCGTTGACTTGTGGTGAAGAATATGATATGGGTACCCGGGTATGGAGGAAAATCCTGAATATGTCACCAGTGAGAGCTGGTGGTGCCGCGTCAGCAACTAAGGCACCACCATTAGTGGCTGTTGTAGATAACGAATTGTATGCTACAGATTATGGGGATATGGAAGTTAGAAAGTATGACAAAGTAAGGAAAGAATGGGAAACAGTTGGAAGTTTGCCTGAACGGGCTGATTCGATAAACGGTTGGGCTATCGCGTTTAGAGGTTGTGGTGATCGGATTATTGTTCTTGGTGGGCCTAGAACTAGTGGAGCTGGGTTTATAGAAGTGAATTCATGGGTCCCGAGAGACGGGCCGCCTCAATGGACCATGCTCGGGCGTAAACAGTCGAGTAACTTTGTGTACAATTGTGCTGTTATGGGCTGCTGAATGTGTTCTTCATGCGTAAACAGTCGATTGACTCCTGATTGGTTACTCACATGTAAGTATGGCTCTTTTTTCTTAGCAACAAATTTAGTTAATTTTTTCACTTATGTAAACTTCACAACCACCTCCCCTTTCCCTCCTGCTTATTGATAAAATACACCCAAATTGAAACACAGAATACAAACTTAAGTAGTAGTAGTAGAAAAATAATATTAGGAAAACTGATTTGTTAAAGTGAAATAATATTGGGAACCAGTTGTCAATTAAATCCTAAAATTAACAATTAATAGGAGCTACTTGCGCTTGGGGAAAGAATTCGAAATGTATGCAAGAATCTATTTATTGTTCTTCGGACCAAATGCAAGATGAAGGAACCTGTGCCATCTGCCTGGTGAGATTCGCATTATATACAAGTTTACTTGTATATTTTGATTAATTTTGACGCGATACAGGTTTACTTGCAGGAAGAGTATGCAAACATGGACGATGTAGGCATGCTACGAGTTTGCAGGTGTTATAATATACATTATGAGATGTTGATATTTGGAAAGCATCAATTGATGGTGAGATGGAGCTTATATTGAAAGGTCATATGTCGAGCTAGTCGGATCGACCACGGGGTTACAAGCATTTGGGTTGCAAGTAATTGAAACAATTGAAAAGCTAATTTAAACTTTCACCTAATCAATGACAAAGTAGTTGTTATGATGAAGTTTGTAAAACTTGACCATGGTGGGCCAACTAAGTCCTTTTCACTAAGTCAATTTATAGAGTTGATGAGTGTAATCACTTGGTAAGATATCATATTTTTATGAAAGTTAATCATGGGATTATTAACTTAGGTGCTCATGAGCATAGATGATAGGCATGTTTGGCATTTTCACTAAGCCAACCAACATGTTTAACGAGTACGTGAAACAAAAGTTAACCATTCTTGTTACCCGATCAAAAAATCATCAAATTCCGATGATCAAAAACAAAATCTGATAACATTTCACTTAAACTGTGTCATGAGGCGATACATGAAAGGTACATTGTACGTGTCAATTGTCTGTTAAAATCTATGACTATAACGGTAGCATACTTTTTATGTAAAGATAGAAGTATTTCAGTGTATACACGTTAACAAATTTGTCTTGATAAGAAATCGAACCAAAACGTTCACATACAAGAACTCGCAAATTATTGGTGTCCCAATTGGTGTTTTTTTATTTTTATTTTTATAAAACTAGAGTACCTTGTATTATCTTAGAGTTGATTTCATGTAACTTAAACCAACTAAATGGTTCAACATACTACTTCCAAAAACATAGTGAAGATGATTCTAACTTTCATTAATATTAATATTTATCATCTACTATATTTTCTCACTCATGAAATATTAGATGGGATCCAACTAGGTAGTTATCAATTCCATGAAATATTGATTTAGACTCTTTACATGATTAATCATGAATTGATTTGGTTCAATGTATTCTCACAAAGAAAAAGAAAGAACAAAGTGAAATAAGGGTGAAACTAATAGGATCTTTAAAAAAAAAAATTATTCGCACTTGAGGACATGTTCTATGTGCAATTTCCATCGTTAAACTTCCACTAAAGAATTTAAAACATACCCCCAACTATCCACTTCTTCACAAACACGGGTTAATAAATAGATACACGAAATGGCCTGTTAAGACACGAAAAATTACTAACGTATCATACGACCTGTTTAAGACACGAACACGGCCTGTTAAGACACGAACACGACATGTTTAAGACACGAACACAACCGAATTGGGGAAGCTCTGAACCGAATTGGGAATGACGGTGTTTGTGAGAGAGATTTAAAAATTGGGGTTTGGATTGTTGAAAAAGAACCACGTGTGTTTGTGTATAATTCATCCCAGGTCCCACAACTAATGACCCCATGTCCACACCCACATATAATATTTTTAATTTTTAATTATTAACATGTACTTAACGGGTCTTAATAGGTTAACGGGTTTTAACCTGTTTAGACATGAAACCTGTTAAGGTCTTATCATGTCGACCTGTTTTAGATACGAAACCTATTAAGGTCAAACACGAAACATGATAGGTTCGTGTCGTGTTATCGTGTTCGTGTCAGAATTGCCAGCCCTGCAAAAACCACATAAACAACAACAATCATACCTAGTAAATCACGAACAACAAAGTTATTAGTAGGGTCTTAGGATAGTGCGATGTATGCAAACTTTACCTCAATTCCTAAGGATAGACAGACTGCTTCCAAACAGACCCTGACTCCAAATTAAACAACATACAAATATACAAAACTAAACTGTATAAATATAGAAGGCTAAAATAAGAATGCATCTTTAGCCAGAAAATTTATGGTGATAACTCCTTGTAATAGACTATTTTCTTTATCGTTCACACGCCACTCCTGCACAATCAATATCAAACAATAAGATCGAATTATGGAATAGTAATAAAACTATTATTTTAACTCACGTTAGCTGGTTAATTGGTTGGATAGCTGGTTTTTGGCGATGGACATCCACTCTTAACACCATTTTTGTCTTTTCACCTAAAATTTAGTTACCATATAATCAACTATGAATCTTTTCTAGCTGTTTAAAATTTATTAAAAAAAACGATACATAAAAATGTAATAGAATAACAAAGAAAATGCTTGTATGCATAAGGTTAGTAAACAACTCAATAGAAGTGAATACCTTGATACGTTCTTGGTCTGTTAATTATCTGGCTAAATCTTTGTTAAGCAATTCCCAAATAAAATCAAGAGTAAACTGTCATTTTGGTCCCTGAGGTTTGGTCACTTTTGCCACTTTAATCCAAAACTCAAACCTTTTTGCATCTGGGCCCATGCGGTTTCAGTTTTATTGCCATTTGATCCAAAAGTGAAGTCAGATCATATTTGTCTTATAAAATCCTGCTATTCTGTCATTTTCCTTAGGGGCAAAATGGTCATTTCAAATAAAATTCGATCTTTGACTTATATAAAACCAAATCAACAGTCAACCCCTCTGCTACTCCAACTTTCTTCCATCTTCGTCTCTCATCTCTCTCTCTGCAACACCCACTACAAACACCACCCACAACCACTACCTCTTACCACAACGTCTGCCACGCACCTCCACCTTCGCCATACACACCGTTCTGAGAAGCGTTTGGAGATCGAAGAGGTCGAAGATCCGCGCTGAGAAGTGATTGTGGAGATTTAAATCTTATCTAGAAAAATTCCAATTGAGTTGGCTGACTGTACTGTGCTTGCCGAATATTCCGTTGCCGCTTCCGGTACAAAACTCATCCGAAAACAACAACACACTGATGGGTTGGTAAAATTCCATAGCTTAATGGTTTTAATTTCAGTTAATTATACGAAGTTACTTTCTATAATACACTACTTTGATATGGTTTGTGTTTTGTAGGCATTTGGCGGGTTTAAGGTGTATTTTGGAGATTTACTGAAACTTTGGGCGGATGCCAGAGAGAACGTAATTGAAGAAAATGCAAAAAGAGGCAAAATTGAGCTGAACTCTGCGCCAGAAACAGTCTAAACTTCATTTTGGCTTATCCTGAGCTAGAAAATGAGTTTCGAGGCTTATAATATATGCATTTGGGGTAGCTCGACGAGACGAATCAAAATATAAAGTTTTGAAAGGCCAGAAATTGACGCATTATCTGCTTCACACCGGCTGATTGGTAAAAACGGGATTTTTTGAGAGAAAAAGTCAATTTTGGAAAAGGGGGAGTTACACTTTATTATTCCTTCAACTCCCATTCATTCGAAAAAAAAGGAAAAACACTCTCTAATGATTCCCAATTATGATGATCATCCAAGAACCAAGATTTCTATTGCTAGTTCTTCATCCTCAAGATCCGGATTCCAATCCTCCAACACCATGAGAGGCTAATCTTCTAGGGTTTCACCCCGGTGTAGACTTTGCAAGATTTTCTAGGGTTTAAACATTTGTATTTGCTTTGATTTCGTGACAAGTTATTTAGTATTTGAACCCTTTGATAATTGTCGTGCATTTTAATTGAATTTGTGAATTGTCGAATGATTATAAAATTTGACTTTGCGAAATGAATTTGTGCACTTATGCCTTATCTTAGGTTAGGATTTACATGTCCGAGGTAACGAAGTGTATTACGGTCCGTTGTCTATGACGTTGATAGCAATTGGCACCTAAGCTTCGTGATAGAAATCCGTTAATCACTATATGCAATTGTATCAACTTAAAACATGTAGGAACCCTAGGTCTTACAATTATCGAACCGGGTGTGATCTGTGCCCCCAATTCTTGTTTTCAGTTAAATAATTTAGTTTGCAATCTTAGTTAGTAAGTAGTTGTTTTAAATAATATCAATTTGTCAGTTCACTCCGAGTTCTTTTCAAAAATCAAACAGACTTATAAAAATTAGCAAACTTCATAATCACATTGTACATTTTTGTAAATAGTCAACTAATCAAACAGGTCATGCAATACTGACCACATGCTCTTCGTGGATACGGTACCCGACTTACCCTAGCTACCTAGGTTTAATTGGGTTTTTGACTGATCGGGACGACACGGTCACGTCAAAATGGCGCTGTTGCTGGGGAGCTAGTGCGCTTAGTATTTCATTGCTTGTTCGATTTTAGTGTTAGTTTTCTTTCTTGTATTTTTGTGATTTTACTTTGGATGGTCGAGCTTGTTTGTGCAGGTACATGTTTTGCAAGAACCGTCTTTCAATATGAATAGGGTAGATGATGATCCGTGTGAGTGTTGCGGAAGCGGTGAGCATTTATTAGAGGATTACTCTGTTTTCTACGAAAAAGTTCAAGCCTACAAGGATCGGGAAGACTACCTCAGCAGATTGTATGAATATAGGAGGGCGAATTATGAAGATTTCAATGGTCCATCCTCATATTATCCATACGTTAACCCACCATCACCACATTATCAAGAATACTACTATGAACCCGAATTGCCACATTTCTCAAGTTACCAAGAGGAGTATGATGATTATTATAATGAATACCCTCAACCGGCATACGAGGAACCTCAAGATTCAATAATTTCAAAGCTTGATGCGATCCTGAATGTAATAAAAAATTCAAGGCAAGAAATTAAGATGGAATTGAAGAAGGAACTTGAGGTGAGAGATAAAGCTCATGAGGCATTGGCAAAGCAAGTGGGTCAACTCACCGAAGAACTGGCTCAACTTAGATGAGACCAAGAGGTGTTGGGGTCAACTCACCGAAGAACAGGCTCAACTTAGATGAGACCAAGAGGTGTTGGCTAATGGTACCATGGTTGATGGTGATGTGGTGGAAGAGGTTATAGATCTTCCTGAGCAAGAAGATGAATGTTTGAACCGAGCGGAAGACATGACACCGCAAGACGAGTCGGATCCGAAAGAAGCCCACGTTCATATCCATCCTTCTCCCATACTTATCACTCCAACCAACAAAGTTGGGGATGCGGGTTCGGGCATAAGGATTCGAAGGGTGGCATTGCAAGACATTGGACAATTCGTTAAGAAACGACCCCAAAGTGGTTTAATACGCATGTCGTGTAAAAGAAAAAGAGAGTGGATTCGGCATGCCAAATACCGAGCATATGTTGGAAACTCGGTAGGTAAATGCTCACTTCGACCACCATGAGAGACAAATCAGGTATGATTGTTGTAGAGTTTGTACTATTATTCATTTTATTTTTTTTTCTAGTTAAATGAACTTTGTGGGTGTGTTCCCTATATAACCCTCACGAGACCTACTCGTCCTCCCGAGCTATCAGGAGATTTAAAAGGGCTTGTTGCATACGCTAAATGCAAACGTGATTCCTACGAAAGTGAGTTAGGTTTGTTGTTGTTGTAAATTATTTTTCCACATAAATCAAAGTAAATTAACGTATAACTTGGTAATATTTTCATAGAAGTGGTAGAACTAGGTAACTAACAAGTTTTAATGGTTGTGAGAAGCATGCTTCTACACAAGGGTTGAGATTTATAGGTACATTATGTTCGTGAGACGACCGCTTTGTTGAAAAGATTAAGAGCACACGAGGAACTAGCGAAAACCAGGTGCATACCTTTCTTTTTATCTTTGGTTTTTAGTTAGCAAATAATGGAATGTAATTTGTATTTTATTTTCCGGGGTGAAATTTTGGGGAAGCTAGCCGTGTCACATCCCTTGTGCGTTTTAAAAACTCTAGTTCTTACACATTGAGGACAATGTTTGCCTCAAGTGTGGGGATGGGGGAGTAAAAGTTTTTCGATTTTTGACCCGTTCATTTAAACAATACACATTGAGGACAATGTTTATCTCAAGTGTGGGGATGGGGGAAATTTTCAAAAATTTTTCAAAATGTCTTTGTTTGAAGCGATCTTAAAAGCACAAGTGACTAAGTTAACGAGGGATGACACAACCCATTTGGTCTTTTGTCATGGTCAAGTTCGAATTAATAGCATAACGGGTATTTAACGGGTGGTTATTCGGGAATAATCCTCCTAAGAAACTTGCAATTTATGTATATCATATTCCATACCCTTATACGTGAGATTTTGAGCCACTTGTATACATTATATATACACATATTTCGTTGTTTGAGTAGACCATTAGTCATGTATTGTAGAACTTGCATCTTTTGATACGTTTGAGACCATAGACCGAATACAAGCACAAGAATGATTAAGGCATTAGGAAAACCTTTTCCTTTTACACCATTTATCTATCCTTACCCAAAATCTATCCCTTAGTCGCCAACTTTGAGCCTAAACCTTTCGTTTGACAACCCACTTAGCCCATAACCACAAGCCTTTTCTTTTTAAACCCGTGTGATGAAAATTCGATTATAGGAGTATATGTTTGTATAGTTGTGATTTGTTTATATATATTAAAAAAAACTCAGAAAATGTTGCGAAAAAAGAATGAAGAAGCATTAAGAAAAGCACAAAAATATGTGTTAGTAGTTTATTGAATAAAAGGCGAAAGTTGTTGCCTCATAGTTGATGTTTATAGTTAGTTTTGTTTAGTATAGTAGTTTGTAATAAAAATCGAATTTTCATCACCTTAGCCACTTTAAAAATATCCTATTTCCTACATTTCGCCTAGCCCCATTACAACCCATTCAAAGACCTTTCGACTTGTTCTTAGTATTCGTGTTCGGTGGTGGAGAATGATTGAGTTGCAAGCCTATGCGGGTACATGTTCTATTCGGTTTGGAGTGATTACTTTAAAAAGTGCTAATACATCATTAAAATTAGCCAACTTGTAAACTGAGTGGAGTGAACATTGTGAGGGATATGTATGAGTTGCGAGTTTTAAGGGCGGGTTAATCTTGGATAACCATTTTTACATGATTAATCATTTCTTGCTAAATAGGTCGAAAATTGTAAAAAGTTTGAACCGGGCATGACAATAGACCTTAACCTTAGTCTCGGGAATGGGGAGTGTGTTTTTCGTTCGACCCACATGAAAGTGAAAAACAGATTTGCTTGAGGGCAAGCAAAAGACAAGTGTGGGGATATGATGGGTTGGTAAAATTCCATAGCTTAATGGTTTTAATTTTGGTTAATTATACGAAGTTACTTTCTAGAATACACTATTTTGATATGGTTTGTGTTTTGCAGGCATTGACAGGTTTAAGGTGCATTTTGGAGATTTACTGAAGCTTTGGGCGGATGCCTGAGAGAACATAATTGAACAAAATGCAAAAAGAGGCAAAATTGAGTTGAATTATGCGCCAGAAACAGTCCAAACTTCATTTTGGCTAGGGATGGCAAAAATACCCGAGCCCGACGGGTATACCCGAAACCCGACACAAATGGGACGGGTATTGGGCCGGGTATGGGTTTAGTTTTAAAAAATTTCGCGGGTATGGGTCGGGTATGGGATTAGCTGATACCCGACCCGATTACCCGAAACTACATACCCGTTTACCCGAACTATATACCCGATCATATACCCGAAGTTTTTAATATATATTTTTATTTTCCATTAACCCTTATCTATTAGTGATTTATTTTAGTATGTTCATAATGTGAAAAAAAATAAATTTTCTTTTAGCATATGTATTTGATGATAGTATTTATATTTTATATGTTGTGAAGTATATACATATAAGTGTATAAATATTATAAAGTTATTATTAGTTTATGCTAAAACTTATATCTGTGTAATGTATATTTTAATTTATAATAGTTGTTGCATAAATAAAATTATATAATAATTATAATAGTAAAAAATGTATTTGGAAATCCCAATGTATATTTTTTAACAAACTAATGGGTATACCCGATACCCGTGGGTATACCCGGTACCCGACGGGCAATTACCCGACATATACCCGACGGGTATTGGGTCGGGTATGGGACACGATTTTACAACCGGGTATGGGTATGGGATTGCCAATACCCGATCCAAACCCGACCCATTGCCATCCCTAATTTTGGCTTATCCTGATGTAGAAAATGAGTTTCGAGGCTTATAATATATGCATTTGGGGTAGCTCGACAAGACGAATCAAAATATAAGGTTTTGAAAGGCCAGAAATTGACACATTATCTGCTTCACACTGGCTGATTGGTAAAAACGGGATTTTTTTAGAGAAAAAGTCAATTTTGGAAAAGGGGGAGTTACACTTTATTATTCCTTCAACTCCCATTCATTTGAAAAAAAAGGAAAAACACTCTCTAATGATTCCCAATCATGATGATCATCCAAGAACCAAGATTTCTATTGCTAGTTCTTCATCCTTAAGATCCGGATTCCAATCCTCCAACACCATAAGAGGCTAATCTTCTAGGGTTTCTCCCCGATGTAGACTTTGTAAGATTTTCTAGGGTTTTAACATTTGTATTTGCTTTGATTTCGTGACAAGTTGTTTAGTATTTGAACCCTTTGATAATTGTCGTGCGTTTGAATTGAATTTGTGAATTGTCGAATGATTATAAAATTTGACTTTGCGAAATGAATTTGTGCACTTATGCCTTATCTTAGGTTAGGATTTACATGTCCGAGGTAACGAAGTGCATTACAGTCCGTTGTCTATGACGTTGATAGCAATTGGCACCTAAGCTTCGTGATAGAAATCCGTTAATCACTATATGCAATTGAATCAAGTTAAAACATGTAGGAACCCTAGGTCTTACAATTATCGAACCGGGTGTGATCCGTGCCCCCAATTCTTGTTTTCAGTTAAATAATTTAGTTTGCAATCTTAGTTAGTAAGTAGTTGTTTTAAATAATATCAATTTGTCGGTTCACTTCGAGTTCTTTTCAAAAATCAAACAGACTTATAAAAATTAGCAAACTTCATAATCACATTGTATATTTTTGTAAATAGTCCAACTAATCGAACAGGTCATGCGATACTGACCACATGCTCTTCGTGGATACGATACCCGACTTACCCTAGCTACCTAGGTTTAATTGGGTTTTTGACTGATCGGGACGACACGGTCACGTCACACACGCAACAACGATCAATCCAAATGCCACACCTACCTTCTCCCCCCCCCCTCCCCCGCGCACTCATTCCTCCGTCCAACGATTTCGTCCATTCTTCACGATTCCGTTCGATGATTCCGATTCCGGTGATGTTGCCGGAGAAGACGATAGAGATTCATCCGGTGAGGAAGAATGTACCAGATCTGAAGGAGGAGGAGCAGGCGGAGATCCGATCGGAGACGGATGAGATGACGTCACTGGAATAGACGGTGACGTAGATGGAGAAGAAGACGGAGGTGAAGAATGCTCCCTATCTGACGGCGGAGATCCGATCGGAGACGAATGAGATGACGTTAGTGAGACTGAGTCGTCGGAAGTGGGACGGAAAGGGTGAGAGTGAGGAGGAGTGTGAAGGATAAGAAGTGAAGAGTGTGTTGGTCGCCATTGTTGTGAAGTTGTGGAGATTTGGTGAAGATGAAATTGAGGTTATGAAAGATATTTATTTAAAATGACCATTTTGCCTTTGAGGAAAAGGACAAAATAGCAGGATTTTATAAGACAAATATGA
The DNA here is from genome assembly GCF_002127325.2 of Helianthus annuus. Lineage (NCBI taxonomy): Eukaryota > Viridiplantae > Streptophyta > Magnoliopsida > Asterales > Asteraceae > Helianthus > Helianthus annuus. The sequence goes on along the minus strand of NC_035434.2, from coordinate 153,614,123 downwards.
TCTGACTTCACTTTTGGACCAAAATGGCAATAAAACTGAATCCATAGGACCCAGATGCAAAAAGTTTGAGTTTTGGACTAAAGAAGCAAAAGTGACCAAACCTCAGGGACCAAAATGGCAATTTACTCTAAAATCAAAGACCAACATTGGTTCATAATAAGCCATAAGCGACACATCTGCAAAAGAGAAATTTCTGAATAGATCAGTTAAAATTTCTATTATGTTCCAAACAACACAAGCAATCGTTAAACTACGCCATGGCTAAAGAGTATAATTTACTACAAAATGAAACAAAAGCACATTGAACAACAATTGTTAAACTACTTAATGGCTGAAATACATATGAAATGGTGAGAATCACATTAAAAAGCATGATTAACTCTGAAATAAAAAATAACCACCTCAAACACTAAAATGAACCCAAAAGAATGTGTTACCCTAGTGAGGTTGATTCCCTTAAAACCACATCAAGAGCTTAAATAGATTCTTGAGGAATGTCATGTTGTCTGCCACTTAAGAACCGCTTCAGGTACTGAAAGTATTTCTGAATTTGATAGATGAACATTGCATGACAAATCATAAGTAAGTGGAACATTTGAAAGACGTGCAGAAACAATTTTTTCTTTAAGGGATTTCTTAGCGGCTATGTATCTTCTCATCGCATGGAACTGCAACAACCAAATTTATAATGAGTATTACACAAGCTTGTGGAATAAGTAAACTAAAGAACAAATATACATACCTCACTGACCTCAAATCCGGCTAGCAATGTGTGCTCGAATTATATACCAACTTATGAATCATGTATCCTCTAAAATGCAGCATCTAGAATTTCCACAAGAAGCTAAAAAACATATACTACTCAAGAAACATAACAAACATAAATGATGAAAGGTTGATTCAAAAAAGTGTTGAAAACAACAATAAAAAATTGTTAATAACTATTAATAGTAAATCTGGACTCATTATACTAACCGTTTGTAACATCTGTTAGAGATGTTCTAAGCCGACTAAACCAGGTTTGTTAGGAGCAGATCGACATAGTTCAGTTGCAACTAGGGCCGGTAATTTTAGACACGTACACGAATACACAAGACAACGTTAACAGGTATCGTGTATGGCCTTAACAGGTAACAGGTACTAAACAGGTAGTCACGAAAATACCTGTTAATTTTCGTGTCTTTTAGTACCTGTTAATACATGTTAACAATTTTAAAATAATAAAAAATATGATTTAGTGTGACCATGTGATTTGAAAACCTGATTTTAACACTTATCTTTCTAGTTTCCCTAACCCTTCCTGTTCACATTCCAATGAACTTTATATTGTTTTAAATGGATGTTATGAATTATTTAAACATTTTGTGATTTATCATTTATGGATTTTGTTTCAAACTTGTTACGGGTTATGCGTTTATGCATCATTTAACTCTATTGTGAACTTTTGGCAACTTTTGTTTCACTAAACAGGTTCCTAGATATGTAATTATTGAAACATTCGTAAACAGGTAGTAACAGGTAATTATCGTGTATATCTGTTAAAAAATATTTCGTGTTCATGTATGGAAAACTGGACACGAAACCTTATCGTGTCGTGTTCGTGTATGGGATTTCGTGTATCGTGTATAATCGTGTTCGGTTATTATCGTGTATAGTATACACGATATGCCAGCCCTAGTTGCAATAAAAGAACTTAGTGGGTCAACGTACTGGATTTCTTAGAAATCTGATGTTTCAAATAGATTGACAATAATTATATTGAAAAAAAATAAATGTTATTGACGATTACAAAAATGAAAACATACCATTTGTAAAGCATGTTGACTGTTTAACAGATATTAAAAATTAGAATAACTTCCATTCAAATTTCAGACCTGCACAACCATATTTGTTGTACATTAGTAAATTACAAAACTACTCATCTAATAAGTAAAAGATAAATTAAAAAAAAATTGTACAAAACCTGCAAAGTTGCAATGCAATCAATATACAGTTGAGGCTCTTCCAACTTATAAAGCATATATCCTCTAAAATGCAGCATCTAGAATTTCCACAAGAAGCTAAAAAACATATACTACACACGAAACATAACAAACATAAATGATGAAAGGTTGATTCAAAAAAGTGTTAAAAAGAACAATAAAAAAATTGTTAATAACTATTAATAGTAAATCTTGACTCATTGTACTAACCGTTTGTAACATCTGTTAGAAATGTTCTAAGGCGGCTGGAACCAGGTTCGTTAGGAGCTCCAGATCGACATAGGCCAGTTGCAACCAAAGAACTTGGTTGTAACATTTGTGCGCTTGTAAACAATGTACGATGTAGAACAATATCAATTATCAATGAAACAATGTGTTTTGCTCTCAATATTTGTGTATTTGTGTTTGACAATTTCACGTTTTGATTCTAGTTCGATTTCAAGCTTTTAATCGCTTTCTGGAAAGTTATACGCAAACCGGAACATGATCATAAGCTAAACATACCCTAAATATCCTTTACATAGCTTAGAAATAAGCTTTGAGGGGTTCGGTATGCGAAAATGTGCTTATTTGATCAATAGGGACTAAAAGCGTCAAAAAGTGCATAAGTTTGCATTTATGCGCATATCTTACGTTCTGAACATATCTGGACATCCAAAAATTTTTGTAATCATTAAAATATTTTATTTTAGTGATTGGAATGCAAAAATACCATTCGTCGCGTAATTTGGATCGTTTTCGCGTCCGTTCGAGTTTCGTCGTAATTAACCGAATAACGCGACCATACGACCGTACGACCAAACGAACCGACATCCGAGATATTTCCAAGCATATTTCAAGTGCCCTATGCTTTGACATCCTTGTAGAGCCTTAAAATTGGCTTAACGGGGTTTAAACGCGTCGAAAATGGCCTAAAGAGTATGCAGGGACCAAAATTGTAAATTCTGAAAACCTGATGCATGAGCTCGCGCCACGCGGCGGCTCAGAGGCATCTCTGTCGTGCCACGCGACAGCATGCTTTTGATAGAAACTTCTTTGCTGCATCAGTAGCTATGTGGCAGCCCCTAAAACCATGTGTTCATGACTCATAACTCGAATTTGCCACCATTTAATCTGCTTTTAACACTTGTTAACACCCTCTTAAGATCATGACAACATAGGACACTTGGAATGATCTTAAGGTTTCAAATTTGCTATAAATAGCAAGGGATTTCAACCCATTTCATTGCTCATCACCATCTTCTTCTCTAATCTGCTCTTGAGGGGCTCTCACACTTGTTGAAGGCCTCCTATTTCAGTTTTATTTAATCTCTTTCCAAGCTTGGACCCTTTGTAAGTGATCTTTCATGCTTGGTTGTTTATTTTAAGCAAGAAAGTCAAACAGTGTTTGACTTTCAGCTTTGACCACGAATTTCTCAAATCAAAGTTCAATTGAACTTTGCAACGTGAGCGTAATCACGATGGTTATAATCCCTTGCGATTATATCTACTGATTACCATGTCGAAGTGACGAGTCAAAGTTTCGGTCAAAATGCACGATTATGTGCATTTTGTGACGAAACTATTTTTAGGTATCAAAACACTTTGTTTTGATATCAAATCAGTTTTCTAACTTAGTTAAACATGTTTTAACATGTTTAACTCGTCACTTTTAGTTTAGTGCTTGTGTAAGGTCGTAAGATAAACGGTCTAAACAACCACTTAGACTTTCGAACCCGACCCGTTTGGTCGATCATTAGGATCCGACCAAACATAGTTTGTGACCATAGTTAAATAGGGAATAACCTTCCGAGGTTATACCTTATGGTCACTTAGTTTAATTAGTTGTATGATAGGTAGTTTATATGCCTTAGGAAAAATGACCAAAATGCCCTTTTCATGCATAATTTGGATTTAAACCTATGTAACTTAATTTTTGACACTTAAACTGATTATGCAACATATTTAAACATGTTAGGGCATATAATACTTGTCATAGGACTAGTTAGGTTATTCGTTTGCGCTTTTGTTCAAATGACGCGTTATAGAAGCGTAGACTACCTTAACGGGTCATAAGCAGTTAGGATAGGATCCAAATCAGAATGTAAGCTTTGTTAAACCATATCACATGAGTTCCAATACTCATTTGGTTTACAAGACCTCATTCTACCCGATCTCCCGATTTAGGTGTCGATTTATTAACATAGTGATCCGATTACTAGGTACCACTTGAATTTCCTTGATTTACCCGAGCTTGTTTAGTTCACTTTAATCGAGGATACCTTGCAATCTCAAGTGAGTACATAGTTCCCCTATTTTACTGCTTTCAATTATTTTGGGGTGATTCATATGTGCTAAACGATTTCGATGTTTTCAAAAACGAATACTATGGTTTATATTAAATAAAACGATTTCGATAATGTGAACGAACTTGTTGGGACGTTAATACATAACACGAATGACATTCATTAACAATGATCAAGCCGACCAGTAGTATGTTATGGTACCATAGGATCTGACAAATCCCGTTATCGGACTATCGCCATGGTTATGTATGGGGGTAATGTGGGTAATGACAGAACCTGATGATTGTTAACTTACCCTTTGGTGGTTTGTTAATATGAACTGAACGATGGACAAGTCACACAGGTTTGAATGTATTCAACGAGAACAACCAAAAGTTAGTTTTTACAATTAAAAGACGAACGATTGGAACGATTGGAACGATTTCAACAATTTGAATGATTGGAACGATTTGAACGATTGAACGATGGTTTATAACACAAATGAATTGAACGATTGGTTTTGATAACACGAACGATTGAAAACAGGTACAATTGAATGATTGGTTTTTGGTATGTGATTAGATAACGGGATGGGTGTAATGTGATAAAAGCGTGGTAGATGCGCCGCTGGTACTTTTTATATATAAGTGCTTTTATCATATTACATTCTGTGGCATTATTTAGTTCACTTGGACGAACGATTTCAAACGATGATACGCAACGATGTTTACTAAATGATATAAACCATACGAGTTTTATTACACGAACGTTTTACAATTTGGTTTACAAAGACAAATGTTTTAGTCAGGATTCATGGAAACAAGGTTTTATAAACTATAACTAACTTGTTTTAAGTTGGTTAATTATATTGCAATACCAAACAGTTTTTAATACAAGGTTTTCAATTATCGACTCTTGTAGTCGTACGAGGTATTGCAACACTATACAAGCCATGAATTTGACACACTCACAAAACCTATGTGCTCGCCGGCATTTCTTTGCTGACTTTATTTTTCACATATGTTTCAGGTGGTGTTTGATGATGTGATGATGATTATACATGCTCACGTAGGAATGGACGAGGCCTTAGTGACTATAAAACAAGAAAGACATTATGTTTGAACTTGTTTGTTTTATTTAAGACAATATTAAACACTTAGTATTTAAATAAAACAAAACTTTTAATCCATGTGTTGTGAAACAATGATTCTGTTATTCCACTCCCCGACGTTTCCGCCGCGGTTTCGTTGTTTTAACGCGGTCGGGGTGTGACATTGGTGTGTCAACATGCTGGATTTCTTAGAAATCTAATGTTTCATATAGATTGACAATAATTATTTTGAAAAAAATAAAATGTCATTGACGATCACAAAAATGAAAACATACCATTTGTAGAGCACATTGACTGTTTAACAGATATTAAAAATTAGAATATCTTTCTTTCAAATTTCAGACCTGCACAACCATATTTGTTGTACATTAGTAAATTACAAAACTGCACATCTAATAAGTAAAAGATAAATAAAAAAACTTGTACAAAACCTGCAAAGTTGCAATGTAATCAACATACGGTTGAGGCTCTTCCTCAACATCCTTTTAAAAGTGCTACAGATACAAAAGAATCATTAACAAAATGTGAAATAATAACAAAAGTTAGTTATAAAAATAGTATGGCATAACTAACCAACAACCTTGCGTCTAGCCTATTTAGATGCTACCACATGAAGCGGTTTAGGCCACAAGTCAAACTTCGACTGAAGAGATACTCTTTAAAAAAAATTTATCATGCGAGTTATTGTAGATGTCTCTTCTTTAAAATTTAAACTGTCAAAACAGTAATTTGAAACAATAAATGTTTAAAGTCATAATAATAAGTAAAACTAAACTGTTAAAAGAAAGATGTCTCGTCTTTAAACTAAACTGAACTGCAAGTCTCTATCACCAAATTCAATGTTACTCGCAACACACAAGTCACGGACTGAAGTGGTTGGCATTGCCATCAAATTTCTCGAAACCTGGTCTCTTGTTAGCAATCCAAGTTGTAATCCATCAAAACACCTCTTCAACTCTTGAAGAGTAGCCATGTCTTCATAAACTTGCTCCTTGATTTGTTTAAGAAATCACTGCTTCAAATCATCAGATTGTACAGAGGTTGATGCCATAGTTATCTTCTGAAATAGTAGAAGTTTTAAATGAATTAGTGTATGATGCACAATCACATATGACAATGGTATTATATAGAGAAATAAAAAGTATATATCTAACAACCCAAAGGTCCGAATTAAATGCAAATATTAAATTAAAATCAAAATGTAAAATGTAAAACACGGAAAAAAACTTTGAAATCAGTGTACATTTAATGACTCAGCCGCTAGAATTATTAATATAAGCGTAAATTTACTTTGAAAATGACTTTTCTTTGGAAAGAAATAAAACTAAATACATACTGAGTAGAATGATTATTTACAAACCCAATGGGCGAAATTTAAAGTTTAGATAACACGTTATAATAATTATGGATTCTCTCTTCGTTTACCTTATTATACATTGTAAAAACTATAAAAGGGGATGAGTAGTTTAATATAAAACATCAACAAACAACTTTTAAAAAACACTTCTTATAAAACACAACTAACATTGTAAATGGCAAATAGAACCTTTTACCACTTAGGGGATACCAACGAAGTTAAAAAAAAAAAACTTTTCAAGATGGTCACTTGAAGAACAGAGAACAAACGAAGAAATAAACAGTAAAAGTGAGTATTCTAAGGGAAAAATACTATAACCAAACCTCGAGTAGTATTGCATTGGTTGATGAAGTTTTGCATTCTGCTCAATCAGAGGTCAAATATAAGGCAGAGGAATTCATCACACAATTACATCAGAAGATATGTGACATTTTATTTGATCTTCAAAATAAAAAAGAGGAAATGAAATTGAATTGAAGAAGGAGAGAGTGAAAGAAATCCTACAAGGTGTTCAATGGTAGTAGTAATCTTTTAATAGTTCTGAAAATCTAAGTTTTGTAATACTATTTAATATGAAATGAACAAAATTCGGAGTTTGTTTTTTTGTGTTTATCATATACTTTCTTGGTAAACGTTGTCAACTCTTCTTTAAAGATTAGAGTCAAGATTTTATTAAAGATGGAAAGGTGACCATCAATAAAACATGCAAGAAAACAATGCATTTTAAAGGTCAAAAGCACTTCTTAGTAATTAAACAGTCAATATTTAGATAAAAAATTTGTTTTTTTTTTGTTCCACATTCATGTGACCCATGTATGGTTTTGTTAGAATCTATCAATCTTTTATATCCTTTATATATATATATATATATATATATATATATATATATATATATATATATGTTGGTGCACTTGTATCTGTACTTTGTCTGTATTTTGTAATGTTATAAACGATGTCTTTTGTTAGTCTTGTTTACGTTTTGTGTTTGATTTGTGTATGTGTTTGACTGTATGTTTGACCAAGTCAACCATCCTCCTGGTTTGACTTGGCCAAACAGTCAACAATTAGTGTGTAAGTTTTCTTGTGTTTGAAGGATGTCATCGAAGGATGGTTTGTATCCTTCGATGACCTCGAAGGATAACCTTCGAAGGAAACATATGGACCTCGAAGGATATATCATCCTTCGAGGTATGTATGGGTCCTTCGGAGTGTTTGTGGTCGATAGATGATCCTTCGACAGTTTTCTGATCCTTCGACACATGTTATCTGTTATGGGTATATATATCCCATGTTGGTTTCACCTCACAGTAAGTCTTTCAAGTGTTGTTGATAGTGCATGTGAGTGAACCAAGGTCTTGTAGAGAGCATTTCAGTTTGGTCAAGGGCTGTAACCGTGTCCACTGAAATACAAGAGAAAACATTGATATATTGCGTGTCTACTCTTTCTCTTTGTAATTTGTGCTTTCATCTAAATTATCGGTTTGCACTCTAGCTTGGATTCCGCACTTGCTAGAGTGTTAAACATAACAAGGATAAGGTTTAACCTCAACCTCCGAGGGACCTACAAGTGGTATCAGAGCCGTGGCTCTTTTCCTTGTTAAAAAACCGGGTTTGTACAAGACTTTGGAAGTGTTTGGACAAAACTCACTTGGTTTAGCACCCGTTTTTAGTGTGTTTCTTGCATTTTTAGCCTTAAAAACGTGTTTTAAACTAACCGGGTGTGTTAAGGGAAGGTTTGGGTAACTTAAAATCTTGTTTTAAAAGGTTTGCTAATTTCCGGCCAATATTCCGGCTTAACTCCGGTACCGGTTTCTGGATAAGAAGCTTCCTTTTTGGGCAAAATTTTGAAAGTCAAATCTGAGTTGGTGAAAAGTTGAGGTCAGAACATCCCTTCTGCCGAAAGTTGTGCACCAACCCATCACCTTTCTCACCAACCTGTCAACTTTGTGTCAGTTGTGTCAGATCTCATCGAAAGATATCCTTCGAAGTCGAAAGATCATCTTTCGATCAAGGAGGTTCGACAGATACCCATCTTTCGAACATCTTTCGAAGTCAGTGAGTTATCTTTCGAGCCAAGGAATCTTTTCGAAAGATATATTGTTCGAGCTACTGTTACATTTCGAAAGATAAGGATCCTTCGTCTTGGAGAATCTTTCGAAGTCATTGTTCGAAATTCAACAGTGATCTTTCGAACACTGTTGATCCTTCGAACAAGTGTCTATCCTTCGAACAAGTGTCTATCTTTCGAACAAGTGTTATCCTTCGTTCCTTATTTGTTTAAGATTAACAGTGTGTGATTTTTCAGGTCTTTCGATCCTTGATCTTTCGGCTGTTTGTTTCTCTTCAACATTTTAACATAGTTTGTGAAAATTAATTTTTCAAATTTTAAATCAATTTTCACTTAATATATTAATTTTATAAAATGGGAACAAACGGTCAGTGGGATCCATCCGCGTGGACTACAACAACTTTGACTCCACAATCATCAGCTACGCAATCATCAGCCACGCAATCTGCGCCAGAGTTCAACAAAACTGCATGGATGCAGGCTATTGCCCCACCTCAAGCTGCAATGATAACTGCAAATCAATGGGCATTGGTCACAAATCAAAGCAGCAGCATTCAAGCAATGATGCAGAACGACAGTGAAACTGGTACAAGCACAAAACCGCCAAAGCTAAATCACATCAATGATTGGGGATGGTGGAAAGAAAGGCTGAGAACTTATGTTCAGGGGCAAGGTCAAGATCTATGGATGTGTTTCTTCACTCCATTTGAAAATGAGTTGGAAGTTGCAGGATCGAATCCAGAAACTTACAGCACTATGTCTGATGATGATAGAAGAAATTTGAGTTAGAAAAGAAAGCATTCATGATTCTCACGCAAGCTCTTCACAGAGACATATACCACCAGTTTGTTTACTGCACGACTACTAAAAGCTTGTGGGATATGCTCACGTTACGATGTGAAGGAAATGCTCAGTCTAGGAAGATCAAACAAGAATTGCTGAAGAAAGAGTTTGAAGGTTTCACGTGTATGGAGAACGAGGGTTTGGCAGAATTATCTACAAGATTCCATCATCTGTTGAGTGAAATGTTTGCCTTCAGAGTCACTGCCACTCCACAAGAAATGGTGAAGAGATTTGCTGATGGCTTACCAGCAAAATGGAGCGGTTATCTTGAGATTCTCAAAGAAAACGGTGTTCTGGACACAATCACCGTTTATGAGCTAATTCAGAAATTGGAGAACAAAGATGTAGAAGAAAAGCTAAAGGCAAAAAGAACAATAACTCCTCAGAATCCAGAGATGTATTTTGGGATTGCAGGTGGCATTAGTGGAGAAAAGCCAGCCTCTCAGCATGTTAAGCTTCAAACAGCTTTCATCTCTAACACCGGACCTTCAACAACGAATCAGTTTGATCCTTCAGCATACACGATGATGTATTCAAGACCAGATTCTTCTTCTTAACAACAACAACAACAACAGACAGCTCAGCAATTCACACCACCGCCTTTCTTAGACCCAAGCAGAGCTCAGCAGCAACAACCGCAACAGCAAGGGTTTTATGGAAACTCTTCAAACTTTCAAGCCACTTCTAATCCGAACACAGTCAGATTAGACACTTCCAACTTTTCAAAAGTCACTGTCGAAATAGCCAAGGAGCATATGGAGATGTTGAATACCTTGGTTAGTGCTTATTGTGGATTAGTTGCAGGTCAGATTGGGAATATCAATCTAACCAATGAAGATTATCAGCAAGTGGATAAAGAAGAGTTTGAGATGATGGATATCAAATGGGCTCTTGCTAGTGCTATTCGAAGAGCAAAAGAGTTCATGGAAAGGACGGGGAGAACCAACTTGGAAAGCAACAACAACACCAAGTATGGTTTTGATAAGAATGCTGTCACCTGCTTCAACTGTGGTGAAAAGGGTCATTTCAAGAGGGAATGTCAGAAGCCATCTAAGCAAGGCAATCAGAATCCTTTCAGGAATCAAAGACAGCCTCAACAACAACAGAACAACAATTCTGACAGACAAATAGTTCCCGTGGGAGGAAATACATCTGGATCCACAAACACTAATCCCCACAGAGGGTTAGTGGTTCAAGCTGATGAGATTTGCAACTGGAATCTTCAGCTTGGTGAAGGAGGAAATGGTGGAACAGCATGTTATGCTAAAGTGGTTGAGAAAGTTGTAGAACCCGTGTCTGCTGGTGAATCTTCAGAAGATGAAGATAGCTCGGGTTACAGTGGGAGCATGGATGGGGAATCACTTGATGCTGGTGATTTATCAAGTGATGCTTTAGATTTGGAGGTTGATGAGCTCTTGGCTGACGCTGAAGCATTATGCAAGAGGAGATCTATTCTTTGCCAGAAATCTGCTGGAACTTCCGAGAAGCTTTCTCAATTTTTCTCTGAAGACGGATCTTTTTCTTTTCATACAGCCTTTATGGCTCATGTAGAAGGTCAAACCTCTCAGGTATGTGATTCTAACTCTGACTCTATTTCTGCGTCTGTTGAATGTGCTAAATGTTTAGAATATGCAGAAAAGGAAAGTCTGTTTGAAATCACACACAAACACAATCAAGAATTGATTGTTGATCTTTCTAAAGCAACTGAAGCTAACTTGTTTTTAACCAGAAATGAAAAGGAGTTTAAAGCAACAATTGCGTCATTAAAACATGATGTTTCTGAACTACAAAAGGCTGTTTTGAGAAAACAACATGCTAACAATAATCTAATTGACACAATTGAAAAACAAATGGTAGAGTTAGCGACAGCTCGATGCGAATGTGAAACAATCAAGCAGAAATTGGAAAGCTATTCCAATTCCCGCTATGTTTTGGATCACATTATTGATGTCCAAAAGAAAAAGGGGGATGCAAAATGTATTGGTTACAAATCATGCCCTCCCCCAATGAATCACAATTATTCCAAATTGCCTAATGACGAGGATATGCCCCGTTTTGAACCTACTGTGCCACTCGGTCTAGATGACTTTGCAGCAGGCCTCGGGTTCACAACTGGTACATCACCCTCGGGTCAATCAGAATCTGAGAATGTGACAGATTCATCATGTGTTAAGGAACAGAGTCCTCCCATTATTGAGGATGCTGATTCTTCGGATGATGAATCTGAAGAAATTGTGAAACAACAGTCTAACTCGGTTACAACAGATATTCCTATCGAGAATCACATTCTGTGTGATCCACCAGTGAAACCGAGTAAGACTGAAATGTCAAAAGCAATGGAATCCCCTGTAGTTAGCTCTGAAGGGAATAACTTGTTGTATACGCTCAAAGGAGATAGCAAAATTTATTCTAACAAAGATTTTCCAATTAAAAATGTGAATCAAGATTTAATTGAGCAAATTTTTGAAGGATGCACTGATAAGTTTTTGGGGAACAAAAGTGGCAAAGTGACAGTTACTCAATGTGATCCAATTCCGTGTGAACAAATTAGAAAACAATACGGAAACCAAAAACTACCAGTTGAGCGAAAACAACAAGTCAATTCAGGAAAGGGTAAGGGTCAGGTACAGGGAAAGAAAGCTCAGAACAAAAATGTTCATGCACCAAAAGTTCAGCAGCCTAAGACTGAACAACCAAAGGTTCAACAACCTAAAGTTGAGCAGTCTAAGGCTACTCAACCTAAGGCTGCACAACCTAAAATTCAACAATCTAAGGTTGAGCAACCTAAGGTTCAACAGCAAAAGGTGCAAACCAAAAGAGCTCCTGTTAAGAAAAGAGAACCGAAAGTGAACTTTGTTGGATCCAAGGGTACAGATAAACTTGAAACATTTCAGGATAAATCTAACATTGATTTTATTAAACAAGTTAGAATGTTAAAACGAAATGATCAGAATAATTACACCCAACACACAAACGGATGTGATTTAGGTCCAAGTACATCTAGATCACAAAGTTCATTGTCTGGTTCTCCGTCTGGTCATCAACATGTTTCTCCAAGGTTTGTAGAGCGGAGAATGTGTTTTGAGTGTGGCACAGTTGGGCATATTGTAAGATACTGCCCATACCTGCAAAAGTTGAAGGGAAAAACGAGTGCTCCCCAAGAAACCAATTACCAAAAACGACCTGTTTCCCCGAAACAAGACCCACGTGTCTTGAAAGAAAGGGAAAAGAAGTTAAAACAAAAGAATCAAAAGGTAATTGAGAAGGCCTTAAAATCAGAGGTCAAAGAAGAAAAACCTGTACAAGCAAAATCTACAACTGTAAAACCAGTAAATGCAAAAACAATTAATACAAATACTAGTAAAGGACAAACAGCTTGGAAACAAAAACAGGTAATTCAATCAGGGGGAGCACCACAAGTTCTTTTTCCTAATCATCAAGTGATTGAAATCACTTTCCTTGATGATCAAGGACGACCCAAGTCCACAAAGGCTTGGGTCCCCCTCTCAAACTGATATGTTAGTTGCATGTGCAGGCGGCTCCAGGAGGAACTATTAATAGTCTTTGGATTGTTGATAGTGGGGCTTCCAGGCACATGACGGGCGACTATCGTCTTCTTTTCGATGTGCGAAGTATAAGAGGAGGATATGTTGCGTTTGCTGGAGACAAAGGAGGGTATATCACCGGCGAGGGAATGATCTCAAATGGAATTGTGAGTTTCGACAAAATCAATTATGTGCAACAGTTGGATCACAATCTCCTGAGTGTTTCTCAGATCTGCGACAAGAAGTTCACCGTGCATTTTGATGATGTCGGTTGTTATGTGCTGAAGCCAGGATTCAAGATTCCCGCAGAATGGATTCTCTTATCAGCACCAAGAGTTAATGATTTGTATGTCCTTGATATGAGCCAAGCAATAACTCAGTCAAAACAAGTTACTTGCTTTATTTCAAAAGCCACTGAAAAGGAGACGATCTCTTGGCACAGATGGATGGGTCATATTCACCTCAGAAAAATGAATCACCTTGTCAAAAACAATTTGGTGAGAGGTGTCAATGTGAAGAACTTTCAACTTCAAGATGTTTGTGTGCCGTGTCAGAAAGGGAAGCAGATCAAGAAATCACATCCATTGAAGAAGGTTAACACTGTCAACATGCAACTCGAACGTCTGCATATGGACCTTTTCGGCCCAGTCAAACATAAGAGTGTGCTTGGGGAAGTTTTCTGCTTGGTAGTTACTGATGACTATTCAAGATTTTCATGGGTTGACTTCATGGTTCACAAGAGTGAGACTCCAGAAATTCTAAAGAATTTGATCACCTTGTTGGAAAATCTTTATAATCTAAAGGTGAGGCGAATTCGAAGCGACAACGGAACCGAGTTCAAAAACAGGGTTATGGATGAATTTTGCACTGCAAAAGGAATCCTTCATGAATACAGCTCTCGGTACACACCACAACAAAATGGAGTCGCTGAAAGAAAGAACAGAACCTTAATTGAGACTGCAAGAACCATGTTGGTTGAGTCTCAGCTTCCAGTTTGATTCTAGACTGAAGCTGTTGCCTCGGCTTGCTACACGTTAAACAGGGTTCTCACAGTGAAAAGACATGGAAAAACGTGCTTCGAACTCCTACACAAGAAGACTCCTGACTTGGAATATCTAGAACCTTTTGGTGCACCATGTACAATGACTGAGCCTGACGGGAAGTTTGGTGCCAAAGCTATTGAAGGTTACTTCCTTGGGTATGCTACTCCTAATCTGCGAGTATGGAACCTGACTACCAAAAGGATTGAAGAATGGGGTGAAGTAAGAGTTCAAAGATATTCTAATCCTCCGAAGCCTTCTGGAGATCCATGGATGTTCGATTATGATGGTCTTTTCGACTCATTTAATCTGCCGACATTTGATGATGACAATGCAATTGCTCAAATGTTGTCTGAAAGCGAGAACGCGACTGGATCTCAGTTAGCTCATCCAATCATTGTTGACTCACAAGCATCTTCTTCTGTCAACAATCTCGTTTCAAATGAGGTGTTTAATGATGCTGTCGATTACAATTTGTCATCGGAAGATGAGGAGTATGTTGATGCAAATGATGGTGAAGCACTGCGTCCGGTTCAAGGTACTTCAGAAGCAACGGATCCAGTGTCTGCACCAATTATCCAAGAAGAAAATGCATCATCTTCTACAACTCAACAGCTTCAGAATGATATCGGGAATTTAAATATCAATAACTTGAGGTCAAATGTTGAAATTCCTCCAGTTTCTGAAACCCGAATTCATAACATTCATCCTCAGCAGAATATTATAGGTGATGTTCTCAGTGGTGTAAGGACAAGGAATCAAATCAGAAAAAATGAAAATGCTGGCTTGTATGCTGAGATACGAGAATCGGGACAACAAAATGATTGGTCTTTCGCCTGCTATGTTAGCCAAGAAGAGCCTAGATCTTGGAAGGAGGCATTGAAAGATGATTCCTGGGTGGAAGCCATGCAAGAAGAACTTCAGCAGTCTGAGAAGTTGGGCGTATGGAAATTGGTTGATAGGCCCGACAACTACAAGAAGATCGGAACTCGCTGGGTGTTTAAGTGCAAAAAGGACGACCGTGGGATTGTTGTCCGAAACAAAGCAAGGTTAGTTGTTCAAGGCTTCAGTCAGATTGAAGGTATTGACTACAATGAAGTGTATGCTCCTGTTGCTCGTCTAGAGGCTATTAGAATCTTTCTAGCCTACGCATCCTTTAAGAAATTCAAGGTGTACCAGATGGATGTTAAAAGTGCTTTTCTACACGGAGTAGTCGAAGAGGAAGTATATGTCGAGCAACCACCGGGGTTTGAAGATCCATTACATCCTGACAGAGTTTTACTACTTAACAAGGCATTATATGGTCTTCATCAAGCACCTCGGGCCTGGTATGAAACACTGTCTACCTACCTGCTGAGCAATGGGTTTAGACGGGGTTTGATCGATTGTACCCTCTTCATCAAGGAAAAAGGTGAAGATCTTCTGTTGGTACAGGTGTATGTCGATGACATTATCTTTGGTTCTACCGATGATAAGTTATGCAAGGAATTTGAAAAGGTGATGCAAGATCGATTCGAGATGAGTGCGATGGGTGAAATGATGTTCTTCTTGGGTTTGCAAGTTAATCAGTCCGAATCTGGAATTTTTATCCATCAAACCAAGTACGTCGGAGACATCTTGAGCCGGTTCCAGATGTCCGATTCGAAGCCAATTTCTACTCCTCTTCCGCAGAATCACGGGATTACTCCGGATGAAAAAGGAGATGCTGTGGATTCTTCACTTTATCGTGCTATGATTGGATCCTTAATGTATCTCACCGCATCAAGACCCGACATTATGTATCCAACTTGTCTTCTCACTAGGTACCAAGCGAATCCGAAGGTCTCTCACTATGCTGCTGTCAAAAGGATTTTTCGTTATCTAAAGGGTTGCCCTGACACCGGTTTATGGTACCCTAAGGATGATAACTTCGATCTCAAGGCTTACAGTGATTCTGATTTCGGCGGCTGCAAGAAAGATGGCAAATCAACTACAGCAGGATGTCAGTTCTTAGGCAATCGCCTAGTCACTTGGCAATGCAAGAAGCAGACATGTGTGGCTACATCTACATGTGAAGCGGAATACATTGCTGCGTCTAGTTGCTGCTCCCAGGTTCTATGGATCCAACAACAGATGCGGGACTACGGTTTTGAATTCCTAACTACTCCTATTTATGTTGATAATGAAGCTGCTTTACAGATCACTAGAAATCCTGTACAGCACTCGAAAACGAAGCACATCGATATTAAATATCACTTCATACGTGATTGCTTTGAAAAGAGACTTATCGATGTGGTTCACATTCATACCGATCACCAACGTGCCGACCTTTTTACCAAAGCATTTGATAAATCAAGATTTGATTATTTACTTTTGGTAAACGGCATAAAGGTGAAGCAAGAGTAACCGACATCAGGAAATCGTTTTTGTAAATATTTTTCTAAAACCAAAAATCCAAAAATATGTCTTTACTTTACTTTATTTTTGAATTTTAGGGGGAGAAAAATTCAGAAAAACACAAAAACAATAGAAAAACAAAAATGAGTTTCTTGGTAATATAAGAGAAAATGATATTACATCAGAGGTCGGTTGAAACATGTTTCTAGAAATCAAAAGAAAAAGAAAATGATAAGTAGCTCTACTAATGATGTACCGGTAGACTCACGATCATTTTAAAGTATGCAGGAGATATAAACATAACGAACTGAAAACCGCGTGGGAACCGCTCATTGGCATATGGTCTTGGTACCGAAATTTCGTTTGATAGATTGCCGAGGTTCTGAGATATTCGGGGTTTATGCTGTTTATCATCTGGGTATCATGGTTGTTTCTATAAAAGACAAAGTCTAAGTTCTTCCATGATACCATACATACGTGTACATATATCATACTGCATTCGACCTCAATAAGTGATAAACAATCACATGTCCATACAAAATAAGTGATAAAATATCACATTTATCCGGGAGTCAAGTTCGTCTCTCTGCTGTACGGAAGTACTGACCTGTTCACGGACTTGCTCCTGTGCCCTCATGCATCGAAAATCAAGTTCCTCATCAATAAGTGATTCTATCACATAGGGCTTGTTTTCAAACTCAAATAAGTGACTTGTTCACATTGTATATATACGTTAAAAACGGATGATAAATGGTATACTCCCCAGTAAGATGAACTCTCGTGCATACCTTGATACGGGAATGTGTCGTGAGTGGATGAACACCGGTCGGTAAGTATAAATCATACCTTAAACGTATCTCATTGTATTATGATTACACTTGATTGTTGAGTTTAAGTGGATAACAATATCGGTAATTGTGGTAGAATACTTATCAACTTCTGTAAAAGAATTTTAAAAGGAAATGTGTTTTGACAAAAGATCGCAAGCTGATATGATTCTCTTCGCCAGAAACTCGCAAAAATATTGTTGTGTTGTACATATTTATTTACTGCTTTATTTTAAACAGTTTTGTCGTTTGGTGCATATCAGCACGACATTAGCGGTGATGTCGTTTGATAACATTCAAAGGATATTAAAATTGTTGCCTTTCATTTTATCAAACTTCAAAATCCAAAAAGATTTTCCATTTAATATTATTTTTGATTAACTGATGTTGGTGCTCGATCCGATACCTGACAAGCCGATATACTTCATAAAACTAACCTTTGTAGAACTTCATAACGGACAACTTTTCAAAATGGTCATTTCTGAAAAACCTCCAAAATTTGAAGGGTTTGAATTGAAAAATCCCAAAAATCCAAAGTGTTGGTGGAAATCTGATCCTTCGAGGAAGCAATGGCCCTCGAAAGATCAGATGGTCAAGAAAGTCAACGAAAGTCAATCATCTCAGTCGAAAGATGATCTGGTCAACGAAGGATTTGACCAAATTGATCTTTCGAGCTGGTCAGACCTTGTTGAAAGATGGATATGGTCGAAAGATATCCTTCAAGGATTTCAAAAATATCTGGTATCTTTCGATCCAGATCTTTCAAATATCTGGATCTTTCGAGCCAAATATGGATCCTTCGACCCAAAGGTGATCTTTCGAGACACCTTTCTATCTTTCGAATGGTCATGAATCTTTCGAGACGGTTGGACTTTCGAGGTCAGGGTATATAAAGGTCATCTTCTTCATTTACACTTAACAGTTTCAAATTCATCTCTCAAAACCCTCTCATTACCCCGAAACTCTGTCAAAATTTTTCATCAAGTTAAAGTATCAGGATTTTTACACAACACTCGGTAGGATAATCATTATCATCTTAACATACAACGGCTCAATCATCAACATGATCATGTGTTCTTATTTTTCTAATTTATGATAGGATAAAATGTGAAACATGAATATGTTGTAAATGAATCAATGATAGTTTTGATGATCATATGGTGTTCTTTTATCTGTTTGTTTGTGTTCAGAATGTTGTTTTGAATCTTGATATCAATGGTGGTTGTATTGGGTTAAACAGGGTAATGGTTAGGGTTTTAGGGCTAAATTGATACATGTGCGTATGTTTTGTGTCCGATGTGGTCTAAAATGTTGATAGTTTAAATGGGTTTGATGTTGTTTGTATTTGATATAAAACAAACTTGAACTTCACTTAAAAATATCACCGGAAATAACTTAACAAACCCACCGGAAAATATTCCGACGATCAGTGTTGCCGGAGGTCAACACGAAGGATGTTGACTCTCAACCTCGAAAGCTGTGATGTAAAGTATCTTTCAAATTGAGACTCGAAAGATGATAAGGTTCTCGAAAGATTCATCCTTCGATTGATCAAACCTTTCGAATGATCAAGACATCTTTCAAATTCTTGATTCTTCGAAAGATGATCCTTCGATAAGGCTTTCATCCTTCGAGGAAAGTATCATCTTTCGATCAGTCAGTCATCCTTTGATGTCATGTTTCAATCCTTCGATGGATAAATAGCATCCTTCGAGGATTCAACACTTAGTAATTTTTCAAGAAATTGAAAATTTTCTAAGTGTGAAATCCTGTTGACTATTTGACTTTTTCTTATTACGTGTCATTATTTGATGTACAGAAATGGCACCGAAAGTGAGAAAGGAGCGGGCAAAGCCAACAAAGAAGGAGAAATCTGAGGTTGAATCTATGTCTGAATCTAGACATAACATGGCTGCTTACTTACAACCGGAAGGCAAGATCAGTCCGGAATTCACGGGAATCATGGAGTACCTTCATCGTGCTCGTATCAACTATGCAATCACCACACAGCACATTGCCTATCAGTCTCACATCAAGGAGTTCTGGAGTTCGGCTGTGGTTGAAACAGTGGAGAATAAGGAAGTGATAAATGGATCAGTTGCTGGGAGACCCGTGGTTATTACAGAAAACACTATCAGAGCACGTCTACAGCTTGGAGATCAACCAGAAGATCCTACTTCTATTGATTTACAATGTCAGCGGGGCTTACTGATGAGGCTACGGTACAGCGACAACGTTCTTGCAAATCAGATCAACAAGAAGTATATGCCGCTTCGATACAAGTTCTTGTTGCATATCCTTATTCACTGCCTGAGCAACAAGCGTTCTGGATATGATCTGTCGCCGATTGATTTAACTGGATTGTTTACGGCTTTGATTCTGAACAAGCCGTTCAACATATCTCGCTATATCTTCGACAATCTGAAGGAAAATGCTCGAAGGCCACTCCCATCAGCAACACAGCGAACATCTACCAAATTCTGGCTATATCCCAGATTTCTGCAGATGATTATTGATGATCAGATTCCTGATGTTCCAAAGGCTGAAGCAGATGTTCTACCTGTCAATCCAATGAATGAGCGTACACTGCTGATATTCAAGTCCATGTCCGCCTATAAGGAATCGGATCCAATTAGAAAGTTGATTGGTCATCTCGATGTTCCTAACTACGAGGCACCGCAGAACAACAAATGGCGTCGAGACGCGAGTGATTCTGATAATGAAGAGCCAAAGTTAATCGCTTTGGCTGACACGCAGCTCGGGGCTAAACATGGAATCAAAGCAACAAGGAAGTCTGCTGGCAGTTCTAGTGCTGCAGCACGTGTTGAGGTTGATGTTAATGTTGCTGCTGAAGAAGTTCAGGGAGAGTTTGTAGATCCTGATGCTCATATTGGTGCAGGTGGTGATGGTGGTACTGTGGTTGTTGAAACAGGTGGTAGTGCAGGTAGAGATGGTGATCCTGCGAGTCAGTCAGGTACTGTTGCGACTGACAAAGGCAAAGGAAAGGTAGATGAGCCGAGGAGACAAGCGGATGATAGTAGTTCGTCTTCTGAAGAGGAAGGAGGTTCTGGTGACGATGGTTCGTCTTCTGAGGATGATAATCCTCCTCCTCCAGGGATGAAAAAGGTCTATGATAGTCGCGGGAATCCTCGTTTTGAGCGAATAGAGAAGACGGTTAGAACTGGAGAATCTGACAAGGATGAGGATTATATCCTTACTTCTCCGGGTTTTGTTAGAAAGAGGAAAGCAAAATGACAGGGTGTTCGTTCATCAAAGAAAACTGCTGGTGATTCCTCTATTCCAGTTTCTATTCAGCCTTCATCTGCTCCTGAGCAACAGCTTCCTCCTGTTAGTGATCAACTGACTGCATCAGAGACGCTGGAGCTGATGTCTTCTCCTCAGAGGTCTTCTGGGATGCGCACGGTGACTGTTGATCAACAGCCACCTGCAACTCCCGCCTCAGGTACACATGTCCGACCCCCTCTCGTTATTGCTGGTCCTACAGGTGCTTCTGGTCAGGCTGGTCAGTCTGGCTCCTCAGGACCTGAGCCTTCGCGACCGACTCTGGCAGAGACTTTGTCTGGTTTATCTGAATCTGAAAAGATTCAATTCCTGATTGAACAAATGAGTGAATTGGGTTCCATAGTTGGTCGGCATACAAGAACAATTGAAGAGTATCGTGTGCAGCGAAAACAGGATGTGGTGGCACACAACACGCTGTGTTCAATTGTTAATGCTCAGAATATTAAGATTAAGGAACAGGCCGAGGAAATTGAAAGGTTAAAGGAAGCGAACAGGGCTCGAGACAGGGAGGTTGAAATAATGAAAAGGCATAGTACTGTGTTGGAGAATGAGGCAAAAGCACTAAGGCAGAAGCATGAAGAGCTGTCAGAGCGCTATAAAAATCGCGATGATCGATTAATAGAAAGCTTCAAGCCTGTGTTCGCAAACTTCAAGAAGACTAATCAGAAAGTGGGTACGCTGTGGAATGAAAGATGCAATGCATTAGGCATTGTACCCTCAAGGCGTGAGGATGACAAGGATGATGATGCAGCAAATCCGGATCAACCAGCTGCCTCAGGTTCCGGTGCAACTGCATCCGGGGCTGCAGGTGGGTCTGGTACATCTCAAGATGCTCCTACTGCTCCTTCCACAGCTACTACTGGCCCATCTGAGCAGACAGAAACACTGGGAACTTCTACAGGGCTTGAGCATGTTAGTCTGGAAGCAGAAATGTTTGCAGATCTCCCTGAATCCTCAGGTGTTCTTCAGTATCATCCAGTCACGGGTGAACTGTTAGAAGAGGGAGAACATGTTACCGAAATGTCTGATGAACAGGTACTGGCTCTGACGGAATTGGATGAGGTTGCTGTAAGCATGATTGATGCTACTCCGCTGGTTCAGGACCAAACCGATTTCTCTACAATTGATGAAATCTTCATCGGTTCGGATCCTGAACGTCCTGTCTATGTTGGGCAAGATAATACAGAGGTTAACGCTCTTGATGATGAGCATGTGGCAGAAAAGACAGCAGAATTTGCCAATCTTTCTTTCGATTCTCCGACAGCTCAAGAAAACCGTGAGAAAACAGTGAATGAATGGCGAGCGGATTTCCTAGCTAGGAATCCTCCTCCGCTCGCTCCGTTAGATCAGGTTAATTACATGAGTCTGGAGAAGAATAAAGCTCGGGGTCGCATTATTAGTTGGATGTTTGTTAAGGAACTTCACTGCATGGTCGTGAAACGAGAAAATGGTCTTCAGTATTTCAGAACTCTTCTCAGTATTCTTTCACTTCCGTACTATGATGTTGCAGTGTTAGCTCAACTAGATGTTATCAATCGAGACAAAGAAAAGATGGTGGATCTGTTTGCTAAGAAAATCAGGTTGGAAAGAAGAAGGGGTTGGAAGGATCCTCTATACAAGCCGCAGTTTCCTAGATACGAGCAGATCAGATTTACACTTGATCCAGAAACAAACACTGCTCGCTATCGTTTGGTGTATGATCCTCCAAAAGTGATGAAGAAGATACCTTTGCTGAAAATGAAGACTGACTTTCTGGGAAACTTTCGTTGCTGGGTCTACGATGCGGATACTGGAGAAGCCGTGATCCTATTCAGAGATAGTCAAGAGAACTTTAGAATAATAGATCCGATGTGGATTACTAACATGTCCAGATCGGATATTATTGTTCTGAAGGATCATGAGATAAACTACTTGGTTCGGGATCGGGAACAAGCAATGAAGTTTCAAAAGATGGCCTTGTACTGCTTCAATCTCCTGGTCAACGCAGGAAGTGCATGGTCATCGCATCATTTGACAGTGGAAAGGACGTCCGAGACTTAAAGACACGAAGACCGAGACAAAGCTACAGCCAAGGGGGAGTTTGTTGGTGCACTTGTGTCTGTACTTTGTCTGTATTTTGTAATGTTATAAACGATGTCTGTTGTTAGTCTTGTTTACGTTTTGTGTTTGATTTGTGTATGTGTTTGACTGTATGTTTGACCAAGTCAACCATCCTCCTGGTTTGACTTGGCCAAACAGTCAACAATTAGTGTGTAAGTTTTCTTGTGTTCGAAGGATGTCATCGAAGGATGGTTTGTATCCTTCGATGACCTCGAAGGATAACCTTCGAAGGAAACATATGGACCTCGAAGGATATATCATCCTTCGAGGTATGTATGGGTCCTTCGGAGTGTTTGTGGTTGATAGATGATCCTTCGACAGTCTTTCTGATCCTTCGACACATGTTATCTGTTATGGGTATATATATCCCATGTTGGTTTCACCTCACAGTAAGTCTTTCAAGTGTTGTTGATAGTGCATGTGAGTGAACCAAGGTCTTGTAGAGAGCATTTCAGTTTGGTCAAGGGCTGTAACCGTGTCCACTGAAATACAAGAGAAAACATTGATATATTGCGTGTCTACTCTTTCTCTTTGTAATTTGTGCTTTCATCTAAATTATCGGTTTGCACTCTAGCTTGGATTCCGCACTTGCTAGAGTGTTAAACATAACAAGGATAAGGTTTAACCTCAACCTCCGAGGGACCTACAATATATAATGGAGAGTTCAAATGAGAAGAAACTTTATCTAAAAACAAAAAAAAAAGAAATTTCAACCAATAAAAATGCTTCATTTTATTTCATTTAATATAAGTACTAATGTTACTATAAGGGTAATATGGTAAACCTACAAAGATTATTAATTAGTAGTATTCCTCTTTAATAGCTAACTACATTAAAAGTTGTAACTTATCTTCAAAATATATATTTTTTCAAAAAAATAAAATAAAATAATTTAGAGTATAGGATAAATTAAAATGTGTAATATGATAAATTACGGGTTGTGAAGGATAATAGTTTTTATGACTAATTAATTAGTCAAATACGACAATAAATGAGATAAATGAAAAACTATTTAATGTTTTACAATTATACCCTTTTTTCTTTTTCTTCTCAATTAAATTTTCTTCTCAAATGAACCTTCCCTTATATATATACATACAAATATATATATATATATATACATATATATATATATATATATGAGTAGGGATCCTGCGGAAAGTGTGTTTTTCCTAGAAAGTCTAGGAAGCGATCTACGCCATCCAGTGGGTGTGTTTAATGGTTAAGATGAAGTCAATGGCAATCTTGTAATTTTTTAGTTTATTTAATTCATTGTTTTAAAAGACTAGGGGCAATTTTGTCAATATACCGTGTTTTAAATCTATTAGATAACTGTCAGTCAAACCCCAGTCCCTAATTTCACGCGATTTTCCCTCTCTCTCTCCAAACCCATCTTGGAAACCCCAATCCCTACCACAAATAACTACAATCATGGAAGAAGATAACTTTAGAAAGGATGGAGAGCACCGGATCAGTTGCCGGAAGCCGTTCGAAAGACCCCGTAGTCGCAGGTATGTGTTTCAACTTAAAGAGGTTGGTAGGTTTAAATTTCAATAGCGATAAATGTGTTTTTACTCATGATTTGGGTACGTCTGAAACCCCAAAAGCGAACTGTGTTTTATAATGTGTTTATATGGGTGTGTTTTACAGTCATAATGACTTGTAGCTGTGTTTAAGGTAAATGTGTTTTACGATGTGTTTATGTTGGTGTGTTTTACAATCATACTGGAGTTGGGTACATCTGAAGCCTAAAATGTTTATGTGGATGTGTTTTACAAATCATATGCCCTCTGTTAATAACTTAAAACACAATTTGATTTGATACTGCATGAAGTCCTTTGTGTATAAAGTTATGAGCTTAAAACACAGTGCATACTGAATGATACCTTATGTCTACTATTAATAACTTAAAACACAGGTTAATGTGATACTACATGATTGCTCATCACCACTATTGTGTACTTAAAACACAATTCAAATTAAAACACAATTCAAATTAAAACACAATATGGATAATCTAGGGTGGTACATCAAAATAGAACACAGTCTGATGAAAATGTTTATCATGCAGGGCACCAAGAACATGCTGTTAAAACACAGCACCAAGAAGATGCTTATGGTTTCCAGACTGATAACTAGTTAACTTTGAAGAAAAACATGATGATGGAAGTTAAAAACACAACAACAATATAAAAAAAACAGTAATCTGCCAATTACAAGACCACCTTTATATTATTGGATCTATAAAAAATTGACTTTAGCCCTGTAAACTGTTAAAACACAGCACCAAGAACATGCTGATAATTTCCAGTAATCTTATGAACAATGGAATGTGCGATTGGTTTAGATTTCTAAAACAAATTATTCAGAAAATCATGGAGAAAAACGGTTACAAAATATGGACTTGGATAGTTAGTTAATGAAGATAAATTTCAAAATTAAAAATAGAATGTGAAAGTACACAATTGCCCTTCTAGTTAAAAATCTTCAATGTCACATGTCGAATCCTGATTGCTTCCTAGACTTTCTAGAAAGAACCACTTTCTACCCAACTCCTACTATATATATATATATATATGTGTGTGTGTGTGTGTGTGTGTATGTGTATGTGTATGCGTATGTATGTATAACTACAAAAATTCACATCAGACTGTCAAAGTCAACAACACAAATTCACATCAGACTGTCAAAGTCAACCGTAGCACTTTCAAAATTCTAATTTAGAGTAAAATCCTTATACACTCTCACCACAATTTGTTCATTTAAAATGCTTTTTGTAATTATCTAATATGGGGATAATTTAACATCAACATTTCAGCAACAAAATAAGCAAGCTTGATGAACATAGTAAAAGAATAGTAGATTTTACCATCGATGCAATAAAAAATTTAATAAATTTACCTAAAATGCACTACATAGTCTGTCCATTATTCCAGTAGTGTGAGGGGTTATATTGTTTAATATCGCAACGTCAACAGTTTTAAACACCTCTCAACACCTGGTACCAAACGAAAAATTTGATTCTAATAAGCTATTGTTAATAATAACAGTAATAATAAAACAAAACCCATATTAGAATACTTGTTCTTCATCATCAATAGTGCTGCTAAAGCACGAAGCAAACCTCATATCCTGCAAACTCAAGCCCATTAGTATGAAGGGGGCTGACACACTATAAAACACTCAGGTAGGATGTCCCAACAACATTTTTTGTTTTCTTTTTATTCACACACACACATATATATATATATATATACATACATATATATATAATCTTATATATCAATTGCAAGTATACCAGCTAATTGTAAAATGAAGTGCTAAACACGAAAAATTAAAAATATTATGAATTAGAACAACCTTCCCAGGATCATGTTTACCACATATTTCATTGCATCTCCATTTTCAACACCTCATTGGTAAATCTTAACCTGAGGGAAACCATAAACATCATTAAACACAAGCTGCATTGCTTTTCGTCATTAAACACAATAAGTTATACTTAATAATAACAGTAACAATAAAAGAAAACCCATATTAGAATACATGTTCTTCCTCATCAATAGTCCTGCTCAACTTAGCAACCCTTGACATCAACTTGAACTCAAGATGTTTTTTATAACTTTGCTGAGAAAAATTTAGATGGGCCAAAACTGGTTATTTTAGAAAAAAAGTTCAAATAGCCAAATACAAAAATTAATCCAACTTGTAAGAATTCCTAAAAGAGAACGGACAACTATACCTCACTGGCCTCGATCCCGGCTAGCAATGTGTGCTCAAATTATATACCAACTTAGATGTTTTCTATCCTCTAAAATGCAGCAATTAGAATTTCCACAAAAAGCTTAAAAACATATTCTAAACAAGAAACATAACAAACATAAATTGATGAATGGAGAAACAACACTGAAATAACCAAATAACTATAATTTATGTTTATATGTTTTTTTTATCTTATCAATTATTAAGCCGTTATGGATATACACAATGGACATACCTGAAACAACAACACTGAATCCATCAATTTTTGCAATAATCTCACTCCATGAAATTTCCTCTTTTCCTACAAATCAGTTGAAGTTATAAATACGTTTCATAGGATACTTTTGGTTTCATCTTATACAGAGACAAAACTTAAAAATTTGACACAGTTCCTTCAAAATAAGATATGAGTCCCCAGTATAAAATTTGACATACGAAGACTGTAGAAAAAAATGCGGAATGTCTAAGATAACCAAAAAATCAGAATGAAGAAGAATAAACTCACATAATTAATACACACAGTTGATTTGGATTTCCGCACAAAGGCATCTTCATCTTCAATGCTCCAAATAACCATCGATAACACCCTTAGCTGGAGACTTAGAAGTTGGAATCGTCGGATAGTCGCTCCGGTAATCCTTTTTCAAGTTTGCAAACGCCTAAAAGGAGGCTCCATATAGCAGTCGTTATAAGCTATCACAAGATTCCAGTTGCGATCTAGGGTTTTGAAAGTCGATTGTCATTGAAATCGGTCAGAGGCGATGGATTCGGGGGCGATTGGAGCTTGTCCGTCGACGATGATGATGATATTTGAAGATGATGATGATGAAGTATTTAAAGAAGTGTGGATATAGGCTGCATTTCTCCCTACAGCGTTTGGATCTCCAAAGAAGGAGCGTGCAAAAAGAACCAGGGTTTACTTGGGGAAGAAGTTTGGCCCAATGAAAAAGTTTCAGGGATGTTAATTACTCTCGGTTCTAGTATTAAAGCAGAAATTATTTTTTATTTTATTTTTCATTTATTTATTGTTTAAAAATTTGAAAAGGTATGACATTATGGATTTTAAAATTGACATCATCATTTATAAATTCTTGTCTTAGATTGGGTGAATTTGGCCATATGACATCAGCCTTAATCCCCATTTATTAGATAAAAAGATTAGGTGTGTTAAGACTTTTATTCCATAAAACAATGTATACTTAAGTCCTTATTTGTACTTTATGTATAATAAAACAATAGGTTAGGTATCCGTTTAATACATTGAACAATTTAAAATATATAACTAAAAACTCTATAAATAAACTAATGATAAATGAAAGGGAAATTTGATTTCATTAATCCCGTATTTTGGTTGTTAGCCAATAATAATCTCACCTGAGAATATCCACGTTGGCAATCTCACCTTTTAAACTATTTTTTCCTCACTAATATCCGTTAAAAAACATACCATAGTTAGTTTTTTAATGACGTGGATGTTGACAGGGTTATGACATGGCGCATTTTATAACCCTTTTAAACCTATTTTGAACACAAACCACCCAAAACCATCAACGGTCACACGCCACCGTGAACCACCACCCTTTCACCTTTGAATTATCTGGGAACCATCGCCTTTAGCCACCCTACTCCACCACATTTCATCACCGCCCCTTTCACCTTTGAACCACCACCCTCTCCTATCACCTCCTTCCACTGCCACCATCTCAACCCCTTTCACATTTCACCACCGCTACCCCTTTCACCTTCCGAACCACCACCCCTTTTTGCAAGTATTCAATGAATTAGTGTCACTAATTATCGAATACATAAATGACATATTCCATAAAACATGAGATTGTAATAGCCATAAATAATATTCCTAATTAATTTAACTTTTGGAAAATGTTCAGTGAATTGGGGTTACTAATTGTTGAATGCATAAATAACATATAACAATGATAAGATGCTATATAACATATATATTTTTTTACCGTTATCAACTATGTAGCCATCCCTAGTTAAATGCCTAATCATGTCTCGAAAATACATAACATAATTTCTTTAAGCAAATTTGACCGGGAAACATAGATTTATTTTGTCTAAGGCTTATGGGTATGGTGACGGAGATGAAGCCGGCGACGGGATGAAGACGGAGGGGGCGGCACGGTGTTCAAACCGGCGACGGAGGGGGGACCCATTGTTTTGCTCCGTCCTGGACGTCGGAATACCGACGGAGAGGACGATGACTGGACGGCGACGGGGGTGGCGGCACGGTGTTTGGCCCAGCACCGGTCCAAGACGGTGGAGGCCGTCCCTCCATACCGTGTAGCCTAAGCAAATGGCGGTTCGGTGTTTGTGGTTTTCTATACAACTTTCGAGTTTTACGAAAAGAGAAAACAGAAAAGGGAATTACAACACAATCATGACTCGAATGGCATGACAACGCAATAAGGTTACGTTTTCTTTAGTCTCAAGTGTCTCAACAATCAACATGCTCATGGTGTGATATTATATGTGTTTTGGTTGAACCATTTTGCACGGATAATAAGGCCTAAGTTAATTTTTCAAGGCCCATGGACCATTCTATCGGCTTTATACTTTGACGTGTGTATGTAATTATGTTATGTGTGTCCATTAAGGCCCAAGACAAAGATTGATATTTATGTAGCGTTCATTTCACGGAATGAAATGGAATCTTGATGGAATTAGAATGTTGATTTCATTTCTTATTTTGTTGGTTTCGACAAAAAAATGAATTGGATTGAACAAAAACATAAGGAAGAGAATCTACATTGCAATTCCATCCGGATTCCATTTTATTATGTGAAACAAACACACCTAAATTCCAAAACAAATTCCAATTCCCGCGCAAATTCCAATTACAAATCCATTACAATCCATAAAACAAACACTTTTTAAAACTTTTTTTCAACTTCAACTGTTTTTATAAAATTTGGTTGCGTGAAATAGAAAAAAAAATGGTTACCCAAAGCTTACTAAACCGTAGTTTATCAGTTCGATTCAACTCGAATGATTGCATGATGCCACGATGGTTTGATTTGGATAATCTATAAGTAACCAAAAACAATTTGGATTATGTTTTCAACTAGAGTTATGCGCCGTCCGCGTTGCGGGGCGCGGCACATTTATTTGGGTTAGTTATACATACTACTTATAACACGATATAAAAAAAGATGCATCGAGTTAACCAAATAAAGAAAAACACTATCATAGTTATGACACAAAAATAACTAAAACGATGGCAAGCGGGTAATTTAAAGTTGGGGGCAAAACAATAATTTGTCAGGACCAATTAGCGAGTGTTAGGCAACTATTTGACACGAATAAAAACTAAATTGAGTAAACAAAGTAAAATAAAACACTACTATAGTTTTGCCCAAAAAACTATGGCAACATCGCAATTTCTAACGTGGATAAAATCGTAATTTTAAAATGGAGGTAAAATAATATTTTGAACTGAGGGCAAAAACATTTTTTTTTATTTTGAATTGGGGCAAAATCGTCATATTTTTACTGAGGGCAAAATCGTAATTTTTAACTGGGGGCAAAACGAAAATTTTATTTTGAACTGGTGGCGAAATGTAATTTTAAACTGGGAGCCAAATTGTAATTTGGCAGGATTCTAGCGGTGGGTAAAAGTATAATTTTTTTAACCAAGGAAAAATCGTAAATTTAAGCTGGGGGGTAAAGCCTAAATTTAATTCTAACTGGGGGCAATATCGTAATTTTAAACAGGGGATAAAATCATAATTTGGCAGGGGGCAAGATCGTTATTTTAAACAGGGGATAAAATCGTTATTTGGCCGGACCTATAAAAAACTATTTTATGCCGAAAAAAAAAGGAGGAAACTTGGCCGCCACTTTTGGCCAACCAATGAAGACAACTATTGCCGCCGACAAAACAAACTTATGTTTGTATGTATTGAAAATGAGAGGGAATAATAATAGTAAATAGGAAAATTCCACCGTACGTTGCGGCAGGGATTTAGTCGGTAAAAGCAAACTCAAAAATAAAGTCGTGATATGTCCAAAAAGATGATCATACGTGTTTTACATCGATCGAATCGATTCAATTCAACGGAAAAAGAAAACTCAAAAATAAAGTCGTGATATTCCCAAACATAATTTATACAAATAAAAATTTGACTAAAGAAAAAAAAAACACTTAAACATCAATTATTTATAAACTATACTAAAACAAACTAAAGAATAAAATTAGTTAAATTATTAAGTTTTGGATTGGTAAAACTATATAGTTAAGTAATAAAAGAATTATTAGTTAGAAAAAAAATTAAGAATTGAAAGGAAGAAAAAGGGAACAAATAAGAAAAATTAAAAACAAACTTGGTGTTATGAATTATTGTATGTTTATTGTGTGACTATTCACTTGTGTTATGACTCTCCATATACTTAACTCCCATATTGTAAGCCTATAAATAGAGGCATATGTAATCCCTTTTAGATATCAATAAGATATCCATTTTCCCCAATCTCTATTTCTTATCTCTATAATGTTAATAGGCTAGTTGTTACACAACACGTTATCAGCACGACGCAACGTGTCCTCTATGGCGTTGTAGCCCTTGGTTTCACCTTCGTTCGACAGCCTCCATATAAAACGTCATCGTTAATGAACCACTGATGGTGAGGGCCTCACAAGAAGTTATGGGTCTCTTTACCAAACCAGGTAAATAAACTATTCTTATAAACCTTTATGAATCATATGTTACTATTTCCAATATATTCGACTTTGTCTCTTTTTTATTCCTGTCGAATTCATTTTGAGCATCTGGGATGGTTTACGACAAAGTTAAAAAAAAAATCCTAACTTTCGGAAGATGACTTTGGTGGGTTATGACGATTCATTCATGTATTCCCCATCAATGTATTTTATTAAGTTACTTATTATGAATTTAATTCATTTAAAATGCCATTTAATATTAATTGAACTTAAAGAAATAAACCATTTTCCTTTAACATTTTAAGTTATATATTAATAAAACTGAAAGTTGCATATAAATTCATGAGTTTTAGGATAAGTAATTGAAATGGTTAGTTTGAATATTTTTTTCATAAACCTCTCAGTTGGTACACCATTGGTTGATATAGGATTATAATTATTGTTTTATTATTTTTAAATTAAATAAGAAAATTTTATTTAGTGCACTAATATTATATTTGTTGAAATAAATATATAAATAGAGGTATATAAATTTTGAAATATCTAGAGATATTATGAAATTAACCTTGATTATTGACAATTTGATATTAAGGCGTTAATTACCACATATCGAGCTTTTCTGTATGTTTGAAATTATTGTTGTAGTGGTTAAAGCATAAAAGTGTGATATAGTATTAGAAACAATATAAAATTAGTGATTTATTACACTTAAATCATAAAAAGTATGTGAAATAAATTTATATGTTATATTGCTATGCAGTGAAAAGACTAAAAGTGATGCAGCAAAACATTTTTATTATGTTGATAATAGCGTAATGTAAGTTTGAGAAAAATTATATATAATAGATTATATATGTACGAGTGTATTATAAATAGTATTATGTGAATTAAAATTAATGTTTATTTGAGTAAATCTAACTGTGTAGACTATTTGTGAAATTATCAATAAAATAGTACGTGGTGAGCATTATTATTGAATAATATTTTGTCATTTCTGTGTTTATTGTAAAAGCTTAGGTTGTTAAATTTTCATTATGAAGTTAATAATAAATATAATCTGAAGCAAGTGAAATGCGTATTCTTGAAGAAAGTGAAATGTCATCTAGCATACATAATATTATAGTTATGAGTTTCAAAAAGACATTACAAATTCTAAATCATTATGTGCCTTTATTATTATAGTTATGAGTTTTGATATCATTATGTGCTTTTATTATTATGGTTATGAGTTTTCATTGGTCCATTAATTAATTTTTATTAATAGTATTTATACAATTTATGATGACTACCAAAATACAATTTGTATTAAAAGGTGATGCCTAATAGTTCTATTTGAAGATAATCATTAGTGCAATTCTCTTAATTAATTTACAATAATACACATGTTTATAGGATAATATGTTATAGGGGAAGGTTCATTTGAGAAAAAAATTTAATTGAGAAGAAAAAGAACAAAGGGTATAATTGTAAAACATTAAATAGTTTTTCATTTATTTCATTTATTATCATCTTTGACTAATTAATTAGTCATAAAAACTATCATCCTTCACACTAATGTTTTTTTCACTACACACATCAAAAGTTACCCTACACATTTCGAAATTTACCCTACACATGTTGAAATTTATCCTACACAACCCGTAATTTATCATATTACACATTGTAATTTATCCTACACTTTAAATTATTTTATTTTATTTTTTTGAAAAAAAAATATATATTTTGAAGATAAGTTACAACTTTTAATGTAGTTAGCTATTAAAGAGAAATACTACTAATTAATGATCTTTGTAGGTTTACCATATTACCCTTAAAGTAACATTAAATACTTATATTAAATGAAGTAAAATGAAGCATTTTTATTGGTTGAAATTTCTTCTTTTTTCTTCTTACATAAAGTTTCTCCTCATTTGAACTCTCCACATATGTTATAATAGAATCAAATCACATATTTAAATATCAAATAGCAACTAAAAGGCTTATACAATTGCAATAACAATGATATACAACAAAGTTAACTAGAGATTATAGAGATTCATATGTTATTATATGATCGAGAAAGTTGATAGTGACATTTGTTTATGTTTTAAACTATAGTGACAAATATATGTATATATGATATAC
The DNA here is from genome assembly GCF_002127325.2 of Helianthus annuus. Taxonomy (NCBI): domain Eukaryota; kingdom Viridiplantae; phylum Streptophyta; class Magnoliopsida; order Asterales; family Asteraceae; genus Helianthus; species Helianthus annuus. The sequence goes on along the minus strand of NC_035434.2, from coordinate 153,580,740 downwards.
TTGTGATTGGTTATATCATGTTACATTTATGGATAACTTACATACATTTTCTTGCAAGTGATGAAAAAATCTTATTTCATAAGGTTGTATGATAACCTATTTATTTGGTGACATGTTATATAGTCATACATTGTATAATCTAATGTATATATTATGTTCCATATGTTATAAATTTGGAAGAGGACATCAAAGTGACCAGGGTTGTGGTATATGATCACAAGCTATAGAAACGAATGAATTGTGGTCACGGTTTATATAAAAAGACACATGGAGTATCTAACTTCTTAAAGCTTATTATGAGTTTATCGAAGCTTGTAAGATTTTAAACCGATAAGTATGAATGTCTCGGTTATATAACTACATCTCTATTTATATCATGTGATGAGAAAAATATATATCATAATCCATTGAGTAAAACAAGTTCCATTGTCAAACCTCAAATATGCTCTTGAAGAAACAAGATTGTTAAAGAATATGTAAGGTTTGAAACGACCACCATGAAAGTTGCGTGATTCTAATCCGTTCATGAAGTGAATGTGATGATATAATGACTAATGTAAAGGTCGTGATCATGTATATAATAACTAAGAAAATTGTAATGATGTCACCATGATAGTTGTTTGGTTATAATCCATTCCTTGAACTGAATGTGATGATATAATAATTGGTGTAAAGTTCGTAATCATGGTAATTGAGAAAATTGTTATGATGCTCATGTAATGAGATCAACCATGTTAATAATGAGATGATTATACAATGATCGTTATAAAGGTCGTAAGATATAAGATTGATAAATCTTATACGACTCAACTACTTCTCAATTGTTGGTAAGCAAATAGAACATTATTTACAATGAAAAATCGATTAAGTTCTTTTCATTTGTCACACTTGAGAGAAAAAATGAAATGATTTTATTATACTCATGTGACCGAGTAAATAGTGAAAAGCTATGAAGCTTGTTTTGGTTCTACTCCATTCCCCAAAGTGAATGTGATTATATATTAATCATTGTAAATGTAATGATGGACCTAATTGAGTCATTTGTAATGATGAGATTGACTATAAGAATTGTAATGATGGCCATTTTAATAATGAGATGGACCACCAAAAATGGCAAACTAAGGAGTGATTGCATAGCATGATGGTTTTAACTTTGAAGTTATAATATATTCTCTTGTATCATACGTTTTGTATTACATACGAGCAAGTAATACACATACGATCATAAACCAGAAGTTTATAGATCATAATTATTTAATTAGTTGGCATGACCGGCTAGACCACACCGAGTCAATGATGATGTGAAACATAATGAAGAACTAGAAGATTCTTCAAGATAATAATTAGCATGTAATGTTTGCTCTCAAGTGAAGTTATATATTTACAAAATAAACGAGGGTGTGTATACCTAAATACTCTGGAAGCGATTAAAGGATATGCATATCCCAACATGATACCATTTAGTATTTTAAATCGATGCATCGTCTAAATGGTTATCAAATCCACAACCTGTAGATTGTGTGATTGTTGCTTAGCTAATGTGATAGCAAGCATATTAATCCAGATTAATATATTTATTTGATAATAGTGAATTTTATTCCCAAGTTATTAACAATCATTAGAATAAGTGTTATTGTTGAGATGATCACTAAATGTATACTATTGGTTACAAATCCAATGATCATGAGAGGAGCAAAAGTTCATTTAGGTACATGTAATTTTATATATCGTACTATCAATTCACATCAAGCCAATAAGTTATAGTTCTCCCCATACAGTTGGTTTTTGATCAGGAACCAAATATGTCTCATCAACAATTTTGGTTGTGCGACATATATTGAAACTCAACCACTACACCGCACAAAGATGGGACTTCTAAAAAAAATTGAGAATATGTTGGGTATAAATAATCGTCTATGATTAAATACTTAAAGCCATTAGTGAGAAATTCGTTTATGGCTCATTGGTTTTCATTTAGTGAATGAATGTTCCCAACATGAGGGGGGGATAACAAGCAGTTGGAAAGTGAAAAGTAAAATGAATTATCATGTCATCTTGATCCTCAGACTATAAACTATGAACTAGAATTTTAAAATATAATTCATTTACCAATATTAAAGAACAAATTACCAGACAAGTTCACTGACCTAAATAGAGTGACTAAGTAAGTCACATAATCAACTGCTTATGCTCCAGTTATCTTTGTGTCACAAGAGGACAACCACATATTTTTGTAATAAGTCTATTGCACGCCTACAGTGTGGTAGACTAGTTGATTCCAACAATAAAATTCCTCGAAAATTGGAGCAAATAATTAAGATGGTCAAGTCGAGATTATAGTAATAAGATCCCCTGAAGGGACAATAGACATGATGGTTCAAGAAGAACCTCAGGTACCTGAAAATAAAGAGATCTCGCCAAGTTGTATCATGTCTAAGATATGTATGGAATCGAAATAAAAATCGACGTCGTTATACTTTTGTATATATTGGAGCGCTTAAAATGATTAAATGATGAGGATCAAGATTTAAGATCTGCCTATGAATGAATATTAAGAAATGATTGGCCAAAATAGAAAGACGCAAATAAGGCAGAGTTTAGTTCTCTAATGAAATGGAAAGTTTCTGGACCAACAGTCCATACAACTGAAGTTGTAAAATATGTTGGATACAAAAGTGTCTTTTACGCGAATCATGTGAAAATCAAATTAAGTGATATAAGTCAAAATTGGTGGCACAAGAATTTTCACAAATACTTATGACTGATTATGAGAAGACGTATTCTTGAGTGGTTGATGCATTGACTTTCCAATATCTTATTAGTCTGGTAATATATAAAAGAGAATTGACATGCGTCTTATGAATGTTATGTATCACTTGATACTAAGTCATATAAAATAAGTTCTTGAGAATATTATGATTATTTTATAAATTCAGATCTGAATACATATACATGTTGTATATGTTATTGAATTGAATATAATCGGAACTCCCCATGAGTATCCTAAAGCATTTGAGTGCTTAAGAGGTTAATTGAAACACCTTATAGATGTAATTATAGTGCACAAATACTCCAATAAACATACGTAGAAAATGTGTACCTAGTTATTATGGCATCTCAATGTACATTGTGTACAAACATGGTATAATATGAATTTTGGAGATAAAAGCAAGTGTTCTTGATATTTTTGCATATGATATAGATATCTATGTGTTAAAAGGGCAAGTTTATATAGCAAAACTTCTAAGAGTGAAAGCACATGCATATTTGGATAAGATGGAAAGAATTCCCTCATGGATTGATAATGCTAGAAGTATTAATGATGTCAAAACCTCAAGAACGTACTATATCAAGTTCATAGAATATGTATGGACTAAAATAGTTAGATCGAGTGTTATACAACTCGAGATATTTGCATAAAAAGGGATATAAGTTTGATTAAATTCGCCATATTTTATCGACGTTCTACTTTTAAAAGTTCACTATAATCGCAGTTTACAGTGATGATGTTTAGGCATCATCGAGAGAAATTGTCGAGCTTTTAGAGGGAGAATTTTTGAATGACCTTGGCACGGTCTAATTATTTTTGAACTGTAGTTCGCATATATATGTAATTATATTTTACCAATCCCCCAAGTACATCTAGAAGATGATGTTTGGATATTTTAGTATGGACATAGTTGAACCTTAAAGCATATTAAAGGTTGTTAAGTTATTTGTTATAAGAAATGCCTATCATCATCTCCTACCAAAGTTGAGATTCTCATTATAGAAGTACCATCGTTAAATGCATAAGTGCATTAATATGTTTTGCTAGCTATGTATGGTTATAATATCTTTCACTTGACCATATTGTCATGATATAACCTTTGTCAAGCGAAGAGACATTGAAATGAGTTTAAAGAAATATTTTAGGTATAAACAATATTTGATTACATTTTACTGACCCATCAAAACAAGTTTGGTTAGTCTTGTAGTTGCAGGAATGTAACAAAACACAGTCGTGGACATATGATATTTTTTGGAAGGAGGCACCTAAAGTATCGTTTGAAGATTATACAACATTGCTCAACATAAAAGGATTGCACATTAAGGGGTCAAGCGACAAATCATTCGCTACAAAAGCTTTATTCGACTTTCAAGGAAGATTGACACACATCACTTAAAGGATACATGTTAAAATGAGGGGGAGACTTACTCAAGTTGCACTCTTTTTCCCTTGACTAAGTTTTGTCCCATTGGGTTTTCTTAGTAAGGTTTTTAATGAGGCAACACACCTGATCCAAAAGTATCAGGGGGAGAAAATATGCGTTGCACTCTTTTTTCCTTAGCTATGGTTTTATCCCACTGGGTTTTCCTAGCGAGGTTTTTAACGAGGCAGTATCACCAAGCGTATTATAAGAATAATATATTATTTTGTCACGTGGATAGTCAAGGGGGAGTGTTATGAATTATTGTATATTTATTGTGTGACTATCCACTTGTGTTATGACTCTCCATATACTTAACTCCCATCTCTCCATATACTTAACTCCGATATTGTAAGCCTATAAATAGAGGCATATGTAATCCCTTTTAGATATCAATAAGATATCCATTTTTCCCAATCTCTATTTCTTATCTCTATAATGTTAATACGCTAGTTGTTACACAACACTTGGAGAATAAACATTAAAAAAATGATGTGAGAAGGTGCCGAACTTTTAAAGGTTCGGTTGGAAGAAATTTGGAAAAAAATACAAACACCAGTGGACAAATCTTTAATTTTGTAAATGTAAACAGTTTTATAAGGCTAAACGGGGCATATGCGGGGAGTGAGTTTACCTAAGGGGAATACCGCCGCCACCAATTTTAGGGTGGACGGTATGGTTGGGGTGAGTTTGGGTGTTTGAGTTTTCTCTACCCAATAATATAAAGTCATGTCAACTCCCCCCTTCACTCCCCATTTTCTACTCAAACACTAGGTATGGTTCAAACACCCACTCAATTAAAAAATAAAAATTTTTGATTGATTCTTCTCTCCTCTCTCCTCTCTCTCTCTCTCCTCTCTCTCTCCTCCCTTTGTTCTTCTTCACCTTCGGTGAGTATACACCGAAAAAACATTCTCTCTCCTACTCCCCACTCCCCATTCAAACACTAGGGGTGGTTCACCGATCGGTGAAACCATTCCCCGAGCTCGGTCCCCGCAACCATACCGACTCCCCTTAGATGAGTGTTTGATTGGAATTTCGGTGAGTAATCACCGATGAAGAATGAGGAGAGAGGGGGAGTTTGCATGTGGAGGCCCATTCATTCTCACCAAGCACGTATTTCTTTCTTTTTTAAGAAAAAAATTATTTACCACTCACCTAGATGGGAGCACCCCTTGTGATTAAGTGTTTGAGGAGAATTTAAGAGGGGAGTTGACATTGAGGAATTTGATTGGCTCCGATGAGAGTCTATCACTCACCCAGAGGGGAGCATCCCTCTCACCCTAAGGGTGTAAGGGGTGCTCACCTAAGAGGTGAGTCCCCTCTCTTACGCCCAACCAATCCTCGTGTGCCACGTCAACTCCCCTCTTAAACTCCCCTAACACCCTAAATTGATGGCGGCACTCCCCTCTTAGGTGACTTGGTTTTTATTAAAAAAATAAAAAAAAAAGTTTTGATTGGTCCACTCATCCTCTCTCCTCCCCCTCTCTTCGGTGAAGCCTCACCGGTTTCACTCACCTCACCGCTATGTTGGCGGTGCTTGTCCCGCTCGGCAAAAGGGGTCCCCGCTTGGTTTTCGGTGGGTACCCCGCCCACCCTAAGTATATGCCTTAAATATAAGGTAAAAAAAAGAATTTAATTGATGTCATGGGACATCCATTGATTATTGATCGACCAAAATCATCATTAATCAATGAATGCAAAATACTATTCAAGATCTTTTAGCAATTATATATTGTTAATGTTAATGTTAATGTTAATGTTAATATCAAAAGAAAAAAATAAACAAGAATTAGTAAAAACAAATGATAAATGAAAAAAAATATATAGTTTTAAAAAATAAAATATGTTAAAACTTGAAAGTGAATATACTAATAAAGTATTATACTATTAAATAATGTCGTATTGAAAAGTTATATATTATTATATAAATAAAGTTATTATTCATGATTTTTCATCAACGTACAATATATACTAGCGTATTTCCCTCGCGCTACGCGGCGGGAACTCAGTTAGTGTCGGTTTGTTATGGTTCGTTCCATATTTTACATCAATCGAAAATCATAAAAATGAATATCGGTTTCTATACTACCGATACCGGTACCAATATTGTTTAGTTAAAATTGTCATGGTACCGATATAGTGTAGATATATGTATAGTTTACTATGAAAAAGAATATGTTTTTAATACAACTCCCTTTTTTAACAAAAATATGTTTACGATACAAAACAATACGTTATTTTGAATCCAACTCCGTTTCCAACAAATTTTTTTATCAAAATGTGGAGAACAAAATTAAACACAACTACATATTCAGTTTTTTAACAACTTAATAAACGCAAGTCATTAACAAAAAATTCAAATTAAATTATAAAGCCACTAATATTAAATATAAAAAAAGAAAATCAAGGAGACACCAGCGATGGATATCGACGGATACAAACTCAGAGACGGAAATCAAGGAGACACCAGCGATGGATATCGATTCGGAACACATTACAGTTCTGGCGGTTGCAGAGGCCAACAACGAAGCAGCACAGGATGTCGATTTCCAAACAAGGAACTCAGGGCAGTTGAAGAATGGTGATGAAGACACTAGGGCTGAAACTGTTGCGACGATTGGTGTAGGAGAGAAGGTCGGGTTTCAGTTGTCGGGGTTCCGCGATCAGGTTAGTAAGATTATTATTGGAGAAGGTGGCCAAATTGTTCATCAATGAATATTATGTCCATAAACTTACGGGGGTCAGGGACCAGAGGAAAGCGGATTGGGTCAGGGGACTTAAAACTTCCCATGGAGTGCAATTTTTAGCAATACAGGAGACAAAGGTGAGGGGGATGGAAAATTTTTTGGTTAATAGATTTTGGGGTCGGTCGATTTATACTTTTGAGACAGTGGACGCGATCGGCACGTCTGGAGGTTTACTTAGCATGTGGGATCCGACGGTTTTTGAGGTAACACAGGTGGTGAAACATAACCGCTTCTTACTTACCTCAGGCACTTTGAAACACACGGAGGAATATGTGAATGTGATCAACGTTTATGCGTATAATGACCCGATTGACCGTCCGGGGTTATGGGCGGAATTGTTGGCCACGAGGAGGAGTATAGGTGGACTTTGGGTCATTGTGGGGGATTTTAACGATGTGCGAATACCTGAAGAAAGATTCAACTCGGAATTCGTGGCTTTAAATGCATTTTATTTCAACCGGTTCATACAATTGGCGGAGCTTTGTGAATACCAAATGGGAGGGCGGAAATACACTTACCACGCAGACAATGGTGTTAGTATGAGTAAGTTAGACAGGCTACTAGTTTGTCATGACTTTATGAATAAATGGCCGCAAGCTTCGCTAGTCGCCTTGTCCAATTTTGTTTCGGACCATAGCCCAATACTTTTATCGGTTAGCTCGGTAGACTTTGGTCCAATTCCATGCAGAATTTTCAACTCCTGGATGGAATTACCTAGGTTTATGGAATATGTGGAGCAGTTGTGTTTGGAATTTCGCTTCGAAGGACCGGCAGACTTGGGCTTAGCAACTAAACTAAAATGGGTTAAATATAAAATAAAGGGCTGGGTCAAGGAACTAAAGGTTGAAAAGGAGGCTGAGTACGGTGCAAAAGTCTCTCAGTTTGAAGCTTTAGAACTGTTGGCTGAAGACAGGTCCTTATCACCACAGGAGTTGGAACTAAGGGCAGATTGTAAACGATACTTAATGGACGCCGACAGGTTGAAGACCATGGATCTAAAACAGAAATCTAGGGTGAAATGGGCGGTGGATGGAGATGAAAACACGGCATATTTCCACAGGGTAGTCAACGCTAACACTAGTAACAATCGGATAAACGGGTTGATGCTTGATGGGGAATGGGTCGTAACACCAACACTTTTAAAGGATACCATATGTTCTTTTTTTGCTGAAAAGTTTTTGGAACCTTTGGACAATAGACCGAGTCTCATATGCCCGAACTTGGCTAGTGCGTCAATGCAAGAAAACGAGAGGCTAGTAGCTCCTTTCTCGGTTTCTGAAATAAAAGAGGCCGTGTGGGATTGTGGTAGCGACAAGGCGCCGGGACCGGACGGGATAAATTTTAGATTTTTAAAGAGATGTTGGGGTCTCCTTGAAAATGATTTTGTTAAGCTACTGGAAGAATTCTATAACAATGCGACAATTTCACAGGGTTGTACTTCTTCGTTTTTGGCCTTAATCCCAAAATGTGGTGACCCGGGTGGATTGAAGGATTATAGACCGATTAGTTTAGTTGGGTGCATTAGTAAGGTGATCTCCAAAGTACTTGCGAATCGACTAAAGCCGGTGATCCAAAACTTAATTGCGGAGGAACATACCGGTTTTTTGACGAATAGAAGTATTATGGACGGTCCCCTAGTGCTTAATGAGTTAATAGCATGGATGAAGAAAAATCGAAAGAGTGGGTTTATACTTAAAGTGGACATCGAGAAGGCGTATGACTCGGTAAGTTGGGCTTTTTTAGAATCAATACTTTCACAGTTGGGGTTCTCAGGGGTGTGGATAAAATGGGTTATGGCAACAGTAACATCTGCTCGTGCATCAGTATTGGTGAATGGTTCTCCTACACATGAATTCCCGTGTTTCAGAGGATTGAGGCAGGGCGACCCACTGTCTCCATTCCTCTTTTTGATTGTTATGGAGGCGTTGACTGGGGTATTAAAAAAGGCCGGAGAAATTGGGTTGTTTAACGGGCTACGATGTGGCAATAACGGCCCTACTTTATCGCATTTCTTATATGCAGATGACGCGGTCTTCGTGGGAGAATGGTGTACAGACAATGCTAGAAACCTGAACAGGATATTACGTTGTTTCTATTTAGCTTCGGGTTTACGCGTCAATGCAGCCAAGAGCAGTTTATATGGCATCGGGGTGTGTAGTGAAAATACAAGTTCCATGGCGGATGTCTTCAAGTGTAGGGTTGGGTCACTACCGTTTAAACACCTGGGGCTTCAGGTCGGGGCAAACATGAACATGGTGAAACATTGGGACCCGGTAATGGAGGTTTTTAAAAATAGGCTATCGGCATGGAAATCAAATATACTTTCGTTTGGAGGGAAGATAACATTAATAAAGTCAGTCCTTAATGCTTTGCCTACTTACTACTTCTCAATTTACAAGGCGCCGCGTCAGGTGATTAAGCAACTTGAAAGGATGAGGAGGGAATTTTTGTGGGGAATAAATTCAGACCATTCAAAGATGAGTTGGGTCGCATGGCAACACGCTATGACACCGCGAGAAAAGGGAGGGCTGGGGTTAGGTTCGTTGAGGGAGGCAAACCTAGCCATGCTAGCAAAATGGTGGTGGCGATTCAAGGTCGATACCAACGGTTTATGGAGGAAGGTTATATGGAGTATACATAATAGCTCAAGATCATGGCAGTTTATCCCAAAAAAGGTAACCATTGCGGGTTCATGGAAACAAGTGGGGAATTTGTCGCAAGACATGGGAGAATATGGGATGAATTTGGCACTATTATTCAGAGGCATTCTGGGTCAGGGGGATCAAATAACATTCTGGCAAGATAAATGGTTGTTCGAGAATCCATTGCAATACGAGTTCCCGAATTTATTCGAGTTGGAGCAGCAGAAGACAGCTAAAGTGGCAGATAGGATATTCGACTCAGGCGGTCTTTTGACAATTAGGTTCAGATGGACGCGGCCTCCAGATTCAGAAGCAGAGCTCACTCAGTTAGCGGAGCTGGAACATGCTTTGATGTCAGTTAATGTCGGGGAGGGCAAAGATAAGTGGAGCTGGGATTTAGACTCGTCCGGTAACTTTTCGGTAAGCAGTTTAAGAGTTAGATTGCAAACTGAAAGATTCCCAGATTTGAATTTGGCATTTGAATGGAATGCGTGGGTCCCAATTAAGGTTAACTTCTTTTCGTGGAGGTTAGCGCTTAACCGCGTACCGACAATGGTAGATTTGGCTAGGAGAAACGTGCATTTCGAATCTCTAACTTGCAAACTGTGTGGAGAATCAAACGAGTCGGTCGAACATTTATTTGTTGCTTGTGGTTTTGCTAAGCTTGTTTGGGACTTCATCGCCCAATGGAGTAGGTGCAATCACGTTTTTGTGTTTGGTATAAAGGACTTGTTTGAGATACATCGGCATGTGAGAGGATCCCCGAGGTGGAAGAAGATGTTGTACTCTATCATTCAAATAGCGGTATGGTGCATTTGGAGATGTAGAAACGACCGAGTCTTCAATCGAAATGTGACAACTCGAGTTTCTGACTTTCACTTTCGCATTTAATGCGCATTGACTTTGACTGTCTAGCTGTTTGAATTATGGATTTGTAATTGTACTCGTTGTGTTTTAATGAGACATATCGTCATTGTGCCTATATGTGATTACTTGCTATAATAGAAAATAATATTGGAATTATTATTAGAATTATTATTAAACACTTAGTCTAGATCGAAACATAGTTCGAAGGATTCGAAGGACTCGAAGGACCACGAAACATATCCTTCGAGCACGAAACATATCCTTCGACATCATTCGGCCCGAAGAATCACGAAACATATCCTTCGATATGTTTCGGCCCAGTCTTTCCAATGGGCTTGGCCCATTACTGTGATACGTATATATGGGAATGCATGAAATCAGTAGTGATTTTTTTCTAAAAACCCTAGAGCATCTTTACTTGTGACGGCAACCACAAACTTACGGAGACTTCTTGCTGATCAATTCCCTGTTTTCAATATCGGTTAGTGTTTAATGTATATGCTTTCATGATTTATCGATCGCCTTACAATATGTTGTTGATCGGACTTGTATGCTAATCGATTATGTATGTTAATGGGATATGAATGTTATAATTGCCTAATCGTTTTGCAATATGTGTTTTTAAGATCGGTTAGTATGGATGTTTTGAAAGATACTAGGGTTGTATGTTAATCGGTTGTGCATGATTGGTAGGATTTGGATGTTCATCGGATTTGTATGCAAATTGGATCTGTTGTGATTAGGGTTAATGATAAGGCTTGTGGATTGGTTGTGATGTATACACTACGGATTGTTATTGTTCACTGTTCTTGAAAACGGAATCGTATAGGATAAAGTGTTATGCTTGTTAATCAAATTAGGGTTCTTGAGTGAAACCTTGTGAGTTTGCTTGTTTGATCTTGTTGACAATAACTGATTAGTGAAATTGTGTTAATGGATAAAACGTAACTGCCATGACCGAAAGACATCAATGGCTCGAACCATGGTAGTTTGACCGAACCATAATCTGATCGAACCATAGTTGACCGAAGGGTACTGGTTGACCGACAGATAGTTGGACCGAAGGATAGTTTGGACCGAAAGATGTCATGGTCCGAAACATGACATTCGGTCCGAAGGATCATTGTGACACTTGTTTTCGAAAGATGATAGTATGAGTCGAAGGATACTAGGGTTTTGAATAATGTTTGAACAGTGGAACATATGTTGATTTAATTGACATGCCATGCTTAGTGATGAACGTGCAATACTACGTGCCGTGCTGATATGCAAACTGACTGCTATGTGAACAATTAATTGCATGCGTATCATTTTGAACATGAACTGATTTGTTATACGTGCATACACTAGGACGTGATTAATTACTTGTGAGTGCATAACTTAGCATACCGAGCAAACCAAGGTGAGTTCACACTCTTACCAAGGCATGGGGTTCCCGGGGTGTTGGGAATGGGATTGAAAGGTTGATTAGATACTCTATTGACACTATGACTAGACTACCACATCACTATCCTCGGTTGTGAAGGATGCCTATAGCTACGAGTAGTCTAGTGGTTAGGAAAACGTGGAACACCACCACAGGAAAACGTGGAACACCACCACAGGAAAACGTGGAACACCACCACAGGAAAACGTGGAACACCACCACAGGAAAACGTGGAACACCACCACAGGAAAACGTGGAACACCACCACAGGAAAACGTGGAACACCACCACAGTAAAATATACAAACGGCCCAGTAGAGCCACCTATTACAAATGAACTTACTATTACGCATTTCCTTTATGTGAACTCGCTCAACTAGTTTGTTGATCATTCTGTTACATGCCTTGCAGATCGCTAGGTACTTGGAGCTTGCACTGGAGAAGCGGGTCGTTGTGGACAAGGATCGTGGCTCTTCCGCTTTACTATTGTGATACTTAAAACTATTGATACTGGTTTATTACTATGCTTCCGCAACACTTTTGAAACGACTTAATGTTTGAGCACCTTTTGTATTGAATGGGTGGTTTTCATTTACTTTATTTAATATTAAATGCATGTTCAATATGATTGGTGGCTTGATCCTGGTCAGTCACGCTCCCAAGCGGTGATACTCCGCAGGTGGATTTTTGGGGGTGTGACAGATTGGTATCAGAGCCATTGGTTATAGAGAACTTGGTTTTAATAAGGGGAAAACGTTTTTATTAAAACCAGACTATAACCAGAACAGTGCTCTCAACGATCCACAACGACGCTTCGCTCCACGTGCAAGACTCAACTTCTTAGGTAATAAGGTTTATGTTTATTGCCTACATGCTAGAATTTGCTTAGAACTTTGCTCGTAGTATGCTTACATTACCTTGCTCACAACTTGTCATAGCATGAGAATACTTATGTGCTTACACTCTTCTGTCATCGCACTATTCGCGAACCTTTCTCACTTATGTTGCCTTTGATGTGAAGATCAATGGCCGCACGAATTACCATGACTCAAGCCCAGCTAGAGGCTCTCGTTGCTGCGGCAGTTGCAGCCGCCCAAGCAGGTCAACCCGCTCAGCAACAACCTGGGTGCACATTCAAGAATTTCATGGACTGTCGTCCTAGCTCGTTCAGCGGCACGGAGGGGGCAGTTGGACTCCTCCACTGGTTTGAAAAGCTCGAGTCGGTTTTTGAAATGTGTGAATGCCCTGAGGCTCGCAGGGTGAAGTTCGCCACTGGCACACTTGAAGGGATTGCGCTCACTTGGTGGAACGCACAAGTGCAGATCTTAGGGTTGGCAGCTGCTAACGCCACACCCTGGAATGAATTCAAAGAACTGATCAAGAGGGAATACTGCACTAGAGAAGACATTCACAAGTTGGAGGATGAGTTGTACAACTTGAAGATGGTGGGTTCAGAGATTGAAGCTTACACCAAGAGATCGAATGAGTTGGCTGTGTTGTGCCCAACTATGGTAGATCCTCCATACAAGCGAATTGAGTTGTATCTCAAGGGGCTCGCGTCAGAGATTCAGAGCCACGTAACGTCGGCTAACCTCAACAACATCCAAGAAATTCAGCGTCTCGCTCATCGCATCACAGATCAGGCAGTAGACCAGGGCAAACTGCCAAAGCGTATCAGTGCTACCGCTACCGCTACTGCTACTACTACACTTGCCACTCCCAGCGAAAGTAAGAGAAAATGGGAGGGGGGATTCTAGCAAGGGATCAGCATCGGTACAGTCACAGTCTCAGCAGCGAAAGACGGACAGCTACCAGAGTCCAAGTCAGCACTCCTTTAGCAGCCATAAACAAGGAGGGTATCGAGGAAACCTTCCAAAGTGTAACACCTGCAACAAACATCACAGTGGCCAGTGTAATAAGGTTCGTTGTCAAAGATGCCTCAAGATGGGTCATGAGGCCAACGACTGTAGGAGTCCACGGCCTGCAAATCAGAACCAGCAACTCCCACCGCCAGCTCCACAGAACCAGCAGCAGCAACCACAGCGTGGAAACCGGGGATGTTTCCAGTGTGGGGCAGAAGGACACTACAAACGCGATTGTCCTCAGTTGAACCAGAATCAGAACCACAACAATAACCAGGGCAACGGGAACAACGACAACAACGGGGGAAACAACAATAACAATGGCAACGAGGCAAGAGGTCGAGTTTTCATGTTAGGAGGAGGAGACGCAATGAACGCTAATTGAACTTATGACTTCTTTTTGGGTTTTTCATTATTATGTTTCCGCTATTCGAACAAAGTTTGGTTTGAACATCAAATGTTTTGGGTTTTATGAATTATTTCAACTACTATATTTTATGATTGATGTGATAAATGGTTTGATATTATTGAACACACCCGCCGTATTTATGGACATTACGAACAGAGTGTGCAAACCCTACCTAGACAAAATGTTCTTGACTCCATCAACGACATTCTGATCTACTCCAAGAGTCAGGAGGAGCACGAGCAGCATCTTCGTCTTATTTTGGAACTCCTTCGGAAGGAACAGTTGTACGCCAAGCTTTCTAAATGCGACTTCTGGCTTCGTAAAGTCCACTTCTTAGGCCACGTAGTGAACAAGGATGGGATACATGTCGATCCATCCAAGGTAGATTCGATCAGAAACTGGCCTGCACCGCGTACACCGACAGAAATACGTCAATTCTTGGGTCTGGCAGGTTACTACAGACGGTTTATTAGAGGCTTTTCAAAGATCACGCAACCACTTACGCTACTGACACAGAATGGTGTTACCTATCGCTGGGGAGAGCCCCAGGAGACTGCTTTTCAGCACCTAAAGGAATGACTTTGCAGTGCACCTATCCTCTCATTGCCAGAGGGCACAGACGACTTCGTGGTTTATTGTGATGCATCCATTCGGGGACTGGGATGTGTGTTAATGCAGCGCGACAAGGTTATCGCTTACGCCTCTCGTCAACTCAAGGTTCACGAGCGCAACTACACGACGCACGATTTAGAGCTGGGAGCTGTTGTTTTCGCGCTTAAGATATGGCGACACTACCTGTACGGTACCAGGTGCACGATTTACACCGATCACAGGAGTCTCGAGCATATCCTTAAGCAGAAGGGTCTGAATATGCGTCAACGACGATGGGTTGAGTTACTTAACGATTACGAATGCGCTATCAAGTATCATCCAGGCAAAGCCAATGTTGTGGCGGATGCCCTTAGTCGAAAGGACACTTTACCACGGCGCGTTCGAGCGCTACAGCTTACGATTCAGTCTAGCCTTCCTGCTCAGATACGAGCTGCTCAGACAGAAGCCCTGAAGCCCGAAAACGTCAAGGCTGAAGCCTTACGCGGCTCACGACAACAAATGGAACAAAAGGCGGACGGCGCCTACTATGTCACGGGCCGGATTTGGGTCCCTCTCTATGGCGGTCTACGCGAACTCGTAATGGACGAAGCACACAAGTCTCGCTACTCGGTACATCCAGGGTCGGATAAAATGTACCACGACAACAGCACTACATATTGGTGGCCTAGTATGAAGGCCCACATTGCTACGTACGTTGGAAAATGCTTGACCTGTGCGAGAGTCAAGGTCGAATATCAGAAACCAGCTGGCCTACTTCAACAGCCTATGATACCACAGTGGAAATGGGAAGAAATTTCCATGGACTTTGTTACAGGCCTACCGAGATCTCAGCGTGGGAACGACACAATATGGGTGATCGTGGATCGACTCACCAAGTCTGCACACTTCCTGGCTATTAAGGAAACGGATACGTTCTCCACTCTCGCAGATATCTACCTCAAGGAAGTTGTTTCGAGGCACGGGGTGCCCATTTCTATTATTTCGGATCGGGATGCACGATTCACGTCAGAACTACGGCATGCGATGCACAAAGCGTTTGGCTCACGTTTAGACATGAGCACAGCATATCACCCTCAGACGGATGGGCAGTCTGAGCGAACTATTCAAGACATGCTTCGAGCGTGTGTTATTGATTTCGGCAACGGCTGGGAAAAGCACCTCCCTTTAGTGGAGTTTTCGTACAATAACAGTTATCACACCAGCATTCAAACCGCTCCATTCGAGGCATTCTACGGACGTAAATGCCGGTCACCTCTCTGTTGGGCAGAGGTGGGGGATAGTCGAATTACGGGTCCAGAGATTGTAGTGGACGCTATAGAAAAGATTGCACAGATACGACAACGCATGACGGCAGCACGCGACCGTCAGAAAGCCTACGCGGGCAAGCGTAGCAAGCCTTGGAATTTCAGGTCGGGGACCGGGTTTTATTGAAAGTCTCACCCTGGAAGGGTGTGGTTCGATTTAGTAAACGAGGCAAACTCAATCCACGGTATGTTGGACCATTTGAAATCACTGAAGGAATAGGCCCAGTAGCCTACAGACTGAACCTACCAACTGAACTCGGTGCAGTTCACTATGTATTTCACGTGTCGAATCTGAAGAAGTGTCTGTCAGATAAGACCCTCATAGTTCCTTTAAGGAACTGACTATCGACGAGCGGTTGCAGTTCGTCGAGGAACCAGTTGAAATCACGGACCGGGATGCTAAGGTCCTCAAACACGAGAGAATCCCTCTTGTTCGAGTTCGTTGGAACTCCCGACGTGGCCCAGAGTACACCTGGGAACGCGAAGATCAAATGACAGAAAAGTATCCCCAGTTATTCGAAAACCATGCAACCACTACTGAGGCTGAAGCTACGACTACTGAATTTCGGGACGAAATTCCAAATCAACGGGGGGATGATGTGACACCCCAGGGAAAAAAAAACCAGTGAATAATACAGCTTACCTAGCTTCCTCAGTGAGTGCGTACCAAATTTCGGGACGAAATTTCTTTCAAGTTGGGGATAATGTGACAACTCGAGTTTCTGACTTTCACTTTCGCATTTAATGCGCATTGACTTTGACTGTCTAGCTGTTTGAATTATGGATTTGTAATTGTACTCGTTGTGTTTTAATGAGACATATCGTCATTGTGCCTATATGTGATTACTTGCTATAATAGAAAATAATATTGGAATTATTATTAGAATTATTATTAAACACTTAGTCTAGATCGAAACATAGTTCGAAGGATTCGAAGGACTCGAAGGACCACGAAACATATCCTTCGAGCACGAAACATATCCTTCGACATCATTCGGCCCGAAGAATCACGAAACATATCCTTCGATATGTTTCGGCCCAGTCTTTCCAATGGGCTTGGCCCATTACTGTGATACGTATATATGGGAATGCATGAAATCAGTAGTGATTTTTTCTAAAAACCCTAGAGCATCTTTACTTGTGACGGCAACCACAAACTTACGGAGACTTCTTGCTGATCAATTCCCTGTTTTCAATATCGGTTAGTGTTTAATGTATATGCTTTCATGATTTATCGATCGCCTTACAATATGTTGTTGATCGGACTTGTATGCTAATCGATTATGTATGTTAATGGGATATGAATGTTATAATTGCCTAATCGTTTTGCAATATGTGTTTTTAAGATCGGTTAGTATGGATGTTTTGAAAGATACTAGGGTTGTATGTTAATCGGTTGTGCATGATTGGTAGGATTTGGATGTTCATCGGATTTGTATGCAAATTGGATCTGTTGTGATTAGGGTTAATGATAAGGCTTGTGGATTGGTTGTGATGTATACACTACGGATTGTTATTGTTCACTGTTCTTGAAAACGGAATCGTATAGGATAAAGTGTTATGCTTGTTAATCAAATTAGGGTTCTTGAGTGAAACCTTGTGAGTTTGCTTGTTTGATCTTGTTGACAATAACTGATTAGTGAAATTGTGTTAATGGATAAAACGTAACTGCCATGACCGAAAGACATCAATGGCTCGAACCATGGTAGTTTGACCGAACCATAATCTGATCGAACCATAGTTGACCGAAGGGTACTGGTTGACCGACAGATAGTTGGACCGAAGGATAGTTTGGACCGAAAGATGTCATGGTCCGAAACATGACATTCGGTCCGAAGGATCATTGTGACACTTGTTTTCGAAAGATGATAGTATGAGTCGAAGGATACTAGGGTTTTGAATAATGTTTGAACAGTGGAACATATGTTGATTTAATTGACATGCCATGCTTAGTGATGAACGTGCAATACTACGTGCCGTGCTGATATGCAAACTGACTGCTATGTGAACAATTAATTGCATGCGTATCATTTTGAACATGAACTGATTTGTTATACGTGCATACACTAGGACGTGATTAATTACTTGTGAGTGCATAACTTAGCATACCGAGCAAACCAAGGTGAGTTCACACTCTTACCAAGGCATGGGGTTCCCGGGGTGTTGGGAATGGGATTGAAAGGTTGATTAGATACTCTATTGACACTATGACTAGACTACCACATCACTATCCTCGGTTGTGAAGGATGCCTATAGCTACGAGTAGTCTAGTGGTTAGGAAAACGTGGAACACCACCACAGGAAAACGTGGAACACCACCACAGGAAAACGTGGAACACCACCACAGGAAAACGTGGAACACCACCACAGGAAAACGTGGAACACCACCACAGGAAAACGTGGAACACCACCACAGGAAAACGTGGAACACCACCACAGTAAAATATACAAACGGCCCAGTAGAGCCACCTATTACAAATGAACTTACTATTACGCATTTCCTTTATGTGAACTCGCTCAACTAGTTTGTTGATCATTCTGTTACATGCCTTGCAGATCGCTAGGTACTTGGAGCTTGCACTGGAGAAGCGGGTCGTTGTGGACAAGGATCGTGGCTCTTCCGCTTTACTATTGTGATACTTAAAACTATTGATACTGGTTTATTACTATGCTTCCGCAACACTTTTGAAACGACTTAATGTTTGAGCACCTTTTGTATTGAATGGGTGGTTTTCATTTACTTTATTTAATATTAAATGCATGTTCAATATGATTGGTGGCTTGATCCTGGTCAGTCACGCTCCCAAGCGGTGATACTCCGCAGGTGGATTTTTGGGGGTGTGACACGAAAGGTAACAACCGCGGATGGAATAAAGGATGAAATTCGACAGTTGGGATTTTTGTGGGTACGCAATCGGGCCAAGGGACAATCCATGTCATGGCAACAATGGTGTAATTTTGAGGTTGCTTAGTATGTGTTTTTGGTGTATATGTTCTGTTAATTTCCACTGTCATGTACCTGGTAGAGCTAACTGTGTGGTTAGCTCAGGTTTTAATAATAATGTTTGTTAGCCTTTCAAAAAAAAAAGAAAATATTCAAAGTCTCTGTTCATTTATATTTAGCATTAACATATGTTTATAATTAGTTATTAAAGTTTTCGCTAACATTCTAAGGGGACTCGGGGCGGGCACGTTATAGCCAAGTTCCACGCGTGATGGACATTTAGCACACCGCCGCCGCCCCTATGTTAACGAGTGATAAAAACAACGCGTGCTGCACACAACGCGTTAAACATTTGAAAATTGGAACGTTGAGTGGACCGTTTTTTTTTTTTTGACCGTTTGTTTAATTCATTAAAGTTTTTATATAAATACCCCATATATCTAAACAAACTCAAAAACCTCTCAACAATTCTCACACAAAAAATTCAAAAAACTTTCAAGTATTTTCACACTCATTTTTTTAGAAATATGGAAGGTTCAAGCAAGAGAGGTGGTGGATCGAAAAAAAGAGGTGGCGGTTCGGGTACGAAGAAAATAAGGCCCAAGGTTCGAGCGAATCTTGGTGAGCCCGCTCGATTTAGGTTGCAAGACGAACCCGACCAAGTCCCACCCTTTCAAACCCAACAATACCCGCCCTTTCAAACCCAACAATATCCACCCTTTCAATCGCAAACGTACCATAACCAACCGTTCGTTCCACCGTTTCAACATCACCAATTCCAATCGCAAACGTATCAAACCCAACCCCACACACTCGACCCTCTACTAGAAGACAACACCCTCATTCATCATTTTGCCAAAGCGTGGAATGGACCACGTGAACCACAACCAAGTCTTGACGAGGACGAGGAAGAGGATGAGGAAGAAGAAGCGGAGGAAGAGGAAGAGGAAGAGGAAGAAGAACAAAATGTTGAAGTTCAAGAAATTGTTCCAATCGGCCGACAACCTTGGACGAGCGAGGAGGAGGTCTCGTTGACGAAGGCGTATTTGCACATCTCGGAGAGTAGGAAACACGGGAACGAGCAACGAAGGGATGCGTTTTGGAGACGGGTTATTAATCATTTTATGAAACTTCCCGGTGCAAATGTCCGAAACATGGACAAAATGACGTCGAAGTGGACGGATTTGAACCAGAAAATTAGCCAGTTCAACGCTTGTTTCATTCAAAAGGTATGTTTTTGTATTAAAAACAGTTTATTAAAAAAAACAGTTTTTTATAAAAAAAAACAGTTTATAAAAAACAGTTTTTTTATTAAAAAACAGTTTATAAAAAACAGTTTAAAAAAACAGTTTTTTATTAAAAAACAGTGTTTTTATAAAAAACAATTTATAAAAAACAGTTTTTTATTATAAAAAACAGTTTATTAAAAGCAGTTTTTTTATAAAAAAAACAGTGTTTTTATAAAAAAACAGTTTATTAAAAGCAGTTTTTTATAAAAAAAACAGTGTTTTTATAAAAAACAGTTTATAAAAAACAGTTTATAAAAAAAACAGTTTTTTTTATAAAAAACAGTTTTATTATAAAAACAGTTTATAAAAACAAAAGAGTTTTTTAATATTTTTTTTTTTTTTTAGAGCCGAAACCCACAAAGTGGAGCGAGCGAGGCGACGATCATGCAACAAGCCACCGAAATGTATTGCACAACGTACCATAAGAGAACTTTTCCACACGTGGCGGCATGGGAAGTTGCGAGACATCACCCGAAGTGGGTCCCCGTTGAGTTGGTTGACACGCGTGGTCCTACGGCTCCAAAAAATCGAGGCGGTTCGAAAAGATCAAAGACATCCGATTCGGGGAACTACACGACTTCCGCGTCGGATAACTTGCCCCAAATGAACTTAAACGACGAGCCTCTAGACGAACCCCTTGACGAGCCCGTTGAGGAAGATACACCCACAAGGCCACGACGCAGACGAGGTGGTGATTCGTCAAGCAAAGGGAAGGAGGCGGTGGCGGAGTCGATCTTTAGAATCGAAGAGGAGAAAATGACCCAATACAAGATGGCCGAACAAAGAAAAGAAACAATGATGACCCTAAAAGTTGAACGGGAGCAGGCGTACAAGGAACACTTGAAAACGATCGAAAGACAAAATGATTTAAAAATCTTGTGTGAAAAACACGCCCATCTCGACGAACCGTTCAAGTCAATTGTCATCGAACAAAAACGCGCGATTTGCGCAAAGTGGGGTTGGGAGATGCCATCGGTTTAGTTGTTTTTTTTTAAATCGGTTTAGTTGTTTTTTTATTTGGTTATGTAATTTTTTTTAAAGTTTAATGAAATTTATAATTTAGTGTTTTATTTTTATTTTCTAATTTTAAATTGAAAATTAAAAAAAATGGGAGTGATAAAATCCATCACTAGTGATTCCACCCCTAGTCCATTTCTATCACTAGTGATAGAAATATGGTTGATGACATGTCATGATTTGATTGGAGAGTGGGAGTGATAGAATCCATCACTAGTGATTCCACCCCTAGTCCCCTAACAATCAATTATCTTCTTCTTATAAAATACTTTAATAATTATAAGATTAATAAAAGAACTAAAATATATGCTATTGTTTGATAATACTAAATTCATATGTATAATCTATATAATACAAAATCATTTGATAAAATATTACTAGATAACTAAAAAACCTGGTAATTAAAATAAGAATAAAAGATGTTATTTTTATTTACATTTTATTATTTATATCTTTAATTACATATTAAAAAGAAATTTTTTTTAACAAATTCACATTTTTTTCGTACTCTCATATTTTGTTATAATTTATAGTAAAATATTATAGTAAAAGAGTTAAAATCGGCTATCATAGTAAAACATTAACAATAATATCACAATTAGGGGTGAGCAGAAAATCAAAATAACTGAATCGTAACCGAAATAACCGAACGGAAACAAAAACCGATGGTTCGGTTTTCGGATAACCATTTTCAGTAACCGAAAAAACCCGAACCGAACCGATAAGTTACAATAGTAGGCCCAGTCCATATATTTTTTTTGTTTAAGTTGTTTAAGTGTTTAACCCATGCTAGTTGAAATTATTCATTTTATTCTTGAATGTTAATTATTTGTAATAAAAACATTAACATGTTTTTTTCATAATTGAAATGATTTATTTATTGCATACAAGAAATAACAAAATTTCATATAAAATTTAAATAATCTTTAAAGTATTATAAAAGAAAATATCTCAAAAATTGAGGGAAACATAAAAATAGATTAGTATGTTAGGTTTATATAAACAATATTTATTTAAAAAGGTTATAAATAATAACTTAATTTAAACATATAAAAAGATTCTTAACTTTTTAATTATACTTTTTATTTTTTAAATCTTACATAATTTTGTTCTAAAAACCGAAAAATTGAACCGAACCGGCGTAAAAATCGAAACCGAACGATTTTGTAAAACCGAAAACCAACATTTCGGTTTCGGTTTTAGTTTGCCCAAAAACCAAACCGAAATAATGCAAAGAATCTTGGAAAAGTTAAACAGAAAATGCTATTGATCAAAGCATCAAATTATTTTACTACAAGTTAATGTATTTTGCATAGTTCATTGTGATCTAAGATCATTGACTAGTAAAAGTCAAACTTTCTTGTATGGAACGTGAAGTTAAAAAATACCACACATATATACACATTTAACTCCCAAGAAATCTTTCCTTTCAAAAAAAAAAAAAAACTCCCAAGAAATCTTGAAGATAACATTGATGGCAGAAGGGATTCAGACATTGGAAAAGACACCAACGTGGGCTGTGGCTGCTGTCTGTTTAGTCCTCGTTACCATATCGATTCTCATTGAACATATTATTTCCTTAATTGGAAAGGTAACACATGTTTGCAAGTTGCTATTAATTGGATTCTTTCGAACCAGTGATTTCGGTCACCATTCTCATAACCAATTTAACTCATAATTTACTTTTTTTTTGAAAGGAAATTTTATAAAAAACAGCCGGCCTCACTCAAAAAAGTAGGACCGCGCCACCCAAAATTACATCATATACAAAGGGAAATTACACCATTCGCCCCAATCTAAATCTTTAAACTTGGACCTATTCTTAAACCAAAAAAAACTATAAGACTTAACCAAACCGACAATCTCCAGCCAATCCCCTTTACCGTTATTGAAGATCTTCTCGTTCCTAGCCTTCCAAAAGAACCAACAAGCCGAAATGATAATACCTCGGATGACATCCTTAGCGGTAGCTCCTCCACCCGAACTCAAATAAAATTCCATGAGATCTTTAAAACTGAAAGCAAATATAGGAGGGGTTTTGATCCAAGAACTGATACCGCTCCAAACTTTCATGGCAACAATGCAACCGGTAAATAAATGATCCACAGATTCCTGAGATTCCTGACAAAAAACACACTCATCCGAACCGGAGATGATATTTCTTCGAACCAAGGCCTGTTTGGTAGAAATGCGATCAAGCCCCGTTCTCCAAGCAAAGATTTTGCACTTGAATGGCAGCCACTTACACCCTTTAACTAGACACACCGAGTCCGGATCCGGCTGAACCAAACACAATTCCTTGAAGGACTTTAACGAGTACTCACCCGAAGCATCGGCATCCCACCTCCATTTGTCTTTAACCGACGCCAAACCCACCCCCGAGAGCGCAGACTCACTCTCCAATAATTCATTTTAACTCCGAAACCGAAGACGGGCTTCTTGACCAACTCCACAGCAACGAACCGCCACCTCCCTCAACCTGAATACGCTGATTCACCAAACAGTCTTTGTGTTTCTCAATAGCAAAAAGGCTCGGCCATTTGTGCATAAGAGGGGTGTCTCCATGCCACCGATCAATCCAGAATCTAATGGAGCCCCCATTTCCAACCACCCCAGAAATATAATCAGGAAACCTTTTACCTTTCAGCAGTAATTTAGCTTCCACTCTAACTATATGAAGCCACATCCCCGAGAGACCTTTCTTAGAAGGGATGTCAGACCACCTTCTATTAGAGCCGTGAATAGCCAAAACAACCCTCCTCCAAAGTTGTGGTCCTCAATCATAAACCTCCACACCCACTTAGCAAGAAGGGCATCGTTAACAGTTTTTAACCTACTGATACCGAGACCTCCACACTTTTTTTGGTTTTGAAACCACCTCCCAAGCTATCCAGTGAGTTTTTTTAACGCCTTCCGACCCTCCCCAAAGGAAACGTCTCATCAACGATTCCAAATTCTTCAAGACTTTAACAGGGGCTTTAAAGATAGAAAGGAAATATAAAGGGAGACTCTCCAAAACCAATTTCACTAACACAACCCTCCCCCCCCCCCCATAGAAAAGGTATGGGCTTTCCAAGACGCTAGACGTTTATTAAACAAAGACACAATAGGGTCCCAATTGGAAACCCTATTCATATTAGCACCAAAAGGGATACCCAAATAAGAAAAAGGGGCATTACCTTTAATACATCCCAACAACTCCGCCATGCTAAAAATTTCACTGTCTTCCACCCCAACCCCCATAAGGCTTGACTTATGTATGTTAATTTTGAAGCCCGAGCAGGCATAAAAGATTCTTAAAATCCTAGCCACCACCAAAATATTCTCTTCCTCCCATTCTCCTATAATTAAAGCATCATTAGCGTAAAACAGATGAGACATGGTCGGCCCCCCATTTGGCAGCTTAACCCCTTTAAAAACCCCAGACTCACAAGCCTTGGATATTAACCTGGAAAGAGATTCCATCATAATAAGGAAGAGAAAAGGAGATAACGGATCACCTTGCCTCAACCCTTTTTGGCACTGAAACTCGAACGTTGGAGACCCATTGACCAAGACAGACGATCTAGCTGAAGAGAGAATCCCTTTAACCCATTTACACCAATCCTGAGAAAAACCCAATTGAGACATAACCCCCACAAGGAAACCCCAGTTGACATTGTCATAAGCTTTCTCGAAGTCAATCTTGAAGATGAAAGCTTTTTTCCCCGATTTTTTCAACCAAGACCAGATCTCGCTTAACATTAACGGGCTATCCAAAATGAACCTCCTTTGAACAAAAGCAGATTGTGTATCTGATATAACTTTACCAATATAATTCTTTAAACGGGACGCTAACACCTTCCAAATAACTTTGCTAATGACCCCAATAAGGTTAATGGGCCTATAATCCCTCAGACTTAACGGATCTTTCTTTTTGGGGATTAGGGTTATATAAGACGTACTGCAACACTTGTTAATAGAGCCCGTTTCGTGAAAGTGAAACATAATATCTTTCAAATCTTCTTCAAAGAACCTCCAAAAGAACCTCACAAATTTAAAATTAAAACCATCCGGGCCAGGGGCTTTATTGGCACCACACTCAAACACAGCCTCTTTAATCTCCTTCGACAAAAAATGGCCCGACAAAGCTAAAGCCTCCTCTTCGGAAAGCATATTCCCCCCGAAGCAATTTTCGGCTGGCCTCGAGATAACCCTCTCCGAGAAATGGTTCCTGAAAAAGCAAAGAACTTCTTTCTTGATGAGCTTGGGCTTGTCAATCCACTGACCGTCAATATTCAGACCCGGAATGCCGTTAGAGCACTTTCTATTATTGATCAATCTATGAAAGAATGCTGAATTTTCATCCCCGTCAATGGGCCACCGACACCGGGACCTTTGCTTCAAATCCATATTCTCTTGACGAGCTGCTTCGCAAATATTCTTATAACATTCAGCTTTAATCCAAATCTCCTCTTCTGACAGTTCCCTTGACTCCCCAATCGAATCAATCATCTCCATTTCCTCTTTGTATCTATTAAAATCCTCCTTTTCTTTAGAGACAAGGACTTTCCTCCATTCCTTTATTTTATCTCTAATATGCTTAAATTTATTTGAAAGATTGACATCCGACCGGCACCCTACCTTCTCGAAGGACCCCACCGCATTCTCGATGACACTCACCAAACCTTCTTTTTCAACCCATGAGTTGAAAAACCTAAACGGAACAACCCCAAAATTCTTACTATACACGACTAACAGTAAAGTACAGTGATCAGAGAACAATCTAGGAAGAGCCCTTAGACAAGCATTAGGCCACTCGTTGAAAAATTCTTTGGAAACCAAAACCCGATCAATCTTACTTAGTTTATTGGAATTAGGGGCAAGGAAAGTAAACCTGCGATCCCTCATGTAGTACTAAACCAACTCAGCCGAATCAATAAAACCGTTAAAATCAAAAGCACAAGAGCTGTTAAAAACAGAATTTTTCCTCTCATCCGGGGAATGAACAACATTAAAATCCCCCAGAAGGACCCACAAATTGGAGCCCGGTCCCATAACCTGTAAGATGGAGTCCCAAACCAAATTTTTATCTATGACCCGATGAGGAGCGTACACATTGATGACATTCAGGGCCTTATTACTACCCACCAAATGGCCTCGATTGACAAGAAAATGTCTATGTTTCGAAACACCCAGGGACCTAAACACAGAAGGGTCCCATAAGCAAGTTAAACCCCCAGATCTACCCGAAGCCCCCACAAATTCCATCAAAAACTCATTACTACCCCAAAAATGAGAAGCACGATCCTGACTAACCTCTTCGAACTGAGTCTCCTGAATGGCGATGAAATTTACCCTGTTTTCCTTTCTCAGATTCTTGATCCACCCAGCTTTGCTCTCGGACCCCATACCTCTAATATTAATAGAAAGGAAGTTCATAAATTCTTGGATCGAACACCTTCTTCCGAAATAATTTCCGATATCAGATCCTGATGCCTCCCAAGATCCATTCCCACTTCGTGAGCCAAATTAATAGTACTTTCTGCTTCCTTTCTAATCAACTCCTCTAAAGAAAAGGAATCGCTCCCGAGATCCGACACAAGAACATTACCACCAGCTTGACTGTCCGCCTGATCCGATCTCGATCCACCATCAGTGAGGTCGACAGCCACCTCTTGGGCCTCAACATTCAAATCCAAAGGATTTCCAAGATCTCTCAGACTGGGATTTAAAGCCGCCTCAGCTGAATAATCCACCTGAACAGTATTTCCAAGAGGGAACGCCCACACCTCCTCCGCTCTCCTTCTTTTCTTAGTTTTGGGCTCCCCAGAATTAATACCTGAATTATCTTGGGCATTACCCCCATTTTTCTTTTTGTAACCCCTAGTCCTTTTAGAAGGTCCACCAGACTTAGAAATAGAAGGCCCAATTCCATCCTTAAAAGCTAAATTATCATTAATACCAAAAACCTTGGCCCCACAACTCTTTGAACTATCAGAAGCTATAGAGGGACCCACACCATTTCCCAAAACAGCCCCACCTTCATCATTACACTGCACCGAAGTCCCCAGGTTCTCAAATTCCCCAGAGGGGCCCACCACTTTCACAGAATTAACATCGTTAAAATGATTATCCCCATGCTCATATTCCCCATGCATGGGAAAAACTCCCATCACATTGATCGGAGATTCGACATCCTCGTCCAGCCCTTTCGTCTTCTGAGCCTCTCCATCTTCCATAGCCTCGGAACTATCCATTCCCACGACCGGAGAAGACATCATCGGAGAGTCGGTCGTCGGGGAATCACATGCCTCTCCATCCAAGCAATCGGGGACCCAAACATCTTGGTCCTCTTCCACCCAGACCCTAAAGATCCTCTCTTTCCACTTCAAAGACACCATCTCTCTGATACGCTGAGCTTCACCGGCTAACACCCCAATCATAAAAACAGACAAATCACTATCCTGGAACAAGGATTTAGGGACATGTAAGACTTTACCGAACAGTTCACCAATCTGCGAAAGAACTTAAGGCTCCAAAAGATGAAGAGGGATGCCATGAACACTAAGCCAAGCTACTCTTTATATAGGTAAGGACTGTCCACCCCAAGCTTCTAATTTGGAAAACCAAGGCCCCCAAACCCGGGGAGACTCTAAGAACTTGTTTGTAACATCCGCATCGGAGAATGAGATAATCACAGAAAGGCCTCCCAAATACTGAATTCGGACAACATCCACCTTAGCAATTCTGAAAAGTTTATCAAGATCTACTAGGGTTTCCAAGTCAGTCGTTCTCCCAAAAACCGCAGAGCCCATCACCTCTTTGAAAGCAGACACCCGATCAGGAACAACCACCATCTTTTCCTTCGAGACCACCCCCCCCCCCCGATACATCCCACACCAATAAAACTGACAGGATCTCTTTGCTCTTTGCCCTTGCCCAAGACGTCACAATAAGATCTCTGGTCTCTAAAATTAAAAACTTTAGAAGTATTCTGATTAGAAGGAACTACTTTGGGATGACTGTCTATCTTCTGACCAGAAAAACCTGAGTTCTCCACCGCGAATCTCGCCACATTAACGAGGAGCTTAGACTGACCCATCTTAATCCCCATTAACCTACCTTCTAACTCCTTAGGATCCTTCACCCCCGTAAAAGAAACAAAGCAGAATTTATTACCTTTCTTATCCCGCTTCCTAGCGACGTAAACTCCTGTCACCTCTCCAAAAACGCTGAAAAAAACTCTGATATCCAAAGAACTGCATCGTTCAGGCAAGTTGGTGACGAAGAATTTCGTCAACCCTAAAGAAGTATCCCCCATGCCAGGAAGATGAGAGCAAGAACGATCCCCGGTGGTGAATGGGAGTTCTGAAGGACACAGTAGGAAGAAAGGTCAGAACCAAAACAGGTGACCTCGCTCACTATAATGACTTCAGCCCTCCGTCGAGCCAACCGGCAAACCATAAGGAAAACACAACAAGCACGCCCCAGTGGCAAATGGGAGATTCTGAAGTACAAGATAAGGAGAAAGGTCAAGCCAACGACCGGCGACCTCGCTCGCTATATCGATCTTCTCCTCTCCGTCGAGCCCCCGGCAGACGGCGAAAGAGAGAGAATTGATTCACTTTCTACTTCAGTCTTCATAACTTTTATTGTAGGCTTCATATTTTGTTAAAATCACAGATACATACATGTATATACATATACGTTAATTTTTACATTATCTATCACGTTATCCAGTTTTGAAATCGGTCTGAACAGTGGACATGTATGGCGGCTAATTCGTTACTAATTACGGGAAAAAATATTATGATTTTTGGTACTTCTAGTGGCGGACCTAGAAATTCTTTTCAATAGGGTCAGTTTTTTTCAATGGTGGAATATCGCTTAACTCGACATCCAAATTTACGGTTCTAGTCAGGCCGGGTTAACTAACTAGCGATAATCT
The DNA here is from genome assembly GCF_002127325.2 of Helianthus annuus. Lineage (NCBI taxonomy): Eukaryota > Viridiplantae > Streptophyta > Magnoliopsida > Asterales > Asteraceae > Helianthus > Helianthus annuus. The sequence goes on along the minus strand of NC_035434.2, from coordinate 153,551,499 downwards.
GTCTTTTCAACCGGTAAAACTAAGAGCTAAAATGAGGTAATCAAGACGACGAAAAGGTTATGTACCATTGATTCATTCCATAACCATTTTGATATAATAAGTGAGTACTTTATAACCGAATTGATACTCATGTTGTTTTTTCTTTTCATTTTGTTTTTCAAATGTAATATGGATAGATTCGATATCTTCGAAGTAAGTTCAAAAATCTTCTGGGTCGGCCAGAAAATCGTTATATACGTTACATATAAAATAGATAAAACCATGAGTACTTCTTAAAAAGGAAAGAAATAATAAACCCTAATTTGCATGATTTCTTCTTAAAAAGGAAAAAGGAAAGAAATAATAAACCCAAATTTGCATGATTTGCAGTGGTTAAAAAAGAATGATAAAAAGACATTATTTGAAGCACTTGAGAAGATCAAATCAGAGCTTATGCTACTTGGGTTCATCTCACTGCTGCTAACAGTTGGGAAAGCAACCATAACAGATATCTGCATATCGAAATCTCTTGCAGAGAATTGGCTTCCATGCAGTAAAAAAGACATTCAAGAAATAGATGCTCGTCAAGGTGGTAATCAAGATGAAGCAGAAATTCATACTATTGCCCAGAATCTTCTTAAGGAACAATGAAAATCACAATGAACGAATAAACATAAACTAACCTTGATTTCTGAATGAATACAAATTGTGAATGTGTACAAGTGTTTTTACAATAGAAATCCTAACCCTATTTATACTAATCGAAGAGGTGCGAATCCAATAGACGTGTTTCTTCACGAACAGGTATGTCTTTTGATCTTGTGGCTCTCAATCGAAGATGAAAGGTTGCGTCCCTGTGTTTCTTGTTTCCTGATGTCGATCAGAGAAGGGGTGCGACCCCCTGTATGTCTCGATCCAAAACATGTAGGTTATTATCTTTCATCCTTCCATCTTTGGCCCTTGTACTTTATAACTTATCTAATTCTAATAAAAAAACTAACTATTAACTATATACTAATTAACCCTTGCACTTTAGGATGTGAAGGAGATTATGATTTCATTCACCCCCCTAATCTCGAACATCCTTGAGTTGCACCTTGATCTTTCTCCATGTCTTGCTTGCCATCATGTGATGCTCCATTTTTATCATGAGCTTGTTGTAGTAGATCATTGCAGTCTTCTTTGATTGCCATTAGGAGAGTTGGTTCCTCGTCTTCCTGCACCAGATTTGATTCTTCTCCTCTTTGATTTGATTCAGGACAATATAAGGCATAATGACCAAACTTTTGGCAATTATACCATTTTATCTTGCTTAAATCCTTCCCAAACTTCTTTTGGTTACTTCTATTCTTGTAAGCATTCTGTGAGGAATTCTCTTCTCTTCTTTGTTGTCCATAGTTATCATGTGAAGGATCTTCCTCATCTTCTTCTTGTCTGAACTTTCCATCACGCCACTTTTCTTGCGATGAGTTGAACCTTCCTTGTCCATTCTTCCCAAAACGCCCTCCACGACCATAGTTCTTGTCGCGTCGCGCGCACATAAGTTTTTCTTGATTATATACCGGGTTTTCATCCACCAAACCGGTCCTTTCTTCGTAGGCTTTCAATCTTCCAATTGTCTCGTCTAACGTCGTTGTTTCTAAATCAGCGAATTGTTCAATGGTTGCAACAATTTGAACGAACCTTCTTGGTACAGAACTTAGAAGTTTCCGTACTAAAGTCGGTTGATCAAAAGTTGATCCAAGACTACTTGCCCTCGTGACAATACTATTTAGTCTTGCAGTGAACGAATCGATAGTGTCTTCCAACTTCATTTTTAACATCTCAAACTCTGTTTTGAGCGTTTGAAGACGTGCCTTTTGCACTCGATCTGCACCGACGTGCCTAGTCTTTAATGCATCCCAAATTTCTTTTGCACTCTTGCAACTTGCAACTTGTATTATCATTGTAACACCTCGTGTTACCGAATGTCAAAGTCAAAGTCAAGATTGACTTCCTTGACTGTCATACCCCCAAAAATCCACACGTGGAGTATCACCGCTTGGAGGCGTGACTGACCAGGATCAAGCCACCAATCATATTGAACATAGTAAGTAATAAATAAAATTTCATCCAACAATACGAAAGGTGTTCAAACAAACATAGTTAAATGTTTAGCGGAAGCATAAATGTAAAAACCCAAACATAAGTGTTAAGTTCTAAAATGTTATAATGTTTTAATATGGCAACCACTGTCCATGTCCCACAACGACCGCGCCTCCCTGTGCAAGCTCCATGAGTACCTAACGTCCTGCAAGGCATGTAACAGAGAGTCAACAACAAAGTTGAGCGAGTTCACAGTTGATTGTTCAGTTAAGGAGTTCGTTTCAGAAATTGTAAGTTCGTTTCATAACCATGCATTACCCAGTACCCTTGTTTCCCAAACCTTTACAATAGTAAGTGGGGGCTTCCCATGTTGTATGTACTAGACTAGTTGTACCTATAGGTGTCCTTCCCAATCCGAGGACAGTGGTAAGTATGAGTTTACGTAGGTTTTACGTAAGTGTCCTTCCTTAACCGAGGACAGTAGTACGTAGCGAGTACGTAGGTTTAGCGCTGGTGCCCTTCCCAAACCGAGAACAATAGTACGTAGGTTTTACGTAGGTTCTAACACTGGTGTCCTTCCCAATCCGAGGACAATGGTACGTAGGTTTTACGTAGGTTTTAGCACTGGCGTCCTTCCCAATCCGAGGACGGTGGTAAGTAGTCTAGTAGTGATGAAAGTACGGGTAGTCATTCAATCCCATTCCCAAACCCACCGGGAATCCCATGCCTTGGAAGTGTGAACTCACCTTGGTTTGCTCGGTTTGATTAACTACTTGGTTCCAATTAATCAGTTCGGGCCTATGGTATGCACGTGTACATAATCAGTTTATATTCACGAAGTTCACGTATAAGTACAATCACAGTGGGTATTGACTCAGTGATCACCAAATAACACAAAGCACGTATTCAAGCTCATGCAAATCATGCCTATCATTGAACAACAGTTAACTAACCCAGTTAACCCTTAACAGAATTAAACTTAGTTACTGTACAGTTTACCCATCCGACGAAACACCCCTGTTTCGTCGTGACTTCCCTTCGACGAAACCCATCCCTTTCGTCGTGATCATCTTCGGTGAAACACCCTCCGTTTCGTCATATTACTCTCGGTGAAACACCCCCTGTTTCGCCGTGATTTGCGTTTCGTCCACAAGGTCAGTTACGTCGTGTAACTGACGATTACCCAGAAACCCTAACCATTATCCACAGCTGTTACACACTATCATCGATCATCATCATACAGCAAATCATACAGTCATACAGTAATCATCGATACCATTTATTATACCAATCATAACATAATCATGTGTTAGCCTTAGACAATCTAGCATATATGTTGGCTATTACATGAGAGCACATTCACAGGTTCATCAGTATCAACATCCTATTCTGATCATCAGCAACTAGCAATCCGATCTTGACACACGAAACTGTAACCGATAAACTAGATCCTATTATGGACAATTCATCATCTAAGCATGAACATAAACATTACTTAACATCAATCCTTAACGATTTCGATTAACAGTTAATGATTTCAAGCAAACAATCATGCAAGGGTTTAAACACTAACCGCGATGAACAGAAAGAATGATTTGATTGATTATAGATGGCTCCGAGGGCACACAGTCGACGTCAATAGGGAGAGAGAGTTCTAGGGTTTCTAAGCTGCTAACAGTGTGACGAATGAAGCAGAATACCCAATAAGTATCCGCGTAACGTGCTGGGCCCTTAATGGGCTTCGGCGAAATAATGGGCCGGCGAAACAGAGGTGTGTGTGACGAAACACATCTGTTTCGTCATCTGTTTCGTCGTCATGGTTTATGGCGAAACACTTGTGTTTCGTCAGACCTTTTCAAGGTTTAAGTAGTTTAAGTTTTTCAAACAGGATACATGATAACACCTTAATCACATTACACAGATAACACATCAAACAACCATCTCAACATATAATCCAGTGTACAGTTACAAGGCAAACAATCAAACAATTAAACCATTAACGTGCAATTAATGCGAAGATGGAATCTTGGAAACTCGAGTTGTCACATTGACTATAGTTAGTCTATTTTATGTTTGCGATTTACGTTAGTTGTATTATGTGGAGTATATGCTAAAATCGAATTAATCGAAGTTTACTTATCAATGCGAACCACTATACGACTGTGAATGATAAGAAGTAACAATGCGATAAAGTCAACTAATCATGCTAACCTGATCATCATCGAACTCGAAACTCGAATTACGCGAACCCTGGTGTTATTATACGTGTGTGTGTGCCTTGTGTGTTACCTGTGCATGTTTACTTTATGTATTGTGTGGTAATCAATCGAAACTCGAATCAAAACTCGAAACTCAATCGAAATCAAATTAAGATAATTAGTAGCGAAAAGACAGCGCGAGATATAGATGATTATATGTTAGATATGGTGGTCGGGATTAAAAGTAATTTGAATAGGAAACTCTATCGTATTCTCATCAATCGCAATCGAAATCGAAATATCAAAATCGTCGCACCAAACGCTCGAAACAGGCAGCTGAACGATCAGGCTCTCAGCCGATCGGACTGCTGTCCGATCGGGATGCCTGGCGGATCGGCCAGCCCTTTCCTCTTTTGGAAGCCTATAAATACCCCTGTCATTGTCATACTTTCTACTTTTGGAAAGCTCTGACCGACCAGCTCATGCTCTCGTCCTTTTTCTCCGATTTCTCTAGATTCCGGTAAGATTTCATCCTAAATCTTGTACTTTCTTAATCTATGCACACTCCTACACCCTTCTATCTTTCAAATCTTGGTTTCTAACCGTGAAATCATCAAGATTCAAATGTTCTAGGATGATGTCATCATGGTGTTCTTGAAGAACTTCATGTTTTGGCCTCAATCCACCAAGAATCACTTGGATCTAACCGATTTCCACATAAACAAGCAAGGATCTTCCATAGATCTAAACGTTTACATGGTCAAAAGGGATTGAAAGAATGTTTTCCAACTTTCTTTCAACTCTTTTACACTCAGAGCCTTCAAACCGATAGAAACGGAGCTTGTGCCGACTTGCTAATCATCTCGGTGGTTGCACGACTCAAGATTCGGGTTCTATCTATGAGGTCCACCGATTTCGGGTTAAACGTTAAACTCCGTTCAAAACAGTTCACCGGCTGGATTTGAGTGATTCCTGTCCGAGCAGGAGAAATCAGTAAGAACGAGGGTTCTATGGTTCAACTCGTTGTAAAAGCACCTCGATATAACGACAAACAATCAAAACAGCCAAGTGTTAGACGAACAGGCCGACCAGGTCAGGAAGCTGACCGATCGGGCTGACTGTCCGAACGGACAACCCAGCCGATCGGACAAGCCAGCCGATCGACCAGGCCAACCGATCGGCTAGCACATGGCCCCACACCTTAACAATTTCATGAAGTCTAGTATTGAACGAAGTGTTGTTCGATCGGACTACGGCCCGATTTGAATTACTTTTCGGATCATGAGATACTATGCTTCAACACTTAATCGATTTTCAACATGATTCAACGCGTTGGAGTGCCACCCGATCGGTCAAGCCGTTCGACCAGGTGACACCCTGACAAGAACTTGTTGATGAAGTACCTAACCGATTGGTTAAGCTGGCCGATCGAACGAACCGTTCGATCGATCGATCGACCTGAAAGGTAAGGATACTTCAATGTTTTCAAATACTACAATGAAAACTTCAAAAGTCAAACCATCATACACAAACACATCCTTCTCAACGGAAGAAACAATCCACTCGAACAGCCATCCGATCGGCCTACCGACCGACCGGACAGACTGTCCGAACGGACTGGTTAACCGAACGATCAAGCCGTCCGATCGGACCTACCGTCCGATCGACCAGGCTGTCCGACCCTCCAACACTCGTTTCCATTCTTCGCATTGCTTATCGTTATGCTATCGAACTGTTCAGGCTAACCCAACTCTCAAGTGCTCCCTTCAATCCATCAATCACTGTGAGTATACTCGACCCCTTTTTTTGCTTTCAGCACTTTTGGGTGTTACATACGTTACTTATTCTAAATCATAATCGAACACACTACTCAATTATTTCAAACGCTAACTATTACCGCATGTATTACGTGACTAAATGAATGCTTGTTGTTATGTTTACACGTGGAATGCTGTCTACCTGCCTTAACGACGATAGTACTATAGTTTGGACTCAGCACCCGTTCACACGGGGGTTGTTAAGGACAATTACTTGCATGGATTACGGTGGTAATCATGTATTGCGAACTGCCTCGGGCAGTCAACCCGCAGTCATTGGTATCGATAGATCCATGTCGATAATTAACATGCTTCGTTTCCCTCGGTGTACGTGCTGGTTATCCGTAAACTATTCGAACTCTATTATGCTATTATTAAACTTGTATGCTCACCTTTACATTTTATGTATTGACTTTATTTTAACGTATGTGACAGGCAATTAGGATGCTTATCTGCTAGGAAGGCGAGCTTAGAATAAGCGTCTAGAGCATAGTTGTCTGTAGATCTTGCAGATCGAGTCTCTAGAAGCATTTGAACAATATTTATATTTGAAATCTGAGTTGTCGGAATAGAATATTTGACTTGATGTTATCTGTAATAATTTGTTTACTATTTAAGGTACGGTATGGGACGTATTACATAAATTGAATAGTAATGATAGTTGTTATGGAAACTTCTGGACAATCTGTTTCGCTCAGTGCCATGCCCCGATGATTCCGCCATCGGTTGGGGTGTGACAATCATATCTTCCGGTAGTGCTTGATATAAATAAGCGGTCGCCATCATATCCTTCTTTTCATCTGCTTGCGTATTTTCTTTTGGTTCTATCATTTCCCATAATCCGTTTGCCCTCAAAATGGTTTTTATACAGATTGCCCATACCGTATAGTTTGTAGACTTTAAGATAGGACACTGAAACTGGGAGAACGAACTACCATCTTTAATCACTACCGCGTTTGACGGAGAGGCTCCTCCTGAATCCGCAGTAATTTCTTTTCCAACAATTTTCACTTTCTTAACTTTGGTTTTCTCCTGAAACCGAAGTCTATGATTCCAAAAATTCACACTAACTTTCTAATGTGGAATCAAACCAATTTCTAAACCTTATATAAATTCCAGAAAAATAGAACGTAGAACCTGGAATTTGCGAACCGACCGACTTCTCTTATCGTGATTCTCCGCACGGTTTTCTGACTTCTCTTAACAACCCTCTTGGCTGCGTTTTTTTTCTTCCTGCTTGATTCGCGATTCTCTAAACACAAACCAAAAATCAGCCCCAAACTTGCTTGATTTGCGACTAAACTTCTCAACCGAACACCCTCTTGATGCTTTGATATCACAAAACTTTTCAGATTTTGTGTCTTTTGCAAATTTCAAACAACCCAAACTTCTCAGATTTGCGATTATTTCTTCAAACCGGAATACAAACTTCTCAGATTTGCTTCCGTCTTCTTAACTCGAACCGCAGCCTCTTGCCGTGATTTGAACTAAAAAAAAAAAACTCAGAATCCAAACACCCTCAGTGATGATCGGATCAAAAATCGAACACCCTCCTGATGACCGATTAACGAACGAACAACAATCGTACCCGCTTGGTGCGATTGGTGTTAAAACTTAACAAGAACAACCCAATCAATGCCTCCTGCGTGATCAGAATTGTTAGGGAAAACAACCACCCGCTTGATGATCGTCTTCCCGAAACGAATTTGAGCCCTAGGCTCTGATACCACTGTTGCCCAGAATCTTCTTAAGGAACAATGAAAATCACAATGAACGAATAAACATAAACTAACCTTGATTTCTAAATGAATACAAATTGTGAATGTGTACAAGTGTTTTTACAATAGAAATCCTAACCCTATTATACTAATCGAAGAGGTGCGAATCCAATAGACGTGTTTCTTCACGAACAGGTATGTCTTTTGATCTTGTGGCTCTCAATCGAAGATGAAAAGTTGCGTCCCTGTGTTTCTTGTTTCCTGATGTCGATCAGAGAAGGGGTGCGACCCCCTTGATGTATCGATCCAAAACATGTAGGTTATTATCTTTCATCCTTCCATCTTTGGCCCTTGTACTTTATAACTTATCTAATTCTAATAAAAAAAACTAACTATTAACTATATACTAATTAACCCTTGCACTTTAGGATGTGAAGGAGATTATGATTTCAAGCTTCTGTCATTCTTAGCTTCTAACATGACAACGTCAACTAGACGCATTCTTTCTGCCGCTACTGATGATCATAAATGCAAAGCACAGGTGAATGAATACATATGATCAAGAGAATCTCGACACCCTTTTAAGTTTTAATTAAGATATCTTGATTTTCTTGAAAAAATGTGGTGTTTTAGGGAAAGGTTCCGTTGGTTATCGAGTAGCGCACTCCACGAGCTCCATATGTTCGTCTTTTCATTGGCTGTGTTTCATGTGGTTTGTTCTATAATCACACTGGCCTTTGGTAGAGCTAAGGTATGTTTGTTTTTTGGGCCTTTTTTGTGTATAAATGGCTAGTGTTTATTTTGCTTAAGTTCTTGTAATTTTGTGTAGATGAAAGAATGGAAGGCATGGAAGATAGAAACATAGACAATGGAGTACCAATATACACATGGTATGTTCTAGAGGTGGTTAAGATGGGCGGGTTGTATAACAAGTGAAAACATGTTCGGGTTGAAACAGGCCATTTTTTTAATAAGTTGGGTTGTGTTAATTATGTTGGAAATCAGGCCCTTGATCGAATAAACAAACACGCAATATGAACAAACTTGTTTGACTCTTTTATTAATTTATCAATGAGAGCACACTAATTACAATGACCTTAACCATCTATTTATACTAAACTTATTCTAGTCCTAACCCGACTCAAACTCTATTAATACAAATAAATAAACCAACTAGATAAACCTATCTAATAAACCTTGATGCCCAAGAAAACATCCCTAGACTAGAATTAGGAAACCTAAATAGACTAAAACACTTAGCACCCTCCAACTTTTGAGTTATGACAAGATTAGTCCCAACAATCACCCCCTAATCTTGTCAATAACTTTCTTCACATTAGAGCCGGTTCATCATCCTCATATCGGGTCAAGTTCACCTCTTTATCTTTCAACTTCGGACACTCGTTGTTATAATGACCATATTCTTCGCACTTATAACATTTCACGTGACTTTTATCCCGGAACCGCTCATTACCATCTCGACCTCTCCCGGACCCACGATCTTCACCTCGATCACGTCCAAAGTCTTCTCGGTTCAACCCAAACAAAAAACTCACTACACTTGTAACATCTCACATGGCATCACGCTGGAAACGCTCACTAACATCACGACTTTTCACGGATCAAGGACCTAACCCGGTAACATCCAAAGCCACCCGACTTTGAACTCCAACGCCACATGTTACATCGTGTTTTCTCCATTCTTTACCTTTTTCCAGTCACCTTCGTTCAAGAGCCTCTCCACCGACAAAGAAAACAAGCTACCCGCTTCTTCTGTTTTCTCACCTTGCTAAACGAGACGAATACAAAGCCACCTGCTTTGACGAATCCCTTCTGCCCGCTTTTCACGCACTACGCCGGTCTCCTCTTATCACGAACCAAGCCGATCAAAGCACTTCAAATCCTGCTGTTGTCACCGGGTATATGCCAGTTGCTCAAACCCGCAACTAATAACCGAACAACCTTGAATCTTCTTTTGATCAATATTAACAGCCTTGGAAAACAAGTGTTTATCACCGGTCACCCCCGTCGTCTTAACCGGTACGTCTACCACAACAACGGCCGACCGAAAACACCATAACGCTTCCATCTAACGTTGCAACACAGTCCTGAACAGCCACCTCCGTCGATTAGACTCTTATTACGAACAGGATGATCAAGAGTTGAAGTATCAGGGGCGGAACTACAATACAACCAGCCTGGTCCCGGGACAGGGCTCAACTTTGAACGGTAGTGTAAATTTATTTATTTTTTTCGATTTTTATACAAAGGATACTCATAAACAACTACGAGGACACCCATAAGACCATCTGTAGTGAAGATGAGATGAAATGGAGGTTTTCCGTTCGACGGAAACGAAAATTCCGATAGATGAAAACTTGCAGCGGTAGCTGTTTGGAGAAGACGGAGTCACTTTGTCCTTTTCCCATTATCCAATATTTTAATAACTAATCCAATATTCTCACACATTTGTAACTTGTACTTTTAGGTTTAAAATATGTACATTACTTATGTTTTGACAAATTTAAAGTGGCCAGGAAACAAAGCTGTAAGTCTAGATATTTCAATAATTTTTTTTGTCCTCTTCTCCTTTTAGGTTTATTTGTACCAAAGTAAGTGACAAAATTGGAAAACTGTAAACACACTTCAAAAATTATGAAAATAACGTTTTTTACTTTGTTTATTTATTGGATTTACTTTATTAATAAGTTTTCTGTTCTTTTTTAAAGACATTTTTATCAAAAACTAAATATTATTTATAAAACTTCCAAATAACATTTAAAGTTCTATAAAAGTATTTGATAACGTTCTCATGTGTGTAGCATTAGTAAATAAATAATTATCAATATATGCTTTAGAATGTAAAAAATACAATTATTTGTACATTATAATTAAAATGTTTTCATTCTCTCACTTTATTCGAGAGTGACACTATATTATAAACTATGGATTAAGAAATATTAATTTACCCTATTGCGTATGGGGCTTGTGTGCTCAAATAAAAAAAAGAGAAACCAAACTTCCAAAATCCAAACTGTTGTGCGATCACTGGGCGATCAAAAGAAGACTACGTTTCAGTTTTTTCATCATCATCCGATCATAAACCATTTCATCCTTGAGGTATGTAATTTTCAATTGTAAAATCGATTAATAGAATGTAATTTTTATTAATCATATAGGGGATTAAGAAATGATTATATATATTTTAAGTTATTTTGGGGCCCGATTTTCACTACTCCCCAAGGCCCAAAGAATTTTTAGAATTTTCGGAGACAGCTCTGCATAGTGGGGAAGAAGAAGATGAGTTTGGTTTTTGATAAATTGCACATTCACGGTAAGACCGCCCGTAGTGGGGCGTTTTTTTTTTAAATTTTTGCCCGAAAACGCCCTATAACGCCCAACCCCCCATTACAGGGGGCGTTTTGGGGCGTGTTTTTCGAAAAAAAAGTCCCCCGGCGTTTTAAAAATAACGCTTAAAAGAGATGGGGGCCACACTTTTTGACCGTTCCCCAACGGTAACATTCTTTATTTATTTTTTTTTAATTTAAAATATTCCCACTATAAATATATACCCCACATTCACACCTATTTTTATAAAAAAAAACTCACTTTCTCTCCTACTTTCTCTCCCACTTTCTTCTAACTTTTATAAAAAAAACCCCACTTTCTTCTAATTTTTATACAATCATGCATCCATACCGCCCTCCTTTTGGTGTCCCCGCTAGACCCGCAAACCCGAACACAACCCAACCGCAAACCCCGTACAACCTTCAAGACATGGACCCGAGCTTTTTAACTTACGCGGCTTACTTGAGTGGCGCCCCTCCGTTTGTTCCTCCCACTTTCGGCTATGGTCAAGCCGGCGGGTCTCAACCGTCACAACCCGAAGCCGAACCCGATGTGGAAGTCGTACCGGAGACGCAACCCGAACCGGTGCAAGAAACATCGAAACGCGGCAAAAGGTCGCATAAGAAGAAGGATAAGGACGCACCGCGGCGTACAAAAAATATCATTAAATGGACGAAGGAAGAGGAATACGCGTTGACTCGGGCGTTTGTCGACATTTCGGAGGACGAAGAGACCGGTAACTATTTTATATAAATATTATTTTACTTATTTTGTTACTTTATTTTTTAACAAACAACTTATTATTATTTTTTTTTTTGGTAGCAAACTTTCAAACGGGCCCGGTTTTTTGGAATAGGGTTCGTGCACTCTTCTTTAGCACGTGGGGTCAAGGCGAACATCGGGACAAAGACTCCATTTCTAGCAAATGGACCGACATCAACAACAAGTGTCATGCATTCCAAGAAGTCTTCCAACGTAACTACGATAATCGGCCGAGCGGTGAAGGTGAAGTGGGGGTTTTAACGAAGAGTTTGGAGGAGTTCGAGAGGACAAAATGCCCTTTCACGTACTACAAGTGTTGGGAGCTACTACGAAAAAGTCCAAAGTGGGCGGTAGTTAATCCAATGACGTCTAGTAGTAGACGTCGGGCTAAAAGGTCAAAAACATCATCCTCCGTTAACCCGTCAACTCCGACATCGGATGCCTGCAATGTTGATTTAAATGAGGCGGTGGACGTTGACGAGGGCATTCAAGAAGAGTTGGTCCGACCCACCGGTAGAAGAAAGGGAACCGGGAAAAAAACGGTCAAGTCGTCTTCCGATCTCGAGTTAAAGGATGATTTCGAGGAGATGAACCGTCGTCTACAAGACATTCGCGACCTCGACCACCAACGTTATGAGATTATGAAGGAACGAGTGGCCGAAACCAAAAAATTTAACGAGATGCAAGAGGCGAGGCAAATGGAAAAGGACATCGAGTTTTTGTCCAAACCTATCGACCACCTACAAGGCGATGCGTTGATCCTTGCGCAAATGCGTCGCCAAAAAATTAGAGAAAAATATGGACTCTAGATCATGTTATTTTTTTCTGTTTTTTTTTTATTTTCTGTTTTTCAGCTTTTTTTCTGTTTTTTTTTTTATTTTCCTTTTTTTTCAGTTTTTTTTTATTTTTTTTTCAAGTAATGTAATTTTATTTTTAAATTAATGAAGTTTTTTTTTATGTTTTAATTTAAAAAAAATAATTGTGAAATGATTGTAAAATGATTGAATGGGGGTTATTGGCATAATGCCCCACTACACCACTTTTGCTATAATGCCCCTTTGCTGACTAGGACGCCACGTGTCGTATAATGCCCCATGGTGGGGGCATTATAACCTTCTACCACTACACATGGTCTAAAAATAATTTAGGACATCCCTGAGCTAATGTTCTAGTTCCGTCACTGTGAAGTATTGTTGGTGACCATTCGAACGACTGTTTGCCACCACGAAACTACCAATGACAAACTATCCATTATTTACCATAATGTTCATAAAAGGTTAATTGTTGAACCACCCAAATTTACGATTATGCCATTGGAATTATTGTCAATGCACTTGAATGCAACAACACCCAACCAGAAGCATGCAACCTTGCTGTTTTTCCACTCTTTCTCTACATGATCGGTGTTGCCAATAATTCCACCGATAAGCCTTTTTAAAACCATGCATATAACCCACAATTAAATAAGTTAACCAAAAAAAAACTTCGTCTTCAATCACCGCATTTTACCTCAGTAACGTCGCCGCACCTCCGCTAGGGGTGCTCCCCTTCTTGAAAACGACTCTCAAAACGGCCAACTAACTCTGATACCAATTGTTGGAAATCAGGCCCTTGATCGAATAAACAAACACGCAATATGAACAAACTTGTTTGACTCTTTTATTAATTTATCAATGAGAGCACACTAATTACAATGACCCTAACCATCTATTTATACTAAACTTATTCTAGTCCTAACCTGACTCAAACTCTATTAATACAAATAAATAAACCAACTAGATAAACCTATCTAATAAACCTTGATGCCCAAGAAAACATCCTTAGACTATAATTAGGAAACCTAAATAAACTAAAACACTTAGCACCCTCCAACTTTTGAGTTATGACAAGATTAGTCCCAACAAATTATATAAGTGACTCTCACATATCAAATATGAAGTTTTTCAAAAATATTACAAGAATAATCTAGAACTTTGAAGACGGTTTAGGTATTGTATGCATTAAAAATATATTTGGGTGACTTTTAACATCTTTGACTATTCAGGTTTTTAACATTTGAGGTAAAACACAAACCAAATCAACTCAATTTGCTACATCTAGTATAGTCTTTAATTTGGCCTCTTTTTTATTAGTTTGATGTGATTTTTTTTTCATTCTTGAAGATCCAGAACGGTTTAGGCTCCCGAGAGACACAACTTTCGGTCAAAGGCACTTGAGCGTATGGTGCCAATCAACCATTCTTGTTTGGATGGTTTGTATATCCAAAACAAGTGTTTGTTGAGTACATTCTTTAGCCATGGCTAATCTTTCCATGTCTTTATGCAGGTGGATTCATGAGACAATTTCTAATGTCAGTTCCAAAAGTTGATTACATGACTCTTCGCCATGGATTTGTCATGGTAATTAAAATTTGTTGCATTCTTTAACGTTTAGGGATTTTTAATAGTTGAACAATGAACATGAACCATGAACCTTTTACCTCCTTGTAAGCCACCTACCCAATGCAAGCTGCGTTATTGGTGGGATCCTATGAGTTTTCAGGTAACGGGGTCTCATGGTTACCAAAAAAAAAAAAAAAAAAACATGAACCATGAATGATTGAGTTCATCTTTCGCTCAGGCACATTTGTCACCAAATAGCCATTAAAATTTCAATTTCCATAAGTACATAAATCGATCACTTGAAGACGACTTCAAACTTGTCGTGGGAATCAGGTAAGATTATCGAGTTTTATTCAGAAAATCAACTATCTTGTTTTTTAAACTGGTTATTGAGTTTTGAACTAATCTTTCCCACAGCCCACCAATCTGGTTCCTTGCAGTCTTGTTTCTACTCTTTAGCACCAACAGTAAACAAATCCTTAACCTTTTTAAATGGCTGCATCTATCCGGACACCCTCTGCGCCTATTTTCACACTTTTTGTGCCTTAGACGCCTCGTATAGGGCTATACGAGGCGTCTTGGCACTGAATTCAAGGGGGGTCTTCAGAGGTGTCAGGCACAAAGTTTAAGAAACCCTAGACGCATCGTACAGCCCTATACGAGGCGTCTAGGGCTTGGGTTTTTTTTTTTTTTTGTTGAAAGAAGGGGTGTTTTGGTGGGTTTTGGTATGGTTTTTTTGATAGTTTTTGAAGATGTGTTTTTTTAGCGAAAATTTTTTTGGTTTTAAAAAAAGTTTTGTTTTTTACACTATACAAAAATCAACTATTTTAAAAATCGGCTCTTTAAATATATTATATCGATTAAATATTATAATGTTTTTAACATTTTACATTTTTAAATATTATTCTTCCGATTAAAATTTTATCTCGTTCAAATATTGTTTCGGTATTATATTCAGGGGATATACTGTTTCCGTATTATATTCAAAACATATATTGTTTCCGTGTTATATCAATTTAAGACAACAATCATTAAATAACCGAATAACTGAAAAACAAACATAAATATGACATATATAAGATAAGTTTGTACATCCATAACAAAAATATATAAGACAAGTTTGTACATCCATAACAAAAATAAAAACAACAACAGGTCTATGCATCCAAATCTGAATCCGAATCTGGATCTGGCTGTTGCAGCTGCTGCTGTTGATGTGGTGCTCGAGCTGGTGGAAGCGGTATCGGGGGTAATCCCTCTCTCTCGCTCTCTCTCTCTCTTCTATCCTGCTCGGCCCGTACCAACCAACCTACCAAATCGTTGAGCATGTCAAGCTCGGCTCGTACATCCGGATGTAGCGCAGCTCCTGGGGCATGACCTGGAATAACGTGACGTGGAAACTGAGACGCCCTAGGAGGTGGCGGTGGCTGTGGCATCGCTGCACCATCTAAATCCACCGGAGTGTCCGGCACGGGCACTGCATCAGCGGGATCTGCCAGAGGATAGACTAACTCGAACTGCTCTGGTAGGGGCTCCTCTCTCCATATGCCCCCGTTGAGGTTTTTAAACCCCGGGCCAACGGGGAACCTCCTGATCAGTGTCATCCCCCACAGCGATGGAAAACCCATCCGCGTCGGCATGACTGGCGGCGTCCGTAGAACATTCTACTCTATCTTGATGTTTTTCAGTATGAATACGGGCCGAACTCATGCTTCCATAAGAACAAAGCCGACTTTGGGATCAAGATTTCAATGGGGTGGTCAGTAGTGATATGATATACGAGTTTCTTGATGATTTCATTTTTTTTTAAAATAAAGTCTTTGATTTTTTAAATTTGCAGGGTGTTTGTACTAATATTATGCAGCTATGTGACTTTACCTCTCTATGCACTAGTGACACAAATGGGTTCAACCATGAAGCCCGCCGTGTTCAACGAACAAGTGGTTAAGGCACTACTCAAATGGCACCAGAACGCTAAAAAAACAAGTTAAACTCAACCGAAATTCCAACTTTACAACACCGGGGTCAACTACGCCTAGCACACCGTCTCACATGACATCTAGTAGAACAAGCAACCATTCGGCTCAATCGGTGTCCCAGTTCCATGACACAGTCTTTGAACCAAAGAGTCCGGTAGGCACACTTCCTAGGGCCACAGGTGTAGCCACGAATGATGATCCGGTGATTGACCAACATAATATTGATGTTGACTCAATGGAGTTCTCATTTGAACAAAACATAGATTCATAAATTTGAAAGTTGAAGTAGTGATCAAAAGGTAAAGAAATTTAGTTCTATATAAAGAGTTAACTGCCATTTTCGTCCCTGTGATTTGGTCATTTTGGCCATTTCAGTCCATTTTTCAAAAATGCGCCATTTTCGTCCCCCACGTTCTGGAAAGGTGCCATTTCAGTCCAAAAATCATAACCCAGTTAAGTCAGTTAGTAAATAAGGACTGATTGTGTAAATTTGTAACATAAAGGACCATTTAAGTAAATATTAAACACCACCACCACTAGCCCTGCCACCACCACCACTCCGCTGCCACCACCACCGCCACCACAGCCCTGCCACCACCACCACTCCGCTGCCACCACCACCACCACCGCCACCACAGCCCTGCCACCACCACCACAGCCCTGCCACCACCGCCACCACAGCCGGTTCATCATCATATCAGGCGAGAGAGGGAGAAAGTCGGAGAGAGAGAGAGAGATAACGAGGCGGGAGAGAGAACCGGCGACGGTGGGGCTGCCTTCCCCAGATGATGACGATGATGACGTTGATGGTGGTGGTTCCGGCGGCGGCGGTGGTGACCATGCTACTGTTCATCGTCTTCCCCAAAACGGTCAACAGAAGTCAAACGGCCTAATTCTCGATCAATACCGGATAATATTCAAATTAAACTTGCAGAAACATTGTACAAGTATAAACATACCGATTGGGTGATTAAAACCGATCCGGTATCGCGTGCAACGGCGTGGCGACAGTCTCCGGCGACGGGTATTCCGGCGAGACTTGCAGACGATGAACAGAGGGTATTTTCGAAGGGGTAAAGGATTTTGAAGGGTGTGAGAGTTTCGTATGGGTTCAGGGACTCTAAATAACACAACAATTTGACATTTAATCGACAAACTTCTGTGGATTAATTCCACTTTGAATTTTTTATAAAAACTCCGATTTCACGTGGTGTCGGGCATGCTTATTGAACAATTACAAAGCGTGGGGAGTTGTTTACGATCTGTGAGAGTGGTGGTGGCAGCGGAGTGGTGGTGGTGGCAGGGCTGTGGTGGCAGGGCTGTGGTGGTGGTGGCAGGGCTGTGGTGGCGGTGGCGGTGGTGGTGGTGGCAGCGGAGTGGTGGTGGTGGCAGGGCTGTGGTGGCGGTGGTGGTGGTGGTGGCAGCGGAGTGGTGGTGGTGGCAGGGCTGTGGTGGCGGTGGTGGTGGTGGTGGCAGCGGAGTGGTGGTGGTGGCAGGGCTAGTGGTGGTGGTGTTTAATATTTACTTAAATGGTCCTTTATGTTACAAATTTACACAATCAGTCCTTATTTACTAACTGACTTAACTGGGTTATAATTTTTGGACTGAAATGGCACCTTTCCAGAACGTGGGGGACGAAAATGACGCATTTTTGAAAAATGGACTGAAATGGCCAAAGTGACCAAACCACAGGAACGAAAATGGCAGTTAACTCCTATATAAATTTAATTCTTTACATTCTCATTTTGTTATTGGTAGCCTTCTATTTTTATACAATTTAGTTTTGTATATTTGTATGTTGTTTAGTTTGGAGTCAAGGTCTGTCTGGAAGCGGTTTGTCTATCCTTAGAGATGGAGATAAAATTTACATACATTCCACACTTTACTAATAACTTTGTTGTTTGTGTGGTTTTTGTGAATAAGTGGATAGTTAGTTTGATGGGTATGCTTTAAATTCTTTAGTGGGAGTTTAATGATGGGAATTGCACATAGAATAGGTCCTCAAGTGTGAATAAATTTCTTTTAAAAGATCCTATTAGTTTCACCCTTGTTTCACTTTGTTCTTTCTTTTTCTTTGTGACAATACATTGAACCAAAGCAATTCATGATTAATCATGTAAAGAGTCTAAATCAATATATAGACTTTGCGGCCAACAAATGAGACTGCATTTCCATGGAATTGATACTACCTAGTTGGATCCCACCTAATATTTCATGAGTGAGAAAATATGGTAGATGATAAATATTGATGAAAGTTAGAATCATCTTCACTATGTTTTTAGAAGTAGTATGTTAAACCATTTAGTTGGTTTAAGTTACATGAAATCAACTCTAAGATAATACAAGGTACTCTAGTTTTATAAAATAAAAAAAATAAAAAAAACCCCAATCGGGACACAAATAATTTGTGAGTTCTTGTATGTGAATGTTTTGATTCGATTTCTTAAAAAGACAAATTTATTAACGTGTATACAATGAAATATTTCTATCTTTACATAAAAAGTAGGCTATCATTATATTCATAGATTTTAACAGACAATTGATACGTACCGTTCATGTATCGCGTCATGACACAGTTTAAGTGAAATGTTATCACATTTTATTTTTGATCATTGGAGTTTGATGGTTTTTGATCGGGTAACAAGGATGGTTAACTTTTGTTGTGTGAACTCGTTAAATATATTAGTTGGCTTAGTGAAAAGGCCAAACATGCCTATCATCTAAGCTCATGATCACCTAAGTTAATAATCACATGATTAACTTTCATAAAAAATGATATCTTACTAAGTGATTACACTCATCAACTCTATAAATGGATTTGGTGAAAAGGCCTAAGTTGGTCCACCATGGGTAAAATATACAAAAGTTGACTTTGTACCTATGGTCAAGTTTTACAAACTTCATCATAACAAGTAACAACTTTGTCATTGATTAGGTGAAAGTTTAAATTAGCTTTTCAATTGTTTCATCCACTTGCAACCCAAATGCTTGTAACCCCGTGGTCGATAATGTATATTATAACACAATAGTTCGTCGGCTAAGCATTGGGTCAATAAGGTAATTGACATGTATTATGTAAAACACGGATCAATCTTGTATTTGTTTAAATGTCTTAAACCAACAATGATTCTTGTAAACATGACTTATGGAACTCGAGACTTAAGAGACATAATCCTCAACTAGAACTTATAATCAAGTTCTAAAGATCGATTTTGATGTTGGTTTTGCTCCTTAGACGCGTGTCCTAACAACCTCCCGAGTTTTCCACATTTTCAACGTGTCAATTTGAACTTTTATTGAATGCATTGTTGGTATCCTTATCCTTCCTTTCCTTTGAAGTAGGAAGTTGTTTTGTTACCTTCCTCTACCATGATGAGGGTCAAGGAATATCTTTAAATTTACCACTTTCTTGTGTTCTTTGAGATTAATCTACAAGCAAGTGGCTTCCAAGTTGCACAATACATTATTCATCTTTCTTGTGCTTTCACATGTGTTTAAGGGTGTAAGGGGTGCTCACCTAAGAGGTGAGTCCCCTCTCTTACGCCAAACCAATCCTCGTGTGTCACGTCAACTCCCCTCTTAAACTCCCCTAACACCCTAAATTGATGGCGGCACTCCCCTCTTAGGTGACTTGGTTTTTATTAAAAAAAAAAAAAAGTTTTGATTGGTCCACTCATCCTCTCTCCTCCCTCTCTCCTCCCCCTCTCTTCGGTGAATCCTCACCCATTTCACTCCCTCTCTCTACCTCACCTAAGTGTTGGCAGCACCCCCCTAATCGGCATTCTACCTCACCGAAGGGGTCACCGAATTACACCCCGATCACCCTAAAGTCTTTCAAGTACTTTGATAAGAAAGAATCCCACAACTTAGCGGATTCAACATTTGGTATACAACAAACAAAGCATCAAACATATCGTTCAATATGTGAACAATCGGCTAATACAAAGTAGCTTAGTAAAAGAATCCTTAGCTAACAACCAATATAAGGTCAAATTCTACAAACTTCATCATTAACCATTTGAGTATGGTCATTCGGTCTAGGGCTAATAAATGAGTTTGGAATCCGTACCTCCTAACTCATACGAGAGTTTAACCTAAACTTCCTTTGGTCTCTTATAAGACCATGATAGTGGTACACATGAATAAAGCCCCTACCTATGGGCGTTTTACGACACGTGTCATCCCAGTCAGCAAAGGGGCATTATGGGCGTTTTTCACAAATGGGCGTAGTGAGATAATGCCCAATAATGCATCATCAATGATTACCTAATTAGTATTTTCTTGTTTTTTTAATTTAAATATAAAGGTATTTGAGTTGGAAGCACATGATTGGCTGATCAAACCCCCCCTTCAGCGTTATTCAAAAAACGCCAAAAGCCAAAAAGCCGAAAACACGCCCAATAACGCCGGGGTGTAGTGGCGAACGGGCGTGATTGGGCGTTTTCTTCGAAAATTTTTTATAAAACACGTCCCATTACGGGCGGTCTAAGAGCATCCACAATGTGAGTGTTTCACAATCTGCCACCTGAACGTCACATCAAATTTTCATACTTCCACAAACCTCCACAAGCCCTATTAAAAATATTGTGTGTGTAAATCCCAAATAATGGATTAGATTAAAATCATCAACACTTTTCCAAAATAGTATGAAATTATTATGTTTTTTAACAATGTATAACCATAACCATTATGAATGAACTTTAAATGTCACCACAATTTAAATAACATATCACATCAATTTGCAAGTACCAATAAAAGAAGCCAAGGACTCAATCATAACAATTAACAAACCTTGTAATTCAATATAACTTTCATAAACATGTTACTTAAACAAATATGTACACATATTACTGTCATGGATGCACAATGTTTATAAGATTATCCAAATCCTCCAATTTTAAACAAGTATTTACAAACACAACATGAAGTCTTGCAACTATTTCTGTTTCATGGGTTCTGCTTTGCAAATAGGACATGAGTTCTTCAGTGACAACCATTTTCTGATGCACCCGACATGAAAATCGTGCCTGCAAACTCGTAGCATGCCTACATCGTCCATGTTTGCATACTCTTCCTGCAAATAAAACCGTAAATTAGTCAAAATATACAAGTAAACTTCTATATAATGCAAATCTCACCAGGCAGATGGCACAGGTTCCTTCATCTTGCATTTGGTCCGAAGAACAATAAATCGATTCTTGCATACATTTCGAGATTAGATGATCTGATAGGCCAGTGCCTACACTTCCAATTCTTTCCCCAAGTGCAAGTAGCTCCTATTAATTTCATTTAAAAAACAATAATAATAATAATATTAATAATAAAAAGAGTAAAATGCCATTTTCATCCATGAGGTATGGCCAGTTTTGCGAATTTCGTCCAAAGGTTTGAAATCTTGCCATTTTCATTTTCATCTGGCTTGTTAACTCCATCCATTTTTCTCCGTTAAGTCAGGGGCATTTCCGTCTTTTTTGTTAACTTAAATGGCAATTCGGTTTTTTTCAGAGGCATTCGATCTTTTTACATAAAGTAAAAAAGACCGAATTGTCCTCTAAGTTAGCAAAAAAAGACGAAAATACTCTTGACTTTACGGAGAAAAATGGATAGAGTTAACGAGCCGGATGAAAATGGCAAGATTTTAAACCTTTTGGGTTGCGGAAAAACAAACCTTTGGACGAAAGTTTCAAAACTGGCCAAACCTCGGGGACAAAAATGACATTTTACTCTAATAATCATAATGATAGTAGTAGTAGCAGCAATGATAATATTAAAAACGTAAATGTATCGGCCAACCTCGTAGCTCATGTCATCAATGTCAAGTCTCATATCCCGATGTAGATCAAATGGATTTCTAGATCCGTTGGAAGTTGACCGGTCCACAATCATAAGACCCTGCATATTCAAGATAAAAGTCAACACGGGTCAAATCTACAGATACAGCAACCACTACGTCATATCACTTTAACCGGTTAGCAGGTCAAATCACGCGACAAAAATTATCGGCAATGGACATACCTGAGATGGCGGTCGATCATGATAATTCACCCGCGATAAAGATCGGTATCTCCGGTCACTAGCGGGCCAGCCTACGGTGGATGAAGGCCTAGGCGGGTGGGAAGGATGACCATTGGTCGCTAGTCGCAGCCTATCGTCTGTCACGTTGGTTGAAGACAACCTGAAAGTTGGCGCAGACCTTTGACTTTGACTATATCCATTTTGAATTGCTCTCACAGACTGCGCAGAGGAACTCGGAAAATTTCGGAGAGCATGATTGTTATTTTGTGGCGCGTTTACTATCAACGAACTACGGGTACTGCTTCCTTGGAGAAACGGGTTTAATTCATAACTAATAGAACTGATATCTGCAATTTGAAGAATAAAATTTTTCATTCAGTAAAATGCCATTTTCCTCACTGAGGTTTGGTCAGTTTTACGACTTTCGTTCAAAGGTTTGTTTTTCCGCATTTGGATCCAAAAGGGTTGAAATCTTGTCATTTTCATCCGGCTCATTAACTCCATCCATTTTTTTTTCCGTTAAATCAAGGGTTTTTTCGTCTTTTTTGTTAACTTTAAGGGCAATTCGGTATTTTTAATACTTGTACATTATGCGAAGTACTTGTACATAAAGTGAAAAAGACCGAATTGCCCCTTGAGTTAACAAAAAAGATGAAAATACCCCTGACTTAACGGAGAAAAATGGATGGAGTTAACGAGCTGGATGAAAATGACAAGATTTCAAACCTTTTAGATCCAGATGCGGAAAAACAAACCTTTGGACGAAAGTCGCAAAACTGGTCAAACCTCAGGGACGAAATGACATTTTACTCTATTTCCTTTAAATTACGTTAAGAAAGTTGATGCTATGTACATGAAACCTTACCTTGAGCAACAGAAGACAGATGATTTGAATTCAAATTTATCGAGGGTGAAACCGAAACATCCATCGGTTGACTACTTGTGTAAAAGTCACACGATATATTATTTGCCAAATGATTTCTCACAGAGTTTGCTTCCAAGTCAAACGTTGACCGGCTTCTCACATTCCTTAGCGAGTTCTCCGCGCCGATCGAAAGGCCAATGGGGTTTGTCGTATGATAATCCCAAGGTGCGTGAAGAAAATTTGCGGGTTGACTTTCTTGCCACGGTTCATTGACCATTACAACATCAGAAGAACTTTGACCATCTGGAACACCAGGGCTTTTACGTTTAGAATGAACTCTTGCATTACCGATCCTAATATCGAATAAATCTTCTTCGTTAAAAGGATTTCCACTGTAATTAGATGAAGATGCTACGTAAGCAGATGGTGTATGTGTATGCATAGAAAGATCTGATGGACCAGCAACGTCTTGTTGATAATTCGGGATTTGTAGATTGTGAGGCAATGAAGAATATGCATTCGATGTTGGTGTATGATTACAATGTGTGTATTGTGCTCCATCGATCAACATATTATCTGTCGACATATAACAAAAAGGTTAGTTTTTTGTTCGTTAATCACTAACGATATGAAAGAAAATGAGTTATAATATTTACCTGTATGCGCGTAGATATTTTCTGCAAAGTTCCAGCTCGGATCGTTCTCGGTCTCTAGCATGTAGGATGGATTGAAATAACGCTGATGCGCCATTTTGATCAGAATCTTGACGGGTCGCCAAGATCACAATGATTGATTAAAAGATTATTTTTCCTTTAGAAAAAGTAATAAACAATAAATAAAGGTAAGGAACTACATCAAAATTAAGGCATAGAATGCCCACAAGTAAAACACAGCTTTGCAACATCTAAAGACACAAGAACAATACAAGAGATAATGCATATAAGAAGGACAACATAACTTTTAAAAGTTTAAAAAAAATTACAACTTTTAAAATATACGGTACAGTCCTAAACATATTGTTGACTTTTCAACCAAGTTCGTCACGAATTTCAAACAATCATAACCTTTTATACATTAATACTTTTTAGAGTAAAGTACACATAGATGGTCCTTGTGTTTTACTAAAATTTCGGATTTGGTCCCTACTTACTTTTTCAAAAGTAGGGAGATGGTCCATGTGACCATGTGGTTTGCCCTTTGTAATGCATTCCGTCCCCAGAATATTCCTAAAGTACATGGTCCCTGTGGTTTGCACTTTGTAACGCATTTAGTCCTCAACTTAGACATGCTAAAACCTTTGAATTTGTTGATTGAGGACTAAACGCGTTACAAAGTGCAAACCATAGGGACCATCTATGTACTTTTAGAAAGCTATGGACCAAATTCAAAATTTTGGTAAACCACACCCACGATTTGTGTACTTTAATCTGCTTTTTAAAATAAAGTACAACATAACATATTAACGAGCATTTTATTCTCTTTAGATACTCTGTTGAAACATTTTTTTTTAATTTAAAAAAAATAACATGTTACATGACTACTGTATCTAAATGAACATCTACCTTACTGCAATATATATCATAAATTAAAGTAAAATAAACTAAACTTGTGCAACAAATCTTTCAAACGGTTATACATACATCTGAATTTCATACATACACGATCAAATAAAACAACCGATCAACAAAAATAAGCAAAACAAGAAGAGATTAATGAAAACAGTAGAAATGAATTAAGAATCGAAAGAATTCATGTAAAATTGTGTAAGAAATCAATGATCGGTTGATGAGGAAACTGAAAGGGAAGAATGATTCATACCTGTGTGTGTTTGACGGTGTGGATGAAAGTGAAATGCGAATTTGCGATTGAAGGAGAGAGAGAGAGAGGAGAGAGTGAGGGGATTCGGTGGAAGGAAGAAGGCTTTAAAAAGTGTGTGCGTATGAGTTGGGTTACAAGGAAGTAATGTAATGTAATGGATTCACATCTTAACTATAGGTATATTCTTATATTATATCCTGATTTTTGTTTATATAAATTTTCTTACAAATTTAATGACTTTTTATATAAAGTTATGAATGAATAAACGCACCTTATATTATATCCTGATTTTTGTTTATATAAATTTTGTTACAAATTTAATGACTTTTTATATAAAGTTATGAATGAATAAACGCGCCATGTTTTTTACAAATGTAAATATGTAATGAACGAATGGGATTCGTTGTGTTTTGCGGAAGACGTGTTCGTTTGGTTCGTTACAACACGAGTACAGTAGTTGGCATTTGGTAGAGCAACCGAAAGAGATAAAAACGAATAATGATACTAATGTAATGTAATATGTAATATACATGGTCGTAGCATAGTGGGGGCGGGAGGGGGCGGCCAGCCTCCGAACTTTTCGCTCAGTAGTTGAGAGTATATAGTTTTCGTATAGAAATTTTTAGGTATATACGTTTTCGACCCCCAATTTTATATAAATTTTTGGGTATATATATTTTCGACCCCCAGTCTGAAATCTCAAGTTTCGTCACTGATAATATAATATAGCATGACATGATATAACTTAACGTAACGCATAACATAATATGATATAACTTAACATAATGCAACATAATATAATATAATGTAATGTAATGTTAACTAAACTAAACTAAACTAAACAAAAAGTATAATATGATATAATATAACATGACATAATATAATATAATATTACATAATATTATATAAGAGAATATTAACTAAACTAAAGAAAGAATTATAATAAAAATTTGTAGGCTCAAATATAATAAAGATAAAAAAAAATGTGAAAATTATATTCTATATAATATGCATGACTTTTATATTTATTATACTCTTAAATTTTGTATATAAAAAACTTAAAATATTGTCTTTATTACATTGTTTTCCCTCGCAATAGAGGTTTGGTAATTATATGTATATTAAAGTTTTAGGTATATAATTGTTTAATGAATAAATTGCCAAAATCATTATTGAGATTTGAGTGTGTTTGCCAGTTTCATCCAAAACAACTGTTTGTACCATATTGCCCCTTACTTTTGTGATTTTTTGTCATTTTCATCCAAACATCTAATTTTTTTGCCAAAATTGTTCCTGGGATTTGGGATTTTTTGCCATTTTGATCAAAATATTTGACAGAAAATATAAAGCAAATAATACATTTCGATGAAAATGGTAAAAAATCCCAAAAGTGAAGAGTAATACTGTATAAAAAAAAAGTTGTTTTTGATGAAACTGACAAACATACTCAAACCTTAAGGACAATTTTAGCAATATACTCCTGTTTAGTATTTTTATGTGGCATACTCAATAATTATTTTTTTACAACTATAATGGGGTTTTATATGTTTATATAAAGCCATGGATCAATGCAGTGAATGCACCACTTTTTCACAAAGTAGAATAAATTTTAATATATTCATTTGGAATTTCTATATCCGCTTTGAAATTGTAAAATATCATATATTTTTTAAACAAAAGCTTTCAATGTATGATATAAAATGTTCTTAAAAGCATAATTGGTGATGGGGTAAACCCCTCCAACTCCCTAATCTACAAAAGGGCTAGGCGAGCCTCAAGTAGGGAGGGGGGGGGGGGGGTATAAACATATTGAATGGAAGTGCTGTAGCTGAGCACGCTAAGTTGAACCATAAGCGAGCTCAAATGGTAATAAGATCATGCAGATATAAGCGGTGGGCAAAAGACTCACCTATCGATAATCTTGTTAGGCCATCTTACAATACCGTAAATATAATCTGTGTGAATACTATGAAAATTTTCATGTATATAATTTATCTCCGCATGCATATAACATCCAGTTGTAGAACAAAACTCTAAACCAAGAAATAATTCCGATATGAAAATACATATAGATTAAAAGAAATTAGCCGTTCAAATAATACATATAGATCACATATAATTTTATCTTAGTTATTTATAAAATTTAGGACTTCTGTAATAGATAAAAAGTGTCAAATTTGAAGGGTACCGGTCAAAAGCATATTACAAGAAGTCCTAATTAAAAAAAATAAAAAAAAAAAAAAAAAAAAAAAAAAAACCACAATGTGAAAAAGCAAGAGCTTTTAGTTTTATGTCCACTAGTAACACCTCATGAAACACTTAATTTTAGTTTTTAAAATTTGAGATTGTTAGAAGATAAAACGATACCTAAGAATGTTGCATCCAAACTTCAAGTTGAGTCTTATTTGTTATTGGTCGTTGATTCTTTTGACTCTTTTTTCCGTGTGAACGACTAGATACACAACACAATAAAGCAATGAAGATATACAAGTGGGATCACGACATGTTCATCAAATAATATTTTTACAAGTTTCTTTCTACCTTTTCAAAAGAAAAGTTTGAAGTGTCATATATGGTTTAAAGCAACCTAGTAACATAACAATCAAAGACAACGTAAATGCCAACTTCTTGTTTTTGCCGTGTAGGCAATGACACATAACAAAGAATAAAGATAACATAACGTCATTTCACTATATATCAATATACATATAGCAACATAACAACAAGAAGATAGAATTTAAACTAGTTTAAGTAAAAAAGTAGTTAAGGTAATGATCGAGACATAAAGTACATTTGCGGTTTTGTAGGATTAAATCAGGCTCGACTATCACCAAGAGTTTAAACTCATGGGAACCAAAAACCTCATCGTTTAACACCAACACTATTGATCCAAAATTACTTAGTAGCGGCTTGATCCTAAAATTGACTAGAACAATGTTCCACATGTGAATTTGCATTTCTTTCGGTTCCATAACTAAAGCATTAGATGAGAATCGTTTTGTACCAATTTTGGGTTGTTTTTTACTCAAAGCTAAGTTTTTTATGTAAAAAGTAATAAAAAGGCGTTATTTGTAAATAGATGAACGTAAATTTAAAAATCAATCAATGTAAATGGTTCAAGAGACTATGAAAATGTGGTTTTTACATGAAAAGATTCTTTACACTGTCATAATTTGTTACATGTAAACTCATTGAACCTCACAAATACCCTAAACTTGCATTAGACATGCAGACTTCTATGGAAAAGGCAAAAAAAAACCATACAAACATGGAACATATGCTAGAGGGAACTAGACTATTACCACTATGCCACCGCTTGAAGGTTTATGAAATTGAGTTCTATAACAATACAATACAATATTATGTCATGTTAGAATTATGTGAATTAGAAACCAGAATCACACTAATTAATAGCAATTCACAACCGGTTTACAAAGGCATGATATTGGAACCATATCATGGATTGAAATTGAGGGTTAGAATTATGTGATCTGAAAACCAAAATCATACCATATCCCACTAATTTGACACCAGCTCACGACCAGTTTATAAAGGCATGATCTTAGAACCTTGGCATGTATCAAAATTGCGGGTTAGAATTACGTGAACTAAAAACCAAAATCATACCGTATCACGCTAATTTAATATTGATTCACACCTGGTTTAGAAATGCATGATCTTAGAACCATGCTACTGACCAAAATTGCAT
Organism: Helianthus annuus; assembly: GCF_002127325.2. Lineage (NCBI taxonomy): Eukaryota > Viridiplantae > Streptophyta > Magnoliopsida > Asterales > Asteraceae > Helianthus > Helianthus annuus. The sequence goes on along the minus strand of NC_035434.2, from coordinate 153,522,825 downwards.
GTGAGAATTATGTGAACAAAAAACCAAAATAACATCGTATCACACTATATCAATTCACAACCGGTATAGAAGTGCATGATCTTAAACTATATCATAGATCAAAATTGCAGGTTAGCAATATATGATCTGAAATCATACCATATCTCACTAATTCAACACCCGTCCACAATTAGTTTACACAAGCATGATCTTAGAACCGCATCGTATCTCAAAATAGAACATTAGGCTTGTTTCATACCAAGTTTTCCACACATGTATGACGAAAAAATAATAAAAAACTGAACCCAAGACGAATTAAAATTACAAAATCAATTAACATTAACAATTAAACAAAACCAAAAAAAACTAGTTACAACTTATATGATAGGTTGGTCTGGTTACTTAAAAAGAAAAGAACATGCAATCACTCTCCCCCAAATTCAAAGCCTAATTTGCCCTTTCCTCAAAACCAAACTCGTGAAACTCGAATCAAAGTGAAAATCAAGCACATAAACGATAAGTGTAATCAAAATATTGACTCGAGTTGATGCAATTTGCAAAAAGTACGACAAATACGACGTCGAATGTCGTCGAAAAGCAGAGAAATATCAACGTTTCTAGTGAAGATGCATTTGTGAGGCTCTATGCTACAGTAGAATCTGACATTCAGACTGCTCTTCAGGTGATTTATGTTTAATTGTTCAGATCTGTATCAAATTTGTAACACCTCGCTTTTTGAAACTTTCCTTATTTAGAAAGTTGTTTCGTACTTCTATTTCTTAAAACTCGTATTCTCTTGTAATCGTATTTCTTTACCAATCATTGTAATCTGAGGCGTTAATTGTAATAAAACTTGATCTTTTTACGTGAATTATACTTTGATTATACATACTCGTTTTACATTCAAATTACATGCATGTTTGATACATATTCATCATTCACGCAAACATGTACTTGTTTTACATACAATCAGTCATAAATACGTGATTAGTACTCATTATACGTGCAATATACATAACAATGCATTCAAAATACTTGATTTATGCTTTATTACTCAATTCGTACTTAATTTACATGTCCTTTATACAAGTTATACCTTAAAACATCGAACTTACCAAACTTCAGGGACTAAAAGTGACAAAAGATGAAAGTTTCCTGGTAAGGGGTGCGGCACTACGCGTAGCCCCCCCCCCCCCACCTTCGCAGGGCGTCTAGTCCCTGAATCCACAGAAAGTTGTTTTAACTTCACGGATTGGTCACTTGTGCATCTCCAACTCTCACCTACTTTCATTTAAAACACTCTTAACACCTAACCCTAATCACCCACTATATATACAACCTTTCGAACACTTTTTTTTTCACTTTCCAAACTCATCTAAACACTCAAATCACTCTCAAATTCTCTGAAAATGCAAGTTTTCACTTTCCAAACTCATATTAACACACAATTACGGTTCGTACTTCGTATCGGTAATCTTTTTAGGTTTTTAGTAGTTTCACATTCGGAGAGAGAGATAAGATGAATACTTGAATAGTCACCAGAAAACTGGAGGAGAGAGACGATGTGGATGGCGAGGTGAAGTTGCGCCGGTGACCGGCGGTGGATGGTGGTGCTGGAAGGTGGGTTGCATCTGTTGCAGAGTCGGTACTGACTTTTCTGTTGCTTGTTTCTTTTGGAAATAAACTACTATTGTTTTAATATAAAACCTAGGGGTGTGCACGGTTCAGTTCGGTTCGGTTTTTGGTTTTTAAAAATCGTTCGGTTTCGGTTTTTTGGTTTCGGTTATTTCGGTTTTAGCAACGGTTCGGTTCGGTTTTTCAGTTTTTTCGGTTTTTGAAACAAATTATGTAAAATTCAAAACTTAAAAGTATAATTCAAAGTTTAAGAATCTTGTTAATTTATTTAGTCTTTTGAATTAATATTATTCACATAAACCTAACTTTTCTAATCTATTTTAGGGGGTGTTTGGCAGCCTCTTAATGACCATTCAGATACTACATCTTAATGGTTTAAAACATCTGAATGAATAAGAGGTAACCTCAAGTCTGAATGGTTAAGAGGTAACCTCTGAATGGTAAATCATCACATGTCACATTCTTCTACCTTCTCATTGGTAAAATTCTTAATGTTTCCATTAAGAGCTAGCCACTTAATGACCATTCAGAGGCTACCAAACAGCCCCTTAATGTTTCTCCAAAGTTTTTGTTAAGACGTTTTCTTTTATAATACTTTGAAAACCATTTAATTTTTATATTAAACTTTGTTAGTTCTTGTAAACAATGGATAATTTTAATGATAAATAAACATGGTAATGTTCTTATTATAAATATTTAACAAACAAGAATAAAATTAATAATTCTAAGTTGCATGCGTAAACACTTAAACAACTTAAATATAAAAATATATAGATTTGGTATACTGTTAAAGCTTATCGATTCGGTTCGGTTATTTTCGGTTATTGAAAATGATTATCCAAAAACCGAACCAAAATTTTCGGTTATTAAAAATCCGAAAACCGAACCGTCGGTTTTTGTTACGGTTCGGTTTTTTCGGCCTGGATTTTTCGGTTATGGTTCGGTTATTTCGATTTTCTGCTCACCCCTAATAAAACCCGTAAGTTTCTTGGAATTTTTTTTGTTAAACATCTAATACTAATAAAAGAATACTTTTAATGCCAAATGGCATTTTCTCCTCTAACATCCTTCTAATTAATGCCACATGTCATTTTCATCTTTAATTCTTTTATAATATATAATAATAATAATAATAATAATAATAATAATTAATATCTAATTCTAATTTATGATAATTCATTAATAATATATAATAATTAATATCTATTTCTAATTTATGATTAAAATATACATAAGTGATCTATAATATTTAAAACTATGTTTTGGTACTTCTTAAAATAAAATAGTTTAAATTACAAAAGAAAAAAAATTGTTATCCATATCTGACTTTATCTATAAAATCAATATATGAGTTTTTCTAACCAGATGACTATCTCGCAACAAGACTAAAATATTATTCAACTCAGTTTTAAAATGATAGACGGAGAGAACTTAACGTTTTGAAGTTTTATAGATGAGATAATATTAAGATTTGTAGCTACATTGATTTATGTTGTGTTTTCAGTTTAATAGAGCTATGAAATATATTAATTTCATTATATACCTATTTGTGACATAGTCAATTAACCTTTAACAATGAAAGATTTATTCATCATATATAAACCTTTAACTTATATCATAACTTTGCAAATACTATTTATTAATTAAATTCACATAACAATCATAGTAAGAATAACAAATCTAACTTATGTCATACCAATAAAATTGGCTTTTTTACCAATAAAGAGAAAAATAACAACTTAAATAATGGATTTTGTAAACATAATTAAGGTCTTAGAGATTTATTTTAAATAAAAGTTATATTTAAAAGATAAACAATGATAAAATTTATTGTTATTTATACATTGTTATATGTAACGTAATACATAATTTCATCCATATTAATAATATATTGTGTGAAGCATTCATTATATGGTAATGGAAATTCGTATATATAAAGTTTCGTTACTAATTAATATAGGTCGTTAGTAATATAAATTTTTTTAAAGATTATATAACTATATCATTTATATTGTACAAACTCGTGTAATACGCGGGTCTATAAACTAGTATATTAATATAAAAGTCTTATATATCTATCTATCTTTTCATACATATTCAAATCAGCCATTTATACGTACATATATTTATATCTATCTATCTTTTCATGCTAAGCTTCAATATATTATATACTAGGTTAGAACCCCGTGTATTACACGGGTTGAATAAATGTAATTTTATATACTAAATAATAAAAACTTATATCTTTATGAACATTGTATATTGTACGGGTTAAATATATGTAATTTTATATATCAAATAATAAAAAAGTTATATCTTTAAAAACCATGTGTATTACACAGATTAAATACCCGACTCGATAGTAGTTTTGCATCAAGCTTTGGACATAAGGCACATAACACTTAGCAATCGAGACAAAGACCATGTATTTTTAAAAATTTTTAAAAAAAAAATTATATCTCTAATAACCTCATGTATTGTACTGAATAAATGTAATTTTATATACCAAATAATAAAAACCCGTGTATTGTACGGGTTGAATAAATCTAATTATATATACTAAATAATAAAAAAATTATATCTTTAAAAACACTGTGTATTACACGGGTTAAATAAATGTAATTTTGTAACCTTGTATATTACACGGGTTGGATAAATGTAATTTTATAAACTACATAATAAAAAAAAATATATCTTTATAAACCCCGTGTATTATACGGATTGAATAAATCTAGTTATATATACTAAATCATCATCATCATCATTATCATACTCAGTAATTTCATCAACTTTTCCATTGGAACGATTTGAATGTTAATATAGCCGTTATTATTTCCCTTGGGGGTCATTTTTTACCTTCATTTTTTTATTTTTTATTTTACACTTTTGCCCCAATATGGCAATATGTTAGTATAAATATGTATTGGGAATTTGGGATGTTTTTGTTACGTTAAAGAAAGCTCTCAAATGGTTTCATCAAATGCTTTTTTTTTTCGTTGTGGTCCATCTTCAAATTGTACGATGGTTCATATGATGGCTAAAAAAAATCCGAAAATTCGGTGCAACTTTGATTTATGTGAAATGGCTTCACCACCTGATTTACATTAAATATTTTTAAACTATTAACTATTTCTTAAATAAGATTGATTATAGAAGATTTACTAAACTTATTTTATTAATAAATAAATAGCTTCGAATATTTAATGTTAATAATCCTTATTATAAAATATGATATAAGGGTAACTAAATAAAAAAGTGTCAATTTGGTAAATAATAATATTAAGGGGGTGTTTGGCCTAGCTTTTTTATCTAAGCTTATAGCTTTTTAGCTTATTTTTACAAAATAAGCACTAGTGGGTGTCTGGTTGAGCTTTTTAAGCTTATGCTTATTAGCTTATATAATCTAATTTCAAGAAGCTTATGGGTTGATGGTTTTTTTAGCTTATTTGAATAAGCTTATTTGAACAAGATGGTTTTTTACTCATTTGCCCTCAAATGGTGGATTAACTCATTTGAATATGATACACACAATGGTATTATACCCCTTCCCATAATACAGAATGGATTAACTCAACTTGTAGAATATAAGCTAATCCAAACACTTAAAAATAGCTTATCAAATGAAAGAAAATAAGCATAAGCTACTTTAAAATATAAGCATGAGCCAAAAAAATAAAAGCTAGGCCAAACACCCCCTAAGTATGAAAATGTAGGAAATTACAAATGTAGACATCTTCAATGAATAACACGTGTCCAAAATCAGATTTCTTTTATTATATAGTATAGATTTTGTATAAAACAATTCATTTTGAGCGTGACTTATTTTATAGAAACCCATTCTTTTACACGAACCAATTTGAATCAATTTTATCATTTTAACATGACCTATTCTGACCCAAACCCAAATGACCCGGATCCGTTCTGACCCGAATCAAATTAACCCTTTTCTTAAAATGACCCGTTTTGACCCGAATCCATTATGACCCAAACCCGTTTTGACCCGTAACCTGACCCAACCAAACCCACCCATTTTGCCATGTATACTTAAAATTAAGGGGTTTTTACATATTTCCCCCTGCTAAGATCCATTATTACATATTTACTCAACCCATAAAATTAATTACATATTTCCCCTTCCTAAACCATACATATTACATATTTCCCCTTTTCATTATAACTATTCACATTGAATTACTATTTAACCCTTAGTGAACTTATTAAATAGCTATTTACATATTTCCCCTTTCTAATTTCCTCAATTTCTCTTAGGGTCTGTTTGGTATGTGGTAATGGAATGAATGTGGGAATGGAATGGACGAGGTAATGGAATGGACAATGGAATGAAATGGATCATTCCATTCCATTGTGATGTTTGGTTACTTATACGTGAATAGAATGATGTTTGGTTACGTATAATAAAATGAATCATTACTTTGTACAATTTGATAGACAAAAAAAAAACAAAGTAACGGAATACAATTGTATTAAAAAGAAAAAAAATAATTGCCTCAATAATAATAATAATAATAATAATAATAATAATAATAATAATAATAATAATAATAATATATTCATGGTAAAAACTTAATAATAAAAAATTGATATATATTAATATTAGTATTAATATAATAATAATAATAATAAATATATATTTCTTTCCATTCCTTGAAGGAATGGGAAAAAAACACCTCTTTACCAAGGAATAGAAATTGTTATATATGGAAAGAGTTACATTCCTTTGGAATGCTCTATTCCATTACCACATGATAACCAAACATGTTTCTTTCTATTCCATCAGAATGATCCATTCCATTCCATCATCTATTCCTTCATACCAAACGCTACCTTATTGTTGCTCTTCCAAAATAATACCATACTATCTCATAATCTTTTGCTCCAAAACATAAAGTTTTAATAAATATAATTAGTTATTGGTCTTTCGAGTTATACAGAGGATTATAGTAAAATACGAATATTGTCATTTTAATAAATCTACGTCTACTGTATTTTCAATGTCCTATTAAAAGGCTACGAAAAAGGATTGCAAAAAATGAGGTGATGTTCAGACAGGCAAGTCCGGATAGTTAAGACAGCTGATGTATGCAAAAAATGAGGTGATGTTCATGTCGCGTTTTGGTGTATTTGGAAGTTAAGAAATGAGGTGATGTTCAGACAGGCAAGTCCGGATTGTATGAAACTCCTAGATGAGATCAAGTCGATGGCGTATCTATGGGTAAAGAATCGGTCAAAAATGGTGTCATTAACTTGGGAAGAATGGAGTCGGTTTAGTTTTTGTTGATTAGTTACCGTGAATAATTGTAAGGATGTGGTTTTAAATAGATTGTATGTATGTATGGCGGGTAGCATCTTGCTACAATGAATAAAATGAATTTATGTAGGCCGTTCAAAAAAAATCTACATCTACTGTATTTTCAGTGTCCTATTAAAAGGCTACGAAAAAGGATTGCAAAATTATATTATTGCAACTTAAAATTAAAAGGAACATTCAACTCGATGCAAACATTTATTAATTCAAACCCCCAATATCCCTCTGCATCGAAATACCTCATCAATTTATTAATTCAAACCCCCCAATATCCCTTTGCATCAAAATATCTCATCATTAACATCATCTGATATGGATAAATGATCAAGGGGCTAAAGGGCAGTGGATAGAGGTGTTATCAGTGGATAAATGTACAACAGGGGTTACTAATAACAGTGGATTAGTAGCAACAGTGGATCAGTAGCAGAGGGTATTAGTAACAGAGGTTAGCAGCAGGGGTTGTTAGTAGTGGGTGGTTACAACAGGGGTTGTTAGTTAGTTGAACGGTTGTTACAAAGATTGTTAGCTGTCAGTTGTAGGGTTGTTGGGGTGGGATTATAAATAGTAACAGTTGTAATAGTATAGGGTATCTTGTGAGATAATAATCTGTTTCCCTCCTAAATTCTCTGTTAACCACCATTAACGTACTTTCGGAGCTTATTCAATCATTGAGTTCCCTGAGCGTTAATAGAACTTGACCATTGTTAATCAATCTCAAGTTCATTCAATTTCAATCCTTAACATTGGTATCAGAGCTGTCTATCCTTGGACACTCTTGATTAAATTCAAACACGAACCCTAATTCAGCCAATTGGGGAAAATTTGCAGCGTTCAATTTCAAATTCTGAATTCAATCATTGTTTCGGTTGAATTCCTTCATTTGACGCCCGTTCAATTCAATTTCCATTGATTTTTGTTCAGATCAATTTCCTAAATCAAAATGACGAAGAGACATGGTCATAATGATGCTGATGATGCTGAAAGCAGTCAGCAGATGAATAACAGAATCGATGAAAACACGAAAGCATTGGAAGAAATGAGAAATATGGTGACAGGATTATCTTTACAGTTGACTCAAATGGTCAACAATCAAGGCAATGGAAGAAACCATCAAAGACAAGAGTTGCAGAATGATGGGGAAGGGTTCAATTTTGCAGCAAGATTGACCAAGATTGAATTTCCTCGGTTTAAAGGTGATGATCTAACTTCATGGTTGTTTAAGGTGGAACAATTCTTTCAGTTGGATAGAGTGTCGGATGAAACAAAGGTCAGATTGGCAGCCATTCATTTTGAGGGAAAAGCATTACAATGGTATCAATCTTTTACTGGTCAAAGAATTGAAGGTGAAGTTTTGACTTGGGTGGAATTGGTAGAAGCTTTGAAGGTCAGATTTGGGAAGTTGTTTGATGATCCTATGACTGATCTTAAGAACTTGAAACAAACCACTTCTGTTCAAGAGTATCATGACAAGTTTGATGCCATTATCAGCAGACTTCAACTGCCAATAGAGTATGCTCTGAGTTGTTTCATGGCGGAATTAGAAGAGGAGATACAATTGCAGGTAAGAATGTTCAACCCTAACAATATTCAAGAAGCCTTCTGTTTGGCTAAACTGCAAGAAGCCACTATCAAGGCTAAGAGGGGAAGGGTTGGGTTCAAGCCACCTATTCTACCTAACCCAAGTAACAATAAGCAACCAGTTTCCTTTAGTAAGTCAGTGGGTTTTGACTCAAAAAGGAATGTGATTAGGAAGACCTTGACCAAAAGTGAAATGGATGAAAGAAGGTCTAAGGGCTTGTGTTTCAACTGTGATGAGAAGTATTCACAAGAACATATATGCAAGGGTAACAGGAAACCTCAGCTGTATCACATAGAGGTTGAATGGGTAGAAGAAGAGGTTGAAGGGGGAGACGATGAAGTGGTAATGGAGTGTGCTCAAATCTAAGTTAATGCAGTGGAAGGAAATGACAGGTATAAGTCCATTAGGGTTACAGGTCATTATGGAAAACATGAATTACAATTGTTAATGGATACTGGAAGTTCACATAATTTTCTGGATATTACATTAGCCAAACAATTGGGGTGTAAGATGGTTAAGGGCCCAGCTATGTTAGTAAAAGTGGCAAATGGTCATGAAGAAATTTGTGATCAAATGGTGAAAGGATTTTCTTGGATCATGCAAGGAATTCAATTCACAGCGGATGTGTATGTAATGCCCTTGGGGGGTTGTGATTTGGTTTTGGGGGTTCAATGGTTTACAACCTTAGGAAGCATCAAGATGAATTATAATTATAGAACCATTGCTTTCAAGTTCAATGGTCAGAAAGTAGTTTTGAGGGGGCAATATGGGAGGAAATTTTCTCAAATTACTAAGGGTAGCTTGAAGAAAATGGAGTTACAGAGAGCTGAATTGTCTATGGTGCAGGTATGTGCCATTGAAGGGTATAGTACAAATACTTCAATGGTACTGCAGAAAACTCAGCAATCCAAGGAACAACAACAGCAGTTACAGAAGCTGTTAGAGGATTTCAAGGATGTCTTCCAAGACTTAAAGTCTTTACCACCATCTAGGGGCCAGTATGATCACAGAATTCCATTGAAACAAGGAACTGATGGGGTGAATTTAAGGCCTTATAGATATCCTGTGGTGCAAAAGGATGTGATAGAAAAAATGACTAATGATTTGTTAGAACAAGGGGTAATTCAGTCCAGTACCAGTTCTTTTGCTTCACCAGTGGTTCTAGTCAAGAAAAAAGATGGTACATGGAGGATGCGTATAGATTATAGGAAACTGAATCAGGCTACAATTCCTGACAGGTTTCCTATTCCACTAGTGGAAGATTTAATGGATGAATTATATGGTACAAAATTTTTCTCTAAATTGGATCTCAAGTCTGGGTACCATCAGATGAGAATGGATGATGCAGACATCCATAAAACAGCATTTAAAACTCATAATGGTCATTTTGAGTTTTTGGTCATGCCTTTCGGGCTGACTAATGCACCATCTACCTTTCAAGGTTTAATGAACCAGGTTTTTAAACAGTATCTGAGGAAGTATGTACTGGTTTTCTTTGATGATATATTGGTGTATAGTCCTTGTTGGGATACTCATTTATCTCATTTAAAAGATGTTCTATTGGTGTTAAGGCAACATCAGTTGGTAGCCAAAAGAAGCAAGTGTGAATTTGGAGCCACTAAGCTGGAGTATTTGGGTCATATAATATCTCAACAAGGAGTGGCAACTGATCCAGCAAAAGTATCTGCAATACAACAATGGCATGTACCCACCAACATCAAAGAATTGAGGGGATTTTTAGGACTCACTGGTTATTATAGAAGATTTGTGAAAGGGTATGGTAGCATCACCAAACCCTTAACTCAATTGCTTAAAAAAGACTCCTTTCAATGGTCTTCGGATGCTCAACATGCTTTTGAACATTGAAGGAGAGTATGAGTCAACCTCCTGTATTGGCATTACAAGATTTTAAAGAAACATTTGTGGTGGAAACAGATGCATCAGGGTTCGGAATAGGTGATGTTCTAATGCAAAAGGGTCATCCTATCGCTTATATCAGTAAGGCATTGTCTCCAAGACATATGTCTTTGTCCACTTACGAGAGAGAATTGTTGGCCATCATATATGCTGTCCAAAAATGGCAACCATATTTGGCTCATGCTCATTTTGTGATCAAGACAGACCAACATAGTCTGAAATATTTGTTGGATAGTAAGATTTCCACACCTTTCCAGCAGAGATGGTTATCTAAATTGATGGGATTCAACTTTGAGATTATGTACAAGAAAGGTGTAGACAATAAAGTGGCTGATGCATTATCGAGGGTGACTCATGGGGAAGTGTTGCAGTTAGCAGCATCATCTGTTCATACAGACATATGGGCAGCCATTAAAGAAGGATGGTCTAATGATGGAGAGTTGTTAAAAATCATTCAAGACCTGCAACAGAATCCTATGTCTCATTGTCATTATAGCTGGTCCAATGGAGAATTAAGAAGAAAGGGTAAGTTGGTCATTTGTAATTCTAACTTTAAGGGAGCAAATATTGCAGTGGATGCATGCTTCAGTACAAGGAGGGCATTCTGGCATTCATGCTACTACTAGCAGAATTGCTAGATTGTTTTATTGGCCAAAGCTGCACAAAGAGGTGAAAGCTTATGTTAAGAATTGTATAGTTTGTCAGCAGTGTAAGTCAGAAACAGTGGCTTATCCTGGGATGTTACAACCTCTCCCAATTCCTCAAGGGGTATGGGAAGATATAGCGATGGATTTTGTTGAAGGGTTGCCTAAATCCAAGGGTAAAGATGTCATTTTGGTGGTGGTGGATAGGTTAAGCAAGGGTGCTCACTTTATTGCTTTACACCATCCTTTTACTGCAGTTGAGGTGGCTCAGCTATATTTGGATCACATATATCGGTTACATGGCCCTCCTAAATCAATTATATCTGACCGAGATAAGGTGTTTATTAGCAATTTTTGGAAGGAACTGATGCTACTACAAGGGGTAGAGCAGAAGATGTCTAGTTCATACCATCCCCAAACAGATGGTCAAACAGAGGTGCTGAACAGATGCTTGGAGGGTTATTTGAGGTGCATGTGTTTTGAAAAACCTCATGAGTGGGCTAATTGGTTACCCTTGGCAGAATATTGGTATAATACCACTTATCAGTCAGCTATCAGGTGCACTCCATTTGAGGTCACCAATGGTCAGCCTCCACCTATACATTTACCATATTTACCGGGAGAAAGTAACAATGAAGCAGTGGATAGAAGTTTGGTCATTAGGGAGGAGGTGATTAATATTTTGAAAGAAAATTTGAGGAAGTCTCAACAACGCATGAAACAGTTGGCTGATGCTCATCGAACGGAAAGGAGTTTCCAAATAGGAGACTGGGTATATTTGAAGTTACAACACTACCGACAGCAGTCAGTGACTCATCGGCTCAATCAAAAGTTGACAGCCAAATATTTTGGACCATATTTGATTTTGTCTAAGGTAGGAGAAGTAGCGTACACATTGCAGTTACCAGCTGGGTCTGCTATTCATCCTACAGTACACGTATCATTGCTAAAAAAGTATTATGGTCCTGAGCCTACTTCAACAGCGGTGATTAATGAAGAAGTGCTGCAAACCACTGTTAGGGAACCTGAGAGTGTGGTGGACACTAGGGTTCTTAAAAAATTCAATAGAATGCTGGTGCAATGGCTGATTAAATGAAAGCATGCGGGGGTGGAAGATGCAACTTGGGAAGATGCTAAGTTGATGATGCAGAAATTTCCAAATTTTGATCCTTGGGGTCAAGGATCAGGTTATCGGGAGGGTATTGATATGGATAAATGATCAGGGGGCTAAAGGGCAGTGGATAGAGGTGTTATCAGTGGATAAATGTACAACAGGGGTTACTAATAACAGTGGATTAGTAGCAACAGTGGATCAGTAGCAGAGGGTATTAGTAACAGAGGTTAGCAGCAGGGGTTGTTAGTAGTGGGTGGTTACAACAGGGGTTGTTAGTTAGTTGAACGGTTGTTACAAAGATTGTTAGCTGTCAGTTGTAGGGTTGTTGGGGTGGGATTATAAATAGTAATAGTTGTAATAGTATAGGGTATCTTGTGAGATAATAATCAGTTTCCCTCCTAAATTCTCTGTTAACCACCATTAACGTACTTTCGGAGCTTATTCAATCATTGAGTTCCCTGAGCGTTAATAGAACTTGACCATTGTTAATCAATCTCAAGTTCATTCAATTTCAATCCTTAACATCATCGTCCATGGAGTTTTGAGTTTTTATATGTGATTAAAAAGCATGATGATTACAAAGGCGTAAGCTATTTCTTCATTTTAGAATATATGAAAAACCCTGCATGTTTAAAGAGTCAAAACTAAACCAGAAGCGCAAGCAAACCTAGTGCTAATTGATTTTTAAGAAAGGGATTAAAAAAGGGTAAGGGTAAATGGATAATTTCATAGAAAAAAGGAGAAATATGTAATTGATTTTATGAGTTGGGTAAATATGTAATAAGGGATCTTGGCAAGAGGAAATATGTAAAAAACCTTAAAATTAATTAGTTATATATTGTGCTTAAATACAATCTATACACACATATATGGACGCATTAAGTACTAAAAGTAATTACTCAAAAGAATCAGATTAATGCATAATAGTAACAAATATTATAAGAGGACACATAAAGAAATATATGTAACTGTATAATTTAAAAATATTATATTTATGCTATATTATATTTAATGTTTTGACATATTTAATATATATGTTATTTTCATATGATCTGTATTTTCATATGTAAGTGGCCTACATAGATGTATTAGGCTTATTATCCTCACATAACATTGCAGCTTGATGTGTTGTCGTCACTGAACAAGTGTGTGAGATTGTTACCTTGAGGATATGGGTATGGGTCTGGTGGCTGCATATTGTTGACATCAGGGGGCGGTGGTCGCGCATACATCTGGTTGTCGTTTGGTCGTTGTTGGTTGTTCATCAATCGCTGCTGGCAATTGGGGTGTGGTCCTGCTGCACCTTGGATATAAACATTCATTTGCACACCAACCGGAACCCTACCACTCATGTTTGGCATGCCATGCTGCACACCATTAACATTTATGTTACCGCCAGCGTTTTGATTTTCACTTTGACCCCCACCATCAGCGTTGTTGTTTTGGCCTTGATCACCTTCAACTTTCTTCGCATCGTTTCCTACTTCCTTCATTTTCTGTCCACCTTTCATCAACTGCGCCCTGTCACTTATCATAGGCTTATTCGTAGGAGTATCTTCTTCTTCGTCGTCATCATCACTTTCAGGCACAGACTTATGCCCACATTTCGCATCGTTTCCTACTTCCTTCATTTTTTGTCCACCTTTCATCAACTGCGCCCTGTCACTTATCATAGGCTTATATGTAGGAGTATCTTCTTCTTCTTCTTCTTTTTCTTCTTCGTCATCATCACTTTCAGGCATAGACTTATGACCACATTTCACATCAATAATAAATGGCAGCTTCATATCTTTAAGTTGTGGTGACAATTTCGGATCTTTTAATTGCTGCTGCGGTTGTTGACTCTTTCGCTCTCCATCACTTTTACTGCTTTCGAGTTGTTGTTGTTTGTTATTTTCACCACCCTCGTTCTTCGCCTGTTTTTCGTTATCTCCCCCATTGCCTTCGAGTTGTTGTTGTTTGTTCATTGGTTGATGATTCTCCTTTGAAACACCCAAAACTCGTGCATGTTTCCTGCCTTTTTTAAGCTTTTCGATGAGCATCGGTGGATCAACAATTCCTGATACCGTTACCTTCCCTTGTTCTGAATCTACACCCACTTTGTAAACACCTGATTTTTAAAACATTGAACTTTTAATTACCAATAATTAAGAAAAAGAATAACAAATTGATTGTTGACCAATACCCTCGATTTTCTGAAGTATTTTCTTCACTTTTTGCTTGCAACCATCACAGTGAATGTCCACTTTCAGGGTACAAGTCTAAACAACCAATTATATGAAAATTATCCAACAACATCAAATTCAGTCGAAAAAGATATACATAATTGAATAAAAGCGGAAAAAAGAAGTTTTAAATATTAATTTTTTTTTGAAACAATGCATTTGAATCATGCTGAGTGAGTGTTTGTGTGTACACCTAATTCTTGAACAAGATTTGACGATTATGAAATTAGGATGTGAGATTGTACCCGGATCTTCAAGAACTCTTCTTTACTCATTATTTTCAAGAAATTAAGTGGAATTTACAAATTTAAGAATGTTAAATGGAGAAAAAGAGAGAGAGAGAGACATGTGTTTGTGAAATTCTGCGTTGATCTTTTATTGTAGAGTTAAATCCTCGGATAGTCCCTGCGGTTTGTCATTTTTTCCACCTTTAGTCCCTAACTTTCTAAAATTACAGTTATAGTCCTCAACTTTTGCAATTTGTTCATAGATAGTCCCTGAAGCGGATGGAGATTAGTTTTTTGTGTTAACTGGGTGTGAAATGACAAGATTGCCCTTACTAATAAAATATTAATAAAAATAAAATTAATTATCTAATAATAATGGGACTCACTTTTACCCAACCCCACTCCACCTTTTTTTCTCTCTTTCTTGTTTGTGACTGCACCCATATTCAGACCAAAGGTCCACCACCACCCTCAAATCCCAACTACTGCCACCACCTCACCCCGTCATCAGACCGCCGCCACCAACTCACCCTGTCATAACTGGCAGACCACCACTTCCACATGTGAATGTCACCAACCTAGGGCACTTTTGTCAATTCTCTTGTCACCCATAACAAGCATAAATATATTATCGGGATTCACCAACAACAGTCCACCATCTTCAGTTCAACCCATCAAACCTTCTCTTCATTGAAGAAACAATTTGTAGTTTCATTTTCTCCGGAAGAACAAATGGCAGCCGAGAAGAGCAAGATTCTGATCATCGGTGGAACCGGGTACATCGGAAAATTTGTAGTCGAAACTAGTGCAAAATCCGGCCACCCAACCTTCGCTCTGGTTAGAGAATCCACGGTGGCAGATCCTGTGAAGGGTCCGCTTGTTGAAAGCTTAAAGAACTCTGGTGTCACTCTTGTTCACGTATGTTTCATATGGACTTTTAAACTTATAACCAGAGCGATTGTGTGGGTGGGTTGGGGTGGGTTTGTCTGGAAGTGGTGGTCTGTCGGTTATGACGGGTGAGGTGGTGGCGGCGGTCTGATGACGGGGTAAGGTGGTGGCGGTAGTTGGGATTTGAGGGTGGTGCTCATTGAGATTTAGGAATTTAGGTGTGGTGGTGGTGCTTTGGGGGGTAAAAGTGGGTCCCATTATCATTAGATAATTAATATTATTTTTATTAATATTTTATTAGTAAGGGCAATCTTGTCATTTCACACCCACTTAACACAAAAAACTAACCACCATCCTCTTCAGGGACTATCCGGGAACGAAATTGCAAAAGTTGGGGACTATAACTGTAATTTTAGAAAGTTAGGGACTAAAGGTAAAAAATGGATAAACCATAGGGGTTATTCGGACATTTTTCTCTTTATTGTATAATATAGGTTGGTTTAGAAGATGTAAATATTTTGTGAGTTGATCATAAAAGAGTTGATTACTTAATAATTAATTGAATAAAATAATACCTTATAAGGAAATCATTGGTATTGATTTTGAAGAATATATCGAGTTAAAAGAAATTAATTCCATTGGTATTGATTTTGAAAAATATATTAAGTTAAAAGAAATTAATTCTAAAAGATATATTGAGTTAAAACGAATTAATTGTGAAAGATATATTGTGTTAACACTAAAGTTGGAGTTAAATTAAATTTAGTTATAGGATCAAAATTGATATGGAAATAAACTATATATTATTTAAAAGGAATAGGAGGAAGAAGGTAGGGGTTGAATTTCAAAACAACCGTGAAAACCAACCTTGTCAACCAGACATTCAATAAACTAGAATATATTGTATAATGATCAAACTAGGTTAGTTTCCCGTGTGTTACACGGGTTGAACAATTTAAACTATATAGTATAGATATTTCATGTAAATGCAAAACAAAGACATAGACATTTACATACCACATTGACATAAATGAGTTAATATAAATGTAACCCATCAACTCGTACATATTAATTAATATCGTAGAGTTCAATAAGACGGCTTTAATGTCGGTTGAGTAAGGTCAATCAGAGTCTATTTGATACCCCTTTGTACGACTTCTTATTTTTTGAATCTTTGTATTTGATTCTAAACCTATTATTAATATTATTGATAATAATTTTAGTTATATATATCAATAATATATTTTTTATATATATCAATAATATATTTAGTCTAACATATTAATATTATTATGAATTTCGAAACTTGTTTAGCTAGGATTTAAGATTCTATTGAAGTTTTAGTTTAACAATAGGTTATTGAATTAATAATAAGAATTTGTATTAGATTAGATTAAATATTATTATTATTTGTATTAGATTAGATTAAATATTATTATTATTAGTATTATTAATAATTTTAATCAATTAAATAAGAGAATGACAAGTGTCACAAAACAGGTTTCTTTTATTATATAGTATTGATGTCTTGGACTTTTATTTAGCCCGATCAATTATTTTAATAGCCAGTGGTTAACGTTTTTTTTTTTTTTTTTGTATATAATACATATAATTAGTATTTAAAACTCATTTACAAATAAAGATAATTGGTTTAAGTCATTAACTTAATAATTATAGACATGGTTGTAAAAGTCCCCTCTAGGCTCCGAGTACTCGCTACAAGGTAGGCTGCCGAGGCACGAGTACTGGTCTCCCAGGCCAATTACTCGCCAAGTAATCTCCGCCTAAACCGAGTACTTCCCGAGTACTCCCGAATCCGACTAGGGAGCGCCTAGCGATTTTTGCAACCATGATTATAGATTTTCCTTAAATTTGGATTTGATTTGGAGGAATACACGAGAGGGGGTGGAGTTTGAAGTTGAAAAGGGACGGGAGCCAAACCATATCAACGAATTAATCCATGAAGGAAAAGAATATGTAGGCTCAACCCCTTTTTTTATCTGTAGAATTTTGATTTAAATGTCTGGTTGGTCTGTATGATTTGCAGATATTGCAGACTTGGTCTCAGCTTTAATATCCTAGTGGTTACAATTTTTGCATTCGGATGATCTTAATCACTAACCCATGTTAAGTTTCCCAGTGGTTGCAATTTAACGCGATGTCATTAACGTAAATTTAGTTGGACAACGAGTCGGGATAAATTTAGATCTTTAATACCACTCAATCATCCATGTTGAATTCAATCGGTTCCTTCTATTGTATTTATATACGTGTATGATTTCATCTTGGGCCATTTTCAATATTTCACGAACTTAATCGAACGTCTTCCCAGATGATATGTTGGCAAATGTTATATACCAAGAGAAACCTGTTTCCTTAACACATATATTATTCAAAAAGGGTTGTTAGAAGACAAGACAAGAAAAGAAAACGCCAATATTAATATTATTTTATTAAAAAAAATACAAATAATGTGGTTGGAGAATAAAATGATGAAGCATCAGAAATGGAATGGAAATTAAGTAAATAATATATTTGGCTTTTTCCCATCTTCACATTCCCAAAACCGTTGCACAACACCGATCAAAACTCCATCCCTAATCTTTGGATGTCTATATCCACTTGCCGAGTTAAGATCTCATACAAACTTTGTCTTATTTAAAAATAGTAAGAACAGATCTTGAACGTTAATTAATTGAATTAAGAGTTAAAATTGATTACACGTCATTACTAATAGTAATTGTACTATTTAATGAGATTCAAGGGTGTTTTAGTCGTTTTCTCATTTTCCATTAACAACTAATTACATCCGGTTTTTAAAACTAAAGAACTTTTATATAGTTTAGTATTTTATTAAAAAAAACAATACCATAAAATCAAGCATTTTTTATCTTTAATATGAGTATAATATTACTATATATTTTTTAAATACACATTTTTTAAAAAGTTGCAAAAGAGTGTTTTATAATAGTGTTAATAAGTACAACTAACACATATATAAGCAACACATGAATTTCTATAATCAACACATACCTATATAATTATGACCAACACATACGTACACAATTATAACTAACACATAATTTATATAAGCAACACATAAATTTGTATAACCGGCATATATGTATATAATCATAACTAGCACATATAGAAGCAACACATGAATTTGTATAATCAGCACATGAATTTGAAACTGCTTTCATAATTTTAGGAATTTTTAGAAACCAACTTTAAAATAAAATACAAAAATACCCTTTATACATGAACTAGAGGGATGACATGTGGCATGTTGTGAATGTTTCTTACTGTTTTTACACAAAATAAAGTTTGTATATGATCCTAAGCCAGTAAGCCTCCACTTACCTTCCAGTTCAGCCCAATGTCTCATGATGCAAAATCGATATGTTGTTTCCCATCACCACCGTCTCCCCAATAAGCACGCCAATCGCGTGAGCCACTACTACGGAGATGTTGTCGGAACGCTTATTTTTCTTTACCAGTTGTGACGAAGGTCACCCCTTTTTGTTTCTCTCTCTAGATTCATGTAGGATCGTTTGGCGACCCGAATGAGTCGATCAGAGGCGTTTTCGTCAATTACAGGTGCGGAATAACAAGTAATCAACGTAGGAATAGCTTGCAATACACTTTAAACACTTTCTGTATTGATTTGACGGTAAATACAACGAGTTCTCGATCCGGCAGCACTTCGGTACGAGATTCTACCAACCGTTACAAATGAGATCGCTCCTAGGGTATATATAGGCAATTGGAACCGCTTATTGGACAGGCCCAATAAGCGGCCCACACATGACGTTGGAGCGGTCCAGCCCATTTACCATACGAGCGGTTCAGCTAGTTGTCACTCGAGCGGCCCAAACATGCTCGTTCGAGCGACCCTGAATACTAATGGACCAAATGAGCGATCCATCTTTCTAAACTCTATACATTCTCACTATTTCTCGTATATTGTGCCCAGATCTAACATCTAAGACTTATGACTCGATACAAGACGTAATCAGCAGATGTAGTGCACCAACAATTCACTTGCATGTTAATGTAATTGTGTCTTATGTTTTGATCGCCATGTGATTGCGAGTTATGTATTGATTGGTAGAATGCTTCGTTAGTCGTCCGACAAAACTCTGGCGGATTGAGTTTATAAGGGGAATAGAAAGTCGGTAGATCCAGTTTTGATGGATCTTGATTATCAGTCGGAGGAGACGAAGAAAGCAATGTTGTACTATAAACTATTCAAGTTGTAACCCTGATTTGAAAGGAATAGGCTAATGGCAATCCTGTAATTTTTGGAAACTTGAGTGGTTGTTTTGTCTTTGGCATATGCCACCAACCAATGTTTTTAAGGTATTATATAATATCTCTATTTAAACAAGCTATCTACACACTGTTTGATAAATCTAATTATAAGTGTGATTGTTTTATGAAATTGAGTTCTATAACAATACGATATTAGCTCGGGTTAAAACTATGTGAATTGAAAACCAAAATCATATCGTATCATACTAATTTGATATTGATTCACAACCAGTTTAGAAAGGCATGATCTTGGAATCATATCATGGACTGGAATAGCAGGTTAGAATTATGTAACTTGAAAACCAAAATCATACCGTATCACACTTATTTAATATGGATTCACAACTAGGTTAGAAATGCATGATCTTAGAACCATGTTATGTATCAAAATTGGAGGTTAGAATTACGTCGATTGAAAACCAAAATTGTATCGTATGACACTAGTATCATATTGATTCACAACCAGTTTAGAAAGGCATAACCTTAGAACCGTATCATGGATCAAAATTGTAGGCGAGAATTATGTGTACCGAAAATCAAAATCATACCGTATCACGCTAATTCAACACCCATCCACAATTAGTTTAGAAAGACTTGATCTTAGAACCACATCATATCTCGAAATCGAACATCCAGCTTGTTTCGCACGCGGTTTTCCACTAAAGAAAAACTAATAAAAACCGAATCAAACTGAATAAAAATTCCAAAATCAATCAAGATCAACCATTAACGATTAAATAAGGCAAGTTGGATTTAAATAATCCCAGCTTTCTCAATTTGGCCGATAATAATGCAAACTCAGTCATTGGCCGATAATAATCCGAACTGGTCCACTTTTGGCCGATAATAGTCCGCCATTAAAAATAGCTTAACGATGTTAAGCTTTTTCCGAATTACAAACTGATGTTTTATGGATTTTGATCAAAACGAGGATACGAATCAATTTATGTAAAACATACATCGAAACGATGCTTCAAACTGTTTGATTTTTGTTAATTAGAAGTTTAAACACCTGAATTGAAGCACCGTTTTCGTCGTTTGGGGCAGTATTTCGCGGTAAATTTTACATCAATCAACTCGTATCCTCGTTCTAATCAAAAGTCCTAAAACATCAGTTTGTAATTCGGAAAAAAACTTAACTCCGTTAAGCTATATTTAACGCAGACTATTATCTGCCAAAAATTGACCAGTTTGGATTATTATCGACCAATAACTGAGTTGTGATTATTATCGACCAAATTAAGAAAACTAAGATTATTTAAATCTAATTTTTCATTAAATAAAACCAAATAAAACTAGTAACAACTTATATACAGGCTGGTCCAGTTACTAACGAACATACCATCATTCTTCCCCAAATTCAAACCCTAATTTGCACTTTCTTCGAAATCAAACTTGTGAAATTCGAATCGAAGTGAAGATCAATCAAATAAACGATGAGTGTAATCGAAATATTGACTCGAGTCGATGCAATCTGCAAGAAGTACGACAAATACGACGTCGAAAAGCAGAGAGATCTCAACATTTCCGGTGAAGATGCTTTTGCGAGGCTGTACGCTACAGTAGAATCTGACATTGAGACTGCTCTTCAGGTGATTCATGTTTAATTGTTTAGATCTGTGTGATTGTGTTGAGGTTTTTTGGTATCTAGGGTTTTTTAGGTTTTTGTTACGTTTCGAGCTGTAAATTTGTTGTTGAATTCGATATGCTGCAGTAGAATCTGACATTGAGACTGCTGTATAGGTGATTTATGCTTAATTGTTTAGATCTGTGTGATTGTGTTGATTTTGTTTGATATCCAGGGTTTTTAGGTTTTTGTTATGTTCTGAAGTGTTGATTTGTTGATGATTTTGATGTGTTATTGTCTTCAGAAAGCTGAGACGGCTAAAAATGAGAAGAATAGGGCTTCGGTTGTGGCAATTAATGCTGAGATTCGACGGACTAAGGCGAAGATGCTGGAAGAAGTTCCTAAGTTGCAGAGATTGGCTATGAAGAAGGTATGATCTCTGTTTTTTTGTTTGGTTGATTAGAGATTGTATGTGTAAGTATGATATGACTTGTTGTAAGTTATGTGATTATATAGGGCAAAACTAGAATGTACTGTGCTAGAGGTTAAGATAATTTGAAATGATATTAAGTAAAAGAATAAAAGGCAGAGTCAAATGCATTATTTTAAAAAAAATGTTAAGTGATTACAACTTTGGTTTTTAGAAAGCGCGAGGGGCACCGTGGCGATAGGGACCTGAGCCAAAGCGCATTTCTCCTACGGGAGGCGAAATTTGTGTTTATACTTTTTTTTATTATATTTTTATAGGTTTTTTAGCATCACTTACTCAAAATTTAGACATAACTAAGCTCTATATATGGTTTAATATGTAAATAATTTATATGTACAACCTAAAAGGCTATATATACAACATTCTTGTGTGCAAAACCTTCCATGTACAAGAAGTGCATCTTAAGACTGCGACTCATGCCGCCTTACTCGCCTTTTGTACACACTGCGGAATTTGAAATTTGAGTACTTTAATTAAGTTTTGGATATCAATCGCGTAACAGGTAAAAGGGCTTTCTCCAGAAGAGTTTGCAGCTCGTAACGATCTGGTTCAGGCACTTCCCGATAGGATTCAAGCAATACCTGACGGGGGTGCTGCTGCACCAAAACAGACTGGAGGCTGGGCAGCTTCAGCCTCTCGTACAAATAATAATATCAAGTTTGATTCAGGTGATTAATTGTCTTTGTTTAGCCGCTAAATATTACATTTTTTAGATTCTGTGGTGGTTGGTTTCTTATCATTCATACGTTAAAACTTCCTGTGATACATGAATTTCGTAGATGGTCGATTTGATGATGAATACTTCCAGCAAAGTGAAGAGTCGAGCCAGTTCAGGAATGAGTATGAAATGAGAAAAATGAAACAGGCATGTTCTGATTATTCAGTTTTTCTGTTTATACAGGGTAACGGGTAAAAAATGGTTTATTTTGTGTGTTAAATATGGTTACTGAAATTATATGAATCCAACAATAACGTACTTTTTTTATTAAAATGATTCAGAAGGTTTTATTTATTAAAAATACATATCACCAGTTCACTACATCAGCCACCTTTCAAACCGTTTAAACCGCTTTCTTTTAAGCTATATATTTTAGAGTAAAAATGTCATTTTCATCCCTGAGGTTTGGCAAGTTTTGCGATTTTCGTCCAAAGGTTTGTTTTTCCACATCTGGATTCAAAAGGTTTGAAATCTTGCCATTTACATCCAGCTCGTTAACTCCATTCATTTTTCTCCGTTAAGTCAGGGGTATTTCGTCTTTTTTGCTAACTTAAAGGGTAATTCGGTTTTTTGAATACTTGTACATAAATTGAAAAAGACCGGATTGCTCTTTAAGTTAACAAAAAGACGGAAATACCCCTTAATGGAGAAAAATAGATGGAGTCAACGAGCCAGATGAAAATGGCAAGATTTCAAACTTTTGGATCCAGATGCGGAAAAACAAACCTTTGGACGAAAGTCGCAAACATAGTTGTCGATAGCGAATAACAACTAGGCACCTATAGGCTACGTAGCGAATAGCGACGGCTATTTTATAAATAGCGATTACACTAGAAAAAGAATTTTGAAAATTTTTATATGTATATTACATCAAAATACCCTTGTATATATGCTATTTTACATGTATATTTAACAAAAACCTATAAATCCAGCTATTTTATAGCTATATCTAATTGCTATTTACATAAAAAAAACTGTCGCTATGACCCAAATAGCGACAAGGGGCCGCTTCGCTACATAGCGCGCTATAGCCGCTATTGACAACTATGGTCGCAAATCTGGCCAAATCTCAGGGACGAAAATGGCATTAACTCTATATTTTAAAATTTTACCTGTCTGACCTTTTATAGATAAGATATAACCCGAATCGACCCATTCATAAGTACGTGGGTTGGAATTGCCACCCATACTAAATACTCTCACCCTAAGCAGTTAATGCAGTAAAAAATCGGATATCGGTCAAGGACCGGTATTTGAGGTATCGGTAATTTTAATATCATGCATAATTTAACAACTTAACACTAACAATTTAAGCCATTAACCTTTTGCAACTTGCAAAACACTACAATTGTAGCAAGTAGGAACTCATTAAGACTTAAAACACTAATAGCAACAATAAGAAGAAAGGTACTGGTATCGGGAAAATCGGTGATATATCTGTCAATATCGCCAAGAACATCGGTCAATAAGGCCGATAATATCGGTACCAAACTACCAATATTTTGCACCGATATCTCACTAGTCACTAGGTTACCGATATATCGGTGATATATCGCGATATTAACTACATAGCTCTCACCAGTTTAATGTATCACCTTTTATAATTGTTTCTATTTTATATAGGATCAAGGTTTGGATATGATATCGGAAGGTCTAGATACTTTAAAAAACATGGCACAAGATATGAACGAGGTTTGCTATCTTGCTTCTAACTTGCTTTTTCCATTTAATCAGACATAAAATCATCAAAATTAATATCTTATTTTTCATAAATTATGCAGGAAGTAGACAGGCAAGTTCCATTGATGGATGAAATCGACGACAAGGTTCATTTTTTTTTTTCACATTTCACTCATTGTTATTTCAAGCTGCTGTACGTATTCGATTTCTCAAATATTTCTCAAATGTATTTTTTTTATTTTGGTTTTTTCAGGTGGATAAGGCGACTTCTGACCTTAGGAATACCAATGTTAGACTTAAGCACACTGTTCATCAGGTGATTAAGTGGCAAATTAAGATTCTTTTATTATTATTAATCATTATTGTTATTGCGGTTTTTATGATTAGATCTAACCCGAGTTTTCTTTTTTTTTTTTTGGGGCAACAGCTGAGGTCGAGCAGGAACTTCTGCATTGATATTATATTACTGTGCATAATTCTGGGAATTGCAGCCTACTTATACAAGTAAAAGTTCTATCCCCTTGTTTCTGTGCACCATATGCTATTTTAAAAAGGGAATATGCCACAGAATAGTAATGAAGTTTTAGGAGTGTTCCATTTAGGTCACTAATAAAATTTATTGTTCCAATTAGATCATTCTACTTTATTTTGGTGTTCTAATGCTAGATATTTTACCTGAATAGCAGGTTATAGTCCTACATGGCATTTATTTATGGTTAGTTGTTTATCTTCTTTTATGACTATAATTTAAATGTTATTGGTGTAGGAGTAATTTGTACTCTCTTTCATTAAAAATTTTACTGACATCTAACTATTTTTCACGATTTTGTAAAAAAAAAATTGATAACTTTTTAGAGATTATGAAAAAAAATCACATTTTTTATTATTATTTTTTTTTTGCATTTTTTTAACTTTTCTACAATTTTTAAAAAAAAATTTAAATCTATTTCGCATTTTTTTCTAACCCATTTGGCATTTATGTGCCATGTCGACAATTTTTTTAAATAAAAAATCTAAATAAATGCCATGTAGAATGGATGACCTTCTATTTAGGTAAAATATCTAGGATTGAAACATCAAATGAAACTTAAATGACCTAATTGGAACAAAAAAAATTATGAGTGACCTAATTAGAACACTCTTGAAACTTGGTTACTATTGTACAAAGTTAACCCTTTTAAAAAGTACAAAATAAAGAAAAATGAAAACAGAAGACACACATTTTAAGTTTATTTATTTAACTATCTGCCTGGCGTAAATTGCGGTTTACATGATCCAATTAGTCTCCTTTTATGTTTTTCATGACGGATTCTCACAGCTAAAAAAATGATACTATTTCAATTATCGTCTTTGATACAAACAAATTGACTTTAATTTGACCTTTTTAACTTGCAGTGTTTTGAAGTGAGGATTTTGAACATAAGAAATCTGCATTTGGTTTGCTCTTGTGATGATTGACTTCTGGTGTGGTAGCTAGTTATGTATGTTCTTGCACTTACAACTTGAAGTTATGTTTATTACGCGACATATTTTTATCTTTTTTTTTTTAATATAACTACATATTTCATTGAGAATCTACCAAGCACTATGTGTGTGTATAATATGCGTTTCTCGTTATTCTTTTATTTAAAACTGGTTTCTTGTGATTCTTTATGTATAATATACCATGAAGATGCCTTTGCATACACTCTTGTGAGCTGTATCCATGTTTCATCTCAAAGCAACGGTATAAATGCTAGGTAAATACAGTTTATAAATGAACAAGATATATTCATATCTATTTGATAAACTAAAAGTTTTGAGTTTGATATTGATTTTTGAGTTGGCTCGTTTCGAGTTATAATTACAATGATATATAACGTAAACATATTGCTTAGGTGTTCTTTGTGAAAGCCTGGATCTAAATTTGCTTATTAAACGAGCTCGATTAAGCTCAGCTTGATTCGAAGTGGTTGTATATCTAGTTTGAGTAAGCTTTCGAGCGTTGGCGCTTGTTTACAAACTAAGCAGGGAAGTAACTTTTATCAGTAAATGGATTTTGCTCATTCTTAGATATACATGGTTTTATAAAAATATAGTTAACATGTACGTTTGTAAATATAAAAATATAATTAAGATGTACGTTCTCTAAGATATCCACACTACATATGTTGTAAATTATAATTTTGTTATACCAAACAGTTTGACGATAGTGAGGTAACAGCATTTGTTGCATAGAAATAAATCTAATTTACAATGTTCTAAACAAAATTCAGAAGGTGAAAGATCATAGAGAAGAGTTACAACAAGAAATGTTTTTTTTTTCATTTCTAATGACTTTGTATCTGTACTTATTTATATAATGTTTTTTCCTAATATTGATGATCCGACCGGACTCGAAACCCAAGAAAATCCTAAATCGAGTTGATTAAGCATCCGAATACTGAAAGATGACACTGCGAAAAAAGATCTTGTGACCGCCACTGCCTAGTCAACGATGAGTAATGTGGTGGTGATCGCGGTACAAGGTCAAATGCGCCCGTAAAATGTGTTCGTAGTAATATTCCGCTCCGAATGCCCCGATGAGCGGTCCCGTCCAGAAGATCCACTGAAACATCAAAATTAGCATTCTACAAGTGTATAAGAATCATATGTTGCACTAGATTGAATTATCTTATATAAATAAGCATACATGGTCAGCCCAGATTTTCTTGTTGTTGTAGATCACTGCGGCCCCAAAGCTACGAGCCGGGTTGATTCCGGTTCCAGTGATCGGGATCGTGGCTAAGTGAACCATGAAAACTGCAAAGCCAATAGGTAACGGTGCCAATACCTTGACAAGACCTACACAAGTTAATTAACCGTCGTGTATATCACATGAAACATAAGAGATTATTATACTCACCGGAACATGTGAATCGCGAGCGTTTCTCTTTGGATCCGTGGTGGAGAGTACGGTGTATACAAGAATAAAAGTGCCAATAATCTCGGCTCCTAGCCCCATGGCCTTGTTATAACCATGTGTTAGCTCGTTAGCACCGCCACCATGGTCCATGTAATAGGTCTTTTGTAACGCTTTAACCATGCAACACCCTGCAGTTGCACCTGAACATTGAGCCACGACGTACATTAGCGCCCTTGGCATGGTCACTTTCCTAGCCAATAACATGGCAAACGTTACAGCTGGGTTCAAATGACCACCTGAAAAGCGTCAAATATTCTGTAAAAGTGTAAAACAATCATGTAATTTAAAATTTTTAGTATATACGATGAACAAAAAACAATAAAAGTACGAAGCTAACCCGAGATGCCGGAAGTATTGTAAACAAGGACAAAGATCATTCCACCAAAAGCCCACGCGATGCCTAGGAGGCCAACACCGCCACAGTGGTCAGAATCGTTACGATTCTTGTACCCGATGATGGTTAGAACAGTAATGTAGAGGAATAAGAAGGTTGCAACAAACTCGGCCATGATGGCTCGGTAGAATGACCACTTGGCCAGCTCCATAGGCTCAATTAGTGGCGCGGCTAACGGTTGTTGGTAGTCTCGGTTTTCTTGATCGCGGACACCCTCTTCTATATCGGTATCGGTATCCATTGCTTTTGTTCTTTTTGCTATCTATTTGTTTTTTTTTTAAATTAGTTTGACGAATTTTGAAATGAAAGGGAGTTGAATTGGTTTATTTGAAAGAAAAAAAAGGAGTTGAATTTGTTTATTTGAAAGAAAAAAAAATGTTGACTAATGGAAATTAGTTTCCTAGAAGGTCAAAGTGTTTATGAGAAAGAGAGAATTTGTGTGTTCATGGAAGCGATGAATTAATGGAGAAATGAATGGATCTTTAAAGACTTGTTCAAAATAAAAACAAGAAAAATGACACTTTGACATGTGTTTGCCCACTTTTTTTAACTACACACAATCATTTGCTCAATAAATTGAGTTAATTACAACTCACTTTATTGATAAAAAGTAACACATTTAAGATGTGACTTTATAATATATATTTTATTTTGAACGGCGTACGGTTAGGATATCGTTAATCGGATTAGTAGTTATTATTGTTAGTATCACCAAGGTTTTTTTTTTTTTTTTTTTTTTTTTTTTTTTTTTTTTTTTTTTTTTTTGAACGGCATCACCAAGTTAGTATTAAAACCCCCTTGTCTAGAGTTGAACCCAGGACCTCCTAGACTTTAAAATATTGCATTCATTCTATGACATGTTCGGTGTTAGTTGGACATACTCGAGCTTGACTAATGAGTTGTTCTCTATGTTTATGTTCAACTCGGGTTTGACATGTTTATTATTTATAATCATATATTTTAGTTATTTTATCATGATTTTATATATAATAAAAATAAATATGTAAAATATATTTAATATATTATATTATTAAAATCTCATTAGCTTGCAAGCCTACTCAAGCTCGATAAGCAAAGCTCAGACTCACTTATTAAACAAGCTTATTTTAGGATCAAGCTTGTTTAAGCTCGGCTTGATTTGAGCTTTTTGCTAGCCAAACTGTTGAAATATCAATTTAATAGCATTCTTATTTTTTTTCTCTTATTATTTGTTTAGGCGGTTTATCTCTCTAGTTCGTCTAGAATCTTTGGAGGCCATGTATCGTTGAAGCCCTTTTATGATGGCCGGGCAAACCTCACACAACCCTCATTCGGAGGTGATTGTCGACTTCCAAAGTGGCATAAATTTGTTGATTGAATTTTCTGATATTTTAAATAAGATTGTAATGAAAAGTCATAGTTTGACTTATTCGATATATCCAAACATGATGAGTCTAGCATCAACTCTAGTCGAGTTCTTCATCATTTACTTGTTCGAGCTGATCAAACCACAAACCAATCGCCTTGGTTTATGTAGTACGTTTTGATAAAAAGTGTTAATTGGTCCAGTCTTCAGGGTTATGCAATTTAATTGTCCTAACAAAAAACCGAACCGGATTCAGCATTTTCTAAACCCAAAAACCAAATTGGTTATTCGTTCACAGTTACAATCCAATCCAAACCAAATAATCTAAAAAGAATATCAATTTTAGTTTAATCGGTTTCAAACCAAATAATAAAACCATGCACCAACGGCCATACATTCTCTCCTCAAAAAATCTTCTTGTTTTTTTAACCCATTGCAAATTTAATCATTTATAAAAAATTAAAAACACGTCATCTCAATTTCCAACAAACCCTTGCAAATTTAATCATTTATATAAAAAAAAGTAAATTGCCATTTTAGTCCCTGAGTTTTGTCCAAATTTGCCATTTTAGTCCAAATAGTTTTTTTTCGCCTCTGGGTCCCTGAGTTTTTCATTTTTTGCCATTTTAATCACATTGCCTAACTTAGTTTAAAAACCCGGTTATAACCAAGGGTATTTTTGGTATTAACAAAAAAAAAAGGTTTCTGAATTGCCATTTTCATCCAAAACTCTTTTACATTTATTTTCTGAATTATTTATAATATATCTACACACACATTTATATTATATATATATATATATATACATACACACATTTACACATGCTTATAACCGACACTCACCACCACAACCATAAACACTTGTCACCACCGCCACACCCCCCATCTGCCACAAAACCACCATCACCACCATTGCCAGATCTGAAACCCCATCCAACCTTAGCAATATCCGGCACGCCACACCAGCCATGACCAACACCCCATCTCTCATTGTCTTTGCAAATCACCACAACCACCACACCATTACCACCCCACCCCACCCATTATCACTCGAGTCAACTGTCAAATACAGAATAAAGAGTCAAAGACAACATTCAATTCAAACCTTAGCTCCTTTCTTACTCGGATCTTGTATCTCTGCCACGAACTTTCCCCATGGCTGCTGCCGTACTCCTCTGTAATGCTTCCGGTCAACAAATTTAGCTTTCTCACTCACCGGTAGCTGAAACGGATTAAACGATATAGTTACTATGACAAGTCATATCTCAAACCCTTTGTGTACTTTGATGCAACTTGTATGAACAGTATGTAATGGACAAATGAGTTTGTTTGCGATGAAATGATATGTTACATGTTATGTGTTTATGCTATGTTACATGTTATGTGTTTATGCAATGTTACTATTTATGTGTTTAAGGTATTGAGGGTATAAACTTTGAACTTATGAACGATGTAAAGATTACAAACCTAACCCTTACATTCTCACTGTTGCGATGAAACTGGAGCCCGACGAAACTAAGAGTTTCGTCATCCTTCAAACCCGACAAAACCTAAGGGTTTCGGCAACCATCACCTCGATGAAACCTGGGAGTTTCGCCAGGAGGGGTTTCTCCATAACAGGCCTCGGCCCAGGGAAGGTTCGGCCCAACTCCTCTTTATATTAAAACCCCTTGGTTGCCAGTTACGTAAGTTGTTATTGTGAAACCCTAAAGTCTCTTTTCCCACCCTCTGTGTGACGGCAACCATCATCTCTCACCATCATCCCTCTCGAATTCTTGCCAGTTCACCTCGTAACCAGTTAGTGTATAAATACTAATTGTCTGATTCAATTTTACATCATTCTAGGTTGCATGATACTTTGGTAGGATCCGTTGATTGTTACTGTACAATGATTGATGAATATGATTTCATGGCCCATGTTGATGATTGATGATCTAGAAGGGTATAAATGGGTAGATGGTTATGACGGTTTCGTATGTCGAGATTTGATTGTTTGTTGATGAATTGGTTGATAGTTAGGGTTTGATGTTCTGTCATAATATCTATGAAACTAGATCTGATAATTGTGATTTTATTCGCTTATGTCCACTGCTTACGTTCCGATTTGATGTTAGAATAGCAGGATTATCATTTGTTAATGAGTGATAAGTAATTATGTGTTATAGTTTTGAACGTATCAATGACCTAGCAGTATATAATCTGCGATTAGGACTGATGATGACGATTAACTGTTATATTGCAAATAGGCTTCTGTGTTTGAAACTGATACGCGACGTAACTTCTGTATGCTGACGAAACTCATTGGTCGATGAAACATGGGAGTTTCATCACTAGGGGTTTCGTCCAGGGAAAACACGACGAAACTTGGGAGTTTCGTAATGAGGAATCACGACGAAACAAGGGGGTTTCGTCAGGAAGGTAAATAGACACAGTGACTTAGTTGTTTCTGTTGATGAATGATTGTATTAATTTGAATCATGTAAGTGAAGTATGGTTTGCATGAGCTTAGATAACTGTTAACTGCTATGTGGTAGCTGTTGCCTGAATACAAAGTAGGATCATGAATTATACGTGAACTATGTGGATGTACACTGATTACATGTGCATGATTACTATAGGCATTGACTGATTATTTGTGAGCACGTAATTTAGCATACCGAACAAGCCAAGTTGAGTTCACACTTTCACAAGGCATGGGATTCCCAAGGGTTGGGAATGGGTAAAAGATTTAAACCAACACCGCGTGATCTCCTGGTTTGGAACACGTACACACCCTCTTAACTGAAGGGTGACAACATGTGATAAGGAACTAATTGGAAACTACGTGATCTCCTGCTTTGGAACACGTACACACCCTCTTTACTGAAGGGTGACAACATGGAACCTAGACCAAAACTCTATCATTAAGTCCCTCATTTTTATATCGACTTAATCGTCGGGCCAATGGCGAGCGGGTCATTAGTTAGATAGCGCTATTTAGGTTTGACAAGCCTCACACCATGCCGCAGAGGACGGGCGTGAACTAATGGATCTGGGCATTTGTCAATGATGATAGACATTGACGTCAGGGCACCAACTTACTTTAGTTAGTGGTCGATATGGTAAACAGGTCTAGTGGTTAACATGGGGAAGCCCCCACCAACTATGGATATGTTTGGGAAACAGGGTAAACGGATTAACTCACAACTTACAAATGAACTTCTGGTTTTGAAACTATTTAACAATGAACACCAACTGTGAACTCGCTCAACTTTGTTGTTGACTCGTTGTTACATGCCTTGCAGGTCGTTAGGTACTCATGGAGCTTGCACGGGGAGGCGTGGTCGTTGTGGGACATGGATTGTCATATACCATGTCAAACATTTGATACATTTGAACTTTTGTTTTGGTTTTAAACATTATGCTTCTGCTGATTACTTGAACTATGTTTTGTTTGGACACCAATTATATTGTGTTTGGGTTTTTGATTTACTTACACGCTATGTTCAATATGATTGGTGGCTTGATCCTGGTCAGTCACGCCTCCAAGCGGTGATACTCTGCATGTGGATTTTGGGGGTGTGACAGTTACAGACGCCTTTTTGTTGCTGAAATCGTTGTTTTCCGGTGAAATCGGTTGAATTATCGGTTCCGATTTAGGTTCAGGTTCCGGTTCGGTTACGAATTCGCCTTATTAGGGTTTTTAATTGAGATAATAGTGATTGTCGGCTAGATCTGGTGGAGTTGGTGGCTTTTGATTTGGAGAAGGGTGGGGATAATGGTGGTGGAGAGGAATCCGGGGGATGTGGTGGTAGCAGGTGGTGGCCGGTGGGTAGCAGTGGTGCTAGCGATGGTTGGTGGAGGTGATGCAGTGGTGGCGATGTTGGTTTATGGCAGCGATGGTTTTTGTGTGTGTAAGTAATTAGATCTGGCAATGGTTGTGATGGTGGTTCTGTATATACGTATATATTATTGTAATTGATTAAAGGATTTTTTATATATTAATAGTTCGTTTTATTTTTTTAAAAATTTAAGTTTTAATATATATATATATATATATATATATATATATATATATATATATATATATATATATTATACATATAAAGAGGTAAACATGTTTTTGGATGAAAATGGCAAGTACCAAACTATTTAGTGTGAGTTAACTGAGTTTTTTTGACGGAGTTAGGGTATGTGATCAAAATGGCAACAAAGTGGAAAAGTCAGGGACCCAGAGACGAAAAAAAACTATTTGGACTAAAATGGCAAATTTGAACAAAATTCAGGGACTAAAATGACAATTTACTAAAAAAAAAACCACATAATATCAAATCTCAATTTCCAACAAGGCAACAAACCCTATCAAAAGCCTCACGGCTTACTCAACTATATTAGATGGGTTTCATGGGGGTGAATAGAACTTAAAAAGTCGGCCCATTGGCCCAGTTTTGAATGATATAAATTAGAGGTGTAAAAGAATACTGGTAGCCCATGACACTATAGTCTAGCGGTATTTTAGGGGTGTGATAAGACTTAAGGGCAAGGTTGGAGAACTTGCTAGTCGTAGTCACTAGTCGGCCGATGAGGTGGGGACTTGCAACTACTTGGGATTACTCGGGGTTAATCGGGATTAATCGGATCGGGTTTTTTATATGTAATTTTCAGTTTTATGGATACATATACATATTTTTATAGGTAATTATTTGAAGTAGTTAGGTTTTAACTCTTACTCAACTCATTTTTTTAAGTATACAAGATTAATTGTTGGAATTCACATGGTTTGGTTGGAAGCTGGCCCGAATTTAGAGGTTTTGGCCGGAATATACAAGTTTTTTGCCAGAATCTGGCCGGAATCGTCGATTTTTGGATGGTCGGCTAGGTCCGATTAGGCCCGACTAGGACCAACTAGCGATTAATGGACTGATTACCAAAAAATTACTCAGTTACCGGCCGACTAGCGATTAATTGCCGACTAGTCGCCGCCTAGTCGCGATTTTTACAACACTGCTTAAGGGCCATTAGGTAATGGGTTTAATTCTCACAAGAGGGTTTTTCCCAGATTTAGATTTATTGGGGTTCCTCTTGAATTGGTGTATAAGCATTATAGCCTAGTGGAGATGGAGACGGGTGGTTCCGTCCGTGGCGCAATGATACTCTAGTGGTCCGTCAGTGATCCAAATTTGTCGTTAAAAAAAAAAAAGAATTCCGGTACGGGAACCGGAACACGGCTGTAACCTGGAACCAGAATCAATTTGTAATCCGAAACTGGTTTAACCAGTTTGGCCACTGAACTGGACCGTCCGTTTGTAACGGGGTTGGGAGCCCCTCCGTTGAAGTTGGGTTGGAACCAGTTAAAACCGATTTGAACCGTCTAGAAACCGAAACCGGTCTGGAACCAAACCAAACCTTTTCCACTTGGAAACCGGAAACGGTGTGGGTGAAAACAAGTTTTGCCTTTTGTTGACCCAATCGAAACCGTTTGTACACTTATAATCTGTTTGGACATGATAGTTTAAAACGGTCCACTGAAAATGCTGTATCTTTTAGTGAAAAAAATAATAATAAAAGTAAAAGACAAAGACAAATAAATAACTCATCGATTAAAATTGGATATGCACGTGTGTTTTTTAGTGTGATATTTGAATATGATTATGTTCTAAGGGTTGATGATCTAATGCTAACTATAAAGTAGATAACATTATGTTACGTCAACCATCCTATCCTTTAACTATCATGTTATGGTTTAACTAACCATAATCACAAACTTGATTAAGTTATATAATCATCATAACTTGGTTACAATTAGAGTAGGATACTAATTCCGGATTAAATAAAACAACGTCCATAATTATTATCTAGGTATCATAAATCAAATACAACTCTTTTGACTTATCTCTGATCGTTTGATTAATTAAATAACTTGAACCCAATCAATTAGCACGAAGCGGTCCACCATGCTAGCCGCCCCATGGGCTTTAGTACAACTCCATCCACTCATGTGCTCGGGTTGGAAAATCATCTATCAGGCTAACATTCTATGCCTTTACAAAGTGGAGGATGAGATCTTTGAGGATTGAGGAGGTAGTTAGAACAATTATGGGTACATACTGGTGGACCTAGAAAACCTTTATAGGGGTAACGTTTTAAAAGAAAGGGGTAACGAAATCGAAAAAACGTTTAAAAAACGTCATTTTTTTCCAAAATTTACACTACCGCCCGAGCGCCAAGGGGTAGCGGAGGCTACCCCTTATGATAAGGTACATCCGCCCATGTACATACATACCTAGTTAGAACAAATAAAAGAAAAAAAAAACTATGTATTGTTGAAAATATTTCAATCAAATAGTAAATTAATATAAACTTTATTAATTACCGAGTTATCAGCCAAACCAGTTTGTTCCAACTTGAGCAAACTGATTAAAGAAAGGTAGAAGAAGACTGTCCGTTATCGGACGAATTAAAGAACACACAAAATAAAACCAACCTGGCGATTAAGAAAGAAAATCCTTGAACTGCACGGATGAGTCCTGTCCTTAAAGGATTTTACGCGCTCGTATTGCTGTGAGCTGCAGCGTAAACTCCCAGCATTTAATGCAGAACTGATCTGGTATTCCAATAGTAATGGAAACCAGAAAAACGCAGAAGCTGGAGAAGAAACTGAAGGCTGCGAAATTGTGTGTTCTGAATGGGTAGCAGGAGGCTTTTATTTATAGGTTGTGATCACACCAAAGAATGAGAAAAACGGGGAGTGGGATAACCATCCAGAACCAAATTCGGTTGCTGGAGATATCCCATACGAATTCGAGTTACTAGAGATAAGATAACCCTCACTGTTTCGAATTCACCTCTATCTCCTTATCTAATTCGATCCACAGATCTGACACACCTGAACCGGACCCTAGCTAATAATAAAAGCTCCTCAGGACGATGCGTACGTGCGAAGTGCAAAGTGCACCTCAAACGCGCCCATTTGCGCCTCAAACGCGACCATTCGCGAGCTCGCGGCTCGACTCGGCGGGCATGTGGGCTTTATCCACTTCTCAACCCATCTAACACTTTGGTGGCCCATAAGGAGTAATCCTTTATAAACCACTCAAACTTCACTCCCGCACCAATATGGGATGGAGGAAACATAGCAACCTATATGTTCACATTCAATATTTCCAACAAGTATTGCATGAACATACGAAAAAGGGCCTATATTTTATTTTCTCCATGCCATATAACTAGACCTACTAGGATTCCTTTGCGTGAAGCGGTGATAATTCGCTTCCGTCCATATGGATTTGGTTCAGTTCATAACGGCACCGGTACTCGTTATAGTTTATGATAATAAATTTGAATAGAACTCCGTTTTCTATAAAATTTGTATTGAAATATTCAGATTATTTTAAGTTAGGGTGGAGGGTGTGGTTGGAGCCCCCTAGGGGATTTATCAGGCCACGTCAGTGCCACTTAGGATCCACCTCAGCCATGGGGCTTTATCACGCCCCTCTTTAATTTGCATGGTGTGTATGAAACCCCACATTAAACAAAATTTAAAAAAAAAATTCATTGGTTTAAATCAAGTGGGCCCCACCTGATAAAGTCCTTCTCCCTCGTTACCATGATGGAGCCCCATCAATGGCGCCCCCTCTTGAGTTCCTCGGTGTGGTTGTATTGCTATAGAGGCTGAGTTGGCCTGGGTGGCGCCCCCACACCCTCCGGCCTTAAAAGCGCAGTTATCAAAGAAAAAGCAAATTAAATGAAAATTAGAGGGGTTGAAGACTTATAGTATTTATTGTATAAGAGGTGAAAATGAAATTAAATAAAGCTCACTGTTCGCATCGAACTACGCGGTGGAAATTTGGTTTGTTATGGTACCAATATTTGGTACAACATCATAAAGAGAAAACCAATAAAATAAAGTTATGATATGATATGACAAAAGGATATCGACGCATGCTTTAAATCGATAAAAATCATAAGAGGAATACCAGTACTGGTTCTAATGATACATATACGATACTGATGTTAGTATTGATTCATCATGGTGCACGATACAATGCTCGCAATCGCTATAGCTTTCAATATTATAATAATAATAATAATAATAATAATAATAATAATAATAATAATAATAATCAGTTATTTTAAATACAACTCCATTTTCAACAATTTTATACCAAAATGTCGAGAAAAAAATAAACACACCTGCGTATTCGAATATATTCTAAAAGTTTACGAACACAAGTTATTAAAGAAAAATCAATGTAACTATAATTTTAGAGACCAAAGAAAAACTAATTTAACCCGAAAGCTAAAACATTCGAGTAAGGTATCTAGATGAGTTCACGAGACAAAACTGGGCATGAGATTCATGATAATTTTTCCGTGGGTTTATATACGATTATGATATTAACTGATTACTGGAAGCTAATATGATATATATTTAGACTATGTGTTGTGGCTGAAGCCACAACCCATATTCATCATCTAATATTGTGACACATGGGGTTGACTAGACGTCTACTCATCACAATGTCCAGTCACTCCCCTCTCACTTGAGCTTGTTGTAGTAACTTCACCAATAGCGCCCCAAAATACTCCATTTTTGCCCAATAGCGCCAGCCACCACACTCACACCTCTGCTGAAGCCTCCGTTCACGTCCCTGTTGAAGCTTGGCCGTTGTGGTGTTCGCGAGCCACTGTGACAACCGTATGGCTAGCACCCCACGCTCACGGCTTCACAACGTATAGCCTTACTTATATCAAAACTGAATATATTAATATATTACTGTATTTATTATTCAAAATAGAATAAACGATAATAGAACAAGTTGACTTGTTAGAAATTTATAATTTACAGAGTTTGTAAACGATAATAGAACATGTTGACTAGTTAGAAATTTATAATTTACAAAGTTTAGAGATTGACAAAAATTTTACTAAAATTGGTTTTAAGAATTACTTGAATAAACCTTATAGAGACTGTAAATAATAATAAAACCACATTTGGTTTGATTTGGATCGTGGGATGAAATAAACGGTTGAGATAGGTGAGGGCCCACAAGAATCACTCTGTGTCCCGTCACATCGTATCTCTGTCGTTATGAATACCGACCTCTTCACTGTCACAGTGTCACTTACTTCCCCTCACTTTTATAGATATACCCCTTCTACTATATACTTAAACACAATTTACCCCTCCCAGTTTCATTCACCACGCTTAAACTGCTTGATCTTTAATCCAACTAACAGTGTCAATCGTGTTGAGTTGGCGGGTTGATGGGTTGAAATGTTCAACCCGAACCCAACCCATATTATTATTATTATTATTCGGGTCAAATATACCAGCCATAACCCGACCCATATAAATTTGAGTCAACCCGAACCCGACCCGTTTAACCCGTATTTTTAAATGAATCATACAAGTTAACGATTTATAAGAGAGTAGTTGGGTTTTAAACGGGTTATCGATAACATGTTTGATGATGACTATGACAGTGACAAATAAATAATATAATGTGTCAAAACTAAAATTATTATAACTAATAATGTAAGGTCAACCCTTTTTTATACGGGTCAATTTGAACCCAACCCGTTTTTAATATGGGTCAACTTGTGTCAGGTTCGGTTTCGGGTCGGATTTATGGGTCGTGTCAAGAATTATCGTCCCTAAATCCAACCATAACTTCACATTTTTTTTAAAACGTATTGTATTGTTATTTTTTTTTAATAATTTAGTTAAATTAAAACTAAGTGACGTATATGAAAATTTATAAAAATTTGCTTACACCGTTGCTTTAGGTTATATTATATTTAATATAAGTTATATTTTTTTATTAGCATTTTGCACAAATTAGGATATCAGAATGGTATTTCATTCGAGTTTTGGCGTTGAATGTTGTGGTAGTGTTTTAGTGGGAATATGTTGGTTCACTCGTAGTAATGTTTTGTATATTTGAAATCTATAAATGATAATGGAATGGAATAGTTGTAATTTGTAAAAAAAAAAATGTCATGTTAGACAGGTCGTTTTTGTCTTTAGAAACAAACAATCCGACCCATCATTGTAACTTATTTAGAGGTTCTATTGCAACTAGTCTAGACACATGATCATAATGAACATGCATCTAACAATTTTTTTTTCAGAATTTTCTCTCTTTGATTTGATATCCATCTTATGATTTTACATCGAGATAGTTGGTAAACGGGTAACAAGCTGCGCCGCTACCCCCTTTTTGGATAGTAAAACTAAGTCTTTTAAAAACTACGTCTATAGATCTCGAGATCATAACATTACTATGCATGACCCTTTGAACTCAACTAATTGGGTCCACAGCCTCTGGCGCTAGAAAACCAAAAGTATCAAAAGCAAATGTGATAAACACGTGTTGGTTGTCAAGGCACACTGTCTCATGTTTGGTCACTTTACCCTAAGCAACCTTTAAAGCAGTCTGATCCACCATGAAAGCACTACCCCCTAAGCCCACAAACGCGGAAACCCCTGTTAGATCCACACAGACATATTTTCCTCTTATCCATCCAAAGACCAGAATGTCGGCTGATCGAAAGGTAGATCTCACTTCTAACAATTAAAAATTAAATTCAATTTACAATCAACTCAAATTGAAAAATAAAAGTTCTCCTTATGATATTTTTTTTTAAATAATAAAATATATAGAAGTTATTTAAGTTTATAAAAATTGTTTACTAAAGTTTTTTATAAATAAAATCAACAAGAAGTAATGATCATCAAGTAATACGAAAAAGTCACTTTTAATCTGATAGAAACTCTATACATACCAACGCAAAGAGTTGAATCTGAATGAAAGTGAGATGAGATAAGGTAGATGATTTATATTTCACTTTTTTCCACCGTTGTTTGTTTTCTTTGTGGAGTTACTTTTGTGTATGTACTTGGTTAATTTTAAATTAGTTGCGTGTTGTAAACGTAACTACTAACTTTTTCTCTATATTAGAGAACAAACAAATAGAAGTTGAAAGAAAGGTGGAAAAAAGCATGTTAACAGAAAAGAAGCAAACAAACACATCAAAATCTTGGGTATGTTTTATGTTTTTTGGATTTTTCATATATTTCTTTAGTAAAATACCAAGTGTGTGTCGGTCCACGGATGAAAATCTTGTCAGACATGTAAAGAATTTGAGAGACGAGAGTATGAGAGTTGTGGTAGAATTTTTGTTAAAAACATGTGAGAAAAACTAGCCTAAGTTAGAAACTTGACAAGATTTTGAACCATACATTTTCTCTAAACTTTTCGTAATATACACATATGTATAATATATAATTAAAAGTTGATTATATACATATGTGTATAATTCAAAATTTGACAATATACATACAGGTCAAGTTATTCTACAAAGGCATCTAATTGTAAAAAGTGTAAGAAATATTTATAGAGTGACAATTGTCCAATAACCTAAAATTAAACCCACTACATCACCACCCAAAACCTAAACACCCACCCCACCACACCACCACCCAAAAACCTAAACACCCCCCCCCCCCCGCCAAAAAAAAAAAAAAAACTATACCTCACCAAAAAAACCCCCAAAAAACCTAACTCCCACCCCCCATCCCCCAAGAGTATAAGCAGGGTACATAGCACATAAGCTTGGTTTGTTGGTTCTTAACTATAGTCTAGGTCTCTAAGATTTCGACCCGGACTAGGTCGAGTCTAGTCTAATTCCCTATAGTTATGGCTCTGATACCAATTAGTCACACCCCAACCGATGGCGGAATCATCGGGGCATGACACTGAGCGAAACAGATTGTCCAGAAGTTTCCATAACAACTATTATTACTATTCAATTTATATAATACGTCCCATACCGTACCTTAAATAGCAAACAAATTATTACAGACAACATCAAGTCAAATATTCTGTTCTGACAACTCAGATTTCAAATATAAATATTGTTCAAATGCTTCTAGAGACTCGATCTGCAAGATCTACAGACAACTATGCTCTAGACGCTTATTATAAGCTCGCCTTCCTAGCAGATAAGCATCCTAATTACCTCTCACATACGTTAAAGTAAAGTCAATACATAAAATGTAAAGGTGAGCATACAAGTTTGATAATAGCATAATAGAGTTCGAATAGTTTACGTATAACCAGCACGTACACAGAGGAAAACGAAGCATGTTAATTATCGACATGGATCTATCGATACCAATGACTGCGGGTTGACTGCCCGAGGCAGTTCGCAATACATGATTACCACCGTAATCCATGCAAGTAATTGTCCTTAACAACCCCCGTGTGAACGGGTGCTGAGTCCAAACTATAGTACTATCGTCGTTAAGGCAGGTAGACAACATTCCACGTGTAAACATAACAACAAGCATTCATTTAGTCATGTAATACATGCGGTAACGGTTAGCGTTCAAATAATTGAGTAGTGTGTTCGATTGTGATTTAGAATAAGTAACGTATGTAACACCCAAAAGTGTTAAAGCAAAAAAAGGGCTCGAGTATACTCACAGTGATTGATGGATTGAAGGGAGCACTTGAGAGTAGGGTTAGCCTGAACAGTTCGATAGCATAACGATAAGCAATGCGAAAATGGAAACGAGTGTTGGAGGGTCGGACAGCCTGGTCGATCGGACGGTAGGTTCGATCGGACGGCTTGACCGTTCGATTAACCCATCCGCTCG
Source organism: Helianthus annuus (assembly GCF_002127325.2). Lineage (NCBI taxonomy): Eukaryota > Viridiplantae > Streptophyta > Magnoliopsida > Asterales > Asteraceae > Helianthus > Helianthus annuus. Next base: position 153,481,196 of record NC_035434.2, on the reverse strand, counting down.
GACAGCCTGTCCGGTCGGTCGGTAGGCCGATCGGTTGGGCTGTTCGAGTGGATTGTTTCTTACTTTGAGAAGGATGTGTTTGTGTATGATGGTTTGACTTTTGAAGTTTTCGTTGTAGCATTTGAAAAACAATGAAGTATCCTTACCTTTCAGGTCGATCGATCGAACGGTTCGTTCGATCGGCCGGCTTAACCGATCGGTTAGGTACTTCCTCAACAAGTTCTTGTCAGGGTGTCACCTGGTCGGACGGCTTGACCGATCGGGTGGCACTCCAACGCGTTGACTCGATTAAATGTGGAAGCATAGTATCTCATGATCCGAAGAGTAATTCAAATCAGACCGTAGTCCGATCGAAGAGCACTTCGTTCAATACTAGACTTCATGAAATTGTTAAGGTGTGGGGCCGTGTGCTAGCCGATCGGTTGGCCTGGTCGATCGGTGTCACACCCCGATTTCCACGTGTCTCACCGGTGGGCCCGGTGGGGGATTACCGTGACGATGTTGGCAACAATATAGTCAAACCACACAATTATATAATGCACAGCGGAAGCATAAGATAAATATATATTTCAACCTCTGGTGATAATATCAATGTATTACAGAAGTTGAATATCCACAGTGGATCGTAAATAAACATGAAGTATTGTTCCATCAGATACTGCAATCAAGCTTGCGAGACTTATCACGACGCTAGGGAGCTAATACCAGCCAATTTACGTTAGGTACCTGCACTTAATCTTTTGGGGAAAATACGTCAGTTTACACTGGTAAATACATTCAACTGACACATTTGAAAATGTTTATTAAAATTGATTTGAATGCACAAGGCACAAACTCTTTTATAACTTGGGTAAATTATAATAAAATCTTGTGAACGTTTTACATGTTCTTTTATGCGTTCAGTAGCCCGGGTCGTGCCGGGTTAAAGATTTATAGACACACCACGTTTGCGTAAAACCGTAGTATAAAAACCAACGGCTACGTCTTTTAATTTTAATGTCGACACTTTATACCGGGTGTACGCCTACACCGGGATGTCGATGGTCGTGGCCATTTCGTAAAATGATGCCAAGGATATCCGGGACAACGGTCATTAAACCCCCCAAAGGCTTATAAGCAACAAAACTGTTTAAATGAGCCGATCATATTTAATCAATTAACCACCTAAGCGATGGAATTATATAATGCTCAATCAAGCGGTATTAATATACCGTAACCCAAGCCCATATAGGGGAAATAAGTTAAAGTATTTACCTTTGCAAGTATTTTTCCTTAATCGGATTAAATCACCGATAGCTTTTACTGGGGCTCCTAATCTGGAACGAAGGTTTTAATTAACCTCTTAGAATCCTAACGGGTCGTTATAATGGCCGTAGCCTAGACCGGTTGGTTCCGATATATATAGATATGGTTTAATCGCGTGAAAGGCGAAAACCGAGAATGGAGTGTGATTCTGACCCAACAAGTTCAGAGACTTGTTTTATATGGGTTAATGGTTCACACTCTGGATTTTGGGGTTCAAATAATATAATTTGACCCGTATCGGCTAATTTATGAAAACTAGTTTCATAAGCCGAACCGTGCGCGCTATAGGCGAAACGGTTAACCATGAGAGTCGTACGCTTATTTCCTAAGTCAATATGCCTTAGTTGGTTTTGGTATCAGTAGGATACCTTCCGTGACGCCCGTAACGAGTTTAAGTTAATATTATGGCCCGTAGGGGCTTTTCGGTCATTTTAAAGACTTTAAAAGGGCTTTTCGAGTTCTACAGGAAATCTGAGTTTCCCGAGCAGTTTATAAAGCTTAAAATACTTTATTTATTATTTAAAACCAGTAGCAACTGGAATCGGGTCAAAAGACCTTGTAGAACTCATGTTTTGGCCGAAAAGGGCATATTCGGTATTTACCGAACCGTAGCCATAACCGCAGGTTATGAGCAAGGTAAAAATTATTAAAAATCTGTAAAATTCCCAAAATATTATTTTAATACAGTGGGTAAAATATTTGGTGACGAAATCTTGGTTTAGATAGGCGTTATGCTAATTTGCGCCGTTAATTACTAAAGTTTATTTAAATTGCGCTAATTAGCATAACTCTCATTCTAGACCTCGGATTGACGTGAAACTTTAAGGACATGCTTATAATTTATTAAGCAAGGTTTTGGTCCGTTCACGTGTCCGAAATACTCGTTTTAATTTTGAAAGGCCGTTACGGTCAATTTTTAGGCAAATGACGGAAATGCGCAAAAGACTCGGATAACTAATGAACCGACCACAGAGGTTTATACCAACATGTGACTTGGTCCTAAGAGAGTCCTAAGGTATATTTATACCTCACTAAAACGGGTCAGAACTGAAGTCAAAGCAAAAGTCAAACTTTTGCGACATTCGGCTCCGAACCGGTTCAATATAGCTAATGGTCGATTCAAACGAGCGCAAACAGGTTTATATACTTATTATCATGTTTTATGATTGTCAAAACAGGTTCCATAACATATACATTACAGATTATGCATAAATCGCTAAAATAGCTTTCTGTTGACTTTTTAACCGCACGTTTGACTCGACATTTGACATGGTTAGAGTGGTGATCAGGGGGAACCATTTTAGAGGTTTATTACCCACATAAATACCAACTCATAACCACTTTTGATTCGTCATAAGACTGAACCATTACTGATTTATTGTAAAGTCAAACCGTAGTTACGACGGTTTGGTTTTTAGCCATTTACTAAGGAAATGTGAAACCACAAAGGGTTAGATCACTTACAGAAGTTGTGTTCTTGCTTATAGAGCAGAGAAAAGTGCTTGGAGCTTCTTAGAATGACCAGAGGTGTATGTTTAAGTTGTGTGAATGTTATGTGCAAGAATGTGGCTATTTATAGCCAATGCCAAGCCCCAATAATCATTACAACCACCCACAACAGTCCAGGGATGATGGGTAGGTGTCCCAGAGGTGTATGGGTCGAGTAGGGGGCACCCATGCCTCATTTATTGGAGGTTGATCGTTCACTATGCTCAAAAGTCAAGAAAACATCAACTTTCTGCATCTGGGCGTCTAATGCGGCCCGCATGGAAGTTCCATGCGTTTATAATGCGGGCCGCCTGGGATCTAAACACCAGACGCGTAATTGAGGAGGCTCGCGGCCCGCCTCAACTTAACCCAATATGCAATGCGGGCCGCGTGGGGTTAAGATTTCAGAAATTTTAAATCTTTTGTCATGATTACAGAATCTGGTAATTAATAACGAAATCTTTCGTAATGATTTACCTGACCTTTCGGGTTTGAAGGGGTAACTTTGCGGTTTGGCCCTCGGTTATTTACCGATAGGGGCCTCGTGTTATTTACCCGCGCTATTAAGTCCCCGTTTATTTTATTACTTGTTCAGAAAGCCTTAACTTTCATTATTGACGCTTTTAACCCTTCTCATACGAATTTGAGTATAACTCTTTTGTTTTAAAACGGAACTTCGCGGAATTTATACAGTATATTCTAGTGAGCGTATAATACTGTTACGAAGCCTTGGGAACGTTAAAGGGTCACTCAGAGGTAATATTAAACATGTTGACACAGTTAACCCCTGTAGTTCGTAATCTCTCACTTTCTTCCGCGTTTCGCTTCCGTACGTTTTATGATTTATTCGTTTGAAGGTACAAGCATTTATTTAGGGTTACTATACAGTATATTTACCCTTGTTGACATTTATAACCCTCGAATTTATATACTTTCAAGGTTTGTCAAAATTAGTCCTTTATTTATTATAGATGCCACGTGTAAACAAATGACACGTGTTAACACATCATTGGACACAAAAATTCGAGGTGTTACATCCTCACCCCCTTAAAATAAATCTCGACCCGAGATTTACTTAAATAAATAGGGGTACTTTTCTTTCATTGTAGCTTCGACTTCCCACGTATATTCAGGACCTCTACGAGCATCCCATTTGACTTTTACAATTGGTACGTGCTTTCTGCGAAGCTTCTTCACCTGTCGATCTTCAATCGACAAAGGTTTTTCTATGAACTTTAAGCTCTCATCTATATGCACATCTGTGTGTGGAATCACCAACGATTCGTCGGCGAAGCACTTTTTGAGATTGCAGATGTGGAACACATTGTGAATTCCATTGAGCTCTTCAGGCAAGTTCAACTTATAGGCAACTGATCCGACCCGTTCAATGACCTCAAATGGTCCTATGTATCTCGGACTCAGTTTGCCTTTCTTGCCGAAACGCATCACCCCCTTCCAGGGTGATACCTTAAGTAATACCTTTTCACCCACTTCGAAGTGAAAATCCTTACGCTTTGGATCAGCGTAGCTCTTCTGCCTATCGCGGGCAGCCTTGAGACGTTCCCGGATCTGGACAATCTTGTCCGTAGTCTGGAAAACAATCTCTGGTCCCGATAATTGGACCTCCCCTACTTCCGCCCAACAAACAGGCGATCTGCATTTCCTACCATATAATGCCTCAAAAGGCGCAGCCTTTATGCTGGTGTGGTAGCTATTATTGTAGGAGAATTCGATCAGGGGTAGGTTTTTATCCCAGTTACCACCTAAATCGATCGCACATGCACGAAGCATGTCTTCTAGCGTTTGGATAGTACGCTCACTTTGACCGTCCGTCTGTGGATGGTAAGCCGTACTAAAGTTTAGACGCGTGCCCAAAGATTGCTGGAAACTCTTCCAGAAGTGAGATGTGTATCTAGTATCCCTGTCGGAGATAATAGACACAGGTATGCCGTGTAAGGCTACAATCTTATCAACATAAAGTTGGGCTAACATATCGGAGCTATATGTCTCCTTGATGGGTAGAAAATGAGCTGATTTAGTCAGCCTATCGACTATGACCCATATTGTATCGTTTCCTTTCCTGGTTTTGGGTAACTTGGTTATGAAGTCCATAGTTACGCATTCCCACTTCCACTCGGGAAGTTCAGGCTGTTGTAGCAAGCCAGACGGCTTTTGGTGCTCGGCCTTGACTTGAGCACAAGTCAAGCACTTTGCTACGTGGGCGGCTACAGACTTTTTCAAGCCTATCCACCAATAATTTGCCTTTAAGTCTTGGTACATTTTGTCAGCACCAGGATGGACTGAGTATTTGGAACTATGGGCTTCCTGGAGAACAACATCTCGTAGTCCTCCATAAATCGGAACCCATATACGTCCGTTCAGCCTAAGAATTCCATCCTTGCTAAGAGTCAACTGCTCCTCAGTTACTCCCAGCTTTTCATTAGGATAATTAGCTTCCAACACAGCCTCACGCTGCGCAGCTAATATCCTTTCCATCAAATTATTTTTAACCTCAATGCTCTTGGCATTGATTCGAATGGGTTTTACCCTTTCCTTCCTGCTCAAGGCATCGGCGACTACATTCGCCTTGCCGGGATGGTACCTGATTTCACAGTCATAATCATTCAGGGTTTCCATCCAACGACGTTGCCTCATGTTCAACTCCTTCTGGTTGAACAGGTGCTGGAGGCTTTTGTGATCAGAATAAATCACAAATTTAATACCATAAAGGTAATGCCTCCACAACTTCAGTGCAAATACAACGGCACCCAACTCCAAATCATGGGTGGTGTAATTCTTTTCATGCACCTTTAATTGCCTTGAAGCATAGGCAATCACCTTGCCCTTCTGCATAAGCACACACCCCATGCCTGTGTGTAATGCGTCGCAGTAAACCACGAACTCATCAGTACCTTCTGGTAATGTTAACACAGGAGCGTTGCTTAGCTTCTGCTTCAGGATTTCGAAGGACTCTTGCTGCTTTGGGCCCCAAATGTACTTTTCTTTCTTCTTGGTCAAGGAAGTCAAGGGCACAGCAATCCTCGAGAAATTTTCAATAAATCTCCGGTAGTATCCTGCTAACCCCAGGAAGCTACGGATTTCGGTAGGCGTCTTTGGCTCTTGCCAGTTCATGACTGCCTCTACCTTTGCGGGATCCACTTGGATACCACGCTCACTCACAACGTGTCTTAAAAACTGAACTTCTCGTAGCCAGAATTCACATTTCGAGAATTTGGCGTAGAGTTTCTCACGCTGTAGTAATTCGAGAATGCAACGGAGGTGCTTCTCGTGGTCAGCTTGATTCTTGGAATAGATAAGGATATCGTCAATGAAGACTATGACGAATTTGTCCAAGTACGGCTTGCAAACGCGGTTCATGAGATCCATGAACGCAGCCGGTGCATTTGTGAGCCCAAAAGGCATCACTAGGAACTCGTAATGACCATAGCGAGTCCTAAATGCTGTCTTATGTACATCTTCATCTCTGACCCTTAGTTGATGATAACCCGACCTTAAGTCGATCTTGGAGAAGTAGCTTGCTCCTTGCGGTCCCGATAATTGGACCTCCCCTACTTCCGCCCAACAAACAGGCGATCTGCATTTCCTACCATATAATGCCTCAAAAAGGCGCAGCCTTTATGCTGGTGTGGTAGCTATTATTGTAGGAGAATTCGATCAGGGGTAGGTTTTTATCCCAGTTACCACCTAAATCGACTCGCACATGCACGAAGCATGTCTTCTAGCGTTTGGATAGTACGCTCACTTTGACCGTCCGTCTGTGGATGGTAAGCCGTACTAAAGTTTAGACGCGTGCCCAAAGATTGCTGGAAACTCTTCCAGAAGTGAGATGTGTATCTAGTATCCCTGTCGGAGATAATAGACACAGGTATGCCGTGTAAGGCTACAATCTTATCAACATAAGTTGGGCTAACATATCGGAGCTATATGTCTCCTTGATGGGTAGAAAATGAGCTGATTTAGTCAGCCTATCGACTATGACCCATATTGTATCGTTTCCTTTCCTGGTTTTGGGTAACTTGGTTATGAAGTCCATAGTTACGCATTCCCACTTCCACTCGGGAAGTTCAGGCTGTTGTAGCAAGCCAGACGGCTTTTTGGTGCTCGGCCTTGACTTGAGCACAAGTCAAGCACTTTGCTACGTGGGCGGCTACAGACTTTTTCAAGCCTATCCACCAATAATTTGCCTTTAAGTCTTGGTACATTTTGTCAGCACCAGGATGGACTGAGTATTTGGAACTATGGGCTTCCTGGAGAACAACATCTCGTAGTCCTCCATAAATCGGAACCCATATACGTCCGTTCAGCCTAAGAATTCCATCCTTGCTAAGAGTCAACTGCTCCTCAGTTACTCCCAGCTTTTCATTAGGATAATTAGCTTCCAACACAGCCTCACGCTGCGCAGCTAATATCCTTTCCATCAAATTATTTTTAACCTCAATGCTCTTGGCATTGATTCGAATGGGTTTTACCCTTTCCTTCCTGCTCAAGGCATCGGCGACTACATTCGCCTTGCCGGGATGGTACCTGATTTCACAGTCATAATCATTCAGGGTTTCCATCCAACGACGTTGCCTCATGTTCAACTCCTTCTGGTTGAACAGGTGCTGGAGGCTTTTGTGATCAGAATAAATCACAAATTTAATACCATAAAGGTAATGCCTCCACAACTTCAGTGCAAATACAACGGCACCCAACTCCAAATCATGGGTGGTGTAATTCTTTTCATGCACCTTTAATTGCCTTGAAGCATAGGCAATCACCTTGCCCTTCTGCATAAGCACACACCCCATGCCTGTGTGTAATGCGTCGCAGTAAACCACGAACTCATCAGTACCTTCTGGTAATGTTAACACAGGAGCGTTGCTTAGCTTCTGCTTCAGGATTTCGAAGGACTCTTGCTGCTTTGGGCCCCAAATGTACTTTTCTTTCTTCTTGGTCAAGGAAGTCAAGGGCACAGCAATCCTCGAGAAATTTTCAATAAATCTCCGGTAGTATCCTGCTAACCCCAGGAAGCTACGGATTTCGGTAGGCGTCTTTGGCTCTTGCCAGTTCATGACTGCCTCTACCTTAGCGGGATCCACTTGGATACCACGCTCGCTCACAACGTACGTGTGCCTAAAAACTGAACTTCTCATAGCCAGAATTCACACTTGAGAATTTGGCGTAGAGTTTCTCACGCTGTAGTAATTCGAGAATGCAACGGAGGTGCTTCTCGTGATCAGCTTGATTCTTTGGAATATATAAGGATATCGTCGATGAAGACTATGACGAATTTGTCCAAGTACGGCTTGCAAACGCGATTCATGAGATCCATGAACGCAGCGGTGCATTTGTGAGCCCAAAAGGCATCACCAGGAACTCGTAATGACCATAGCGAGTCCTAAATGCAGTCTTGTGTACATCTCATCTCTGACCCTTAGTTGATATAGCCCGACCTAAGTCGATCCTTTGAGAAGTAGCTCGCTCCTTGCACGCTGATCGAATAGATCATCGATCCTTGGTAGAAGGATATCTATTCTTTATGGTAATTTATTTAGCTCTCGGTAGTCGATGCACAACCGCATCGATCCATCCTTCTTCTTTACAAACAGGACAGGAGCTCCCCAGGGAGATGAACTAGGTCTGATAAAACCTTTCGCCAGCAGTTCATCCAACTGGGTCCTCAGTTCTTTCATTTCCGTCGGAGCTAATCTGTAAGGTGCTCTTGCTATCGGAGCCGCTCCAGGAATGATGTCTATTCTGAACTCCACTTGTCTATCTGGTGGCAAACCAGGTAGTTCTTCGGGAAAAACCCCGGGATATTCAGAAATGACAGGAAGATCCTCGATCTTCGGCTTTGGTTCTTCTATTATCACCTGAGCCATGTAAATTACACAGCCTCTGTTCAAACACCTTGAAGCTTTCAGCATAGATACGTCTTCGGGCAATCCGTAATGCGTATCCCCTCGAATGGTAAGAGATTCACCACTCGGAGTCTTTAAAACTATCTGTCTTTTGCCGCAAATGATTTGGGCCTGATTATGGGATAACCAGTCCATGCCTAGCACAATGTCAAAACCCGCTAATTTGAAGGGAAGTAGAGATAAAGGAAAAGAATGGTTCCTAATGGACATTTCACATCCTTCTAGAACAGTAGAGACGGTTTCTATCGTGCCGTCTGCTAACTCTACTTCGTATTTCACGTCAAGGGTTTTGATTGGCATATTTAGTAGTTGGCAAAATTTCTGGTCTACAAAGGATTTATCAGCGCCAGAATCGAATAGTACTCTTGCAAATATATTATTTACGAGGAAAGTACCTGTAAGCACATTGTCGTCTTTAACCGCTTCCTTTGCATCCATGCGAAAAACTCTCGCATTTGACTTCTTAGTCTCTTCCGCCTTCTTGGCATACTTCGGGCAATTACTCTTTATGTGCCCCTTTTCGTTACAACCATAGCAGGTTGCATCCTTTATCTTTTTGTACTCCACGGTCTTATGATCCTTGGACTTGCATAGCCCACAGGATGTAGTCTTTTGTTGCGACTGTGAACCAGACGCAAACCTACACTTCCCGGAGTGAGGTTTCTTGCAGACCTTGCAGTGAGGTCTTCCATCAGCTTGCCCCTCCTTCTTTGCCTCCGACCCTCTCTTGCCCTCACCGTTTCCACGGTGCTTTTTCCCAGACTTTCGTGAGGTATCATCCTCACGTTTTCGCTTTTCAGCCTCCTTGCTCCTTTGTGCCCTCAGACGGACAGCATCAAGTGTAAGAGACAAGGAGAGGTCAGTAACTGACCTGAAGGTCGTCGGCCTAGAGGCCTTCACACTGGCCTTGATCGCCGGCTCTAAGCCCCCAATGAATCGGGCAATCCTTCGAGGTTCTGGTGTCACAAGATATGGCACCAGGCGTGACATAGTGTTAAAGCTTGTCAGATATGCTTGACAATCCAGGTTTGTCATCACTAGTGAGACAAAATCCGCCTCAATCTTCTCAACCTCGTGCTGAGGGCAGTAGTTTTCTTTTATGAGGGCAATAAACTCCCCCCATGACATTTTGTATAAGGCAGACTTACCTGAAGCCTGCACCAGAGCTCTCCACCACGCCAGGGCCTCGCCCTTGAATGACTGGGACACAAACTTAACCACGTCCCTCTCAGCGCACCCGCTGATGTCCACAATCGTGTCCATCTCGTCTAGCCAGGTGATACAGTCAACCGCACCTTTCTCCCCTGTAAATTCACGGGGCTTACATGATACAAAGTATTTGTAGGTGCAACCCTTAGCACTCGACGCATCAGTATATTCTCTATCGCGATGAACGCTGTGCTCAGTAGACGAATGTTTGTTGTCATCTTTCTTGGGTTCAGAGGGTGGTTTGGAGTGTGTCTTTGGTTTAGAGGGTGGCTTTGACACGGTTCTGCCTTGGGACTCAGTATGTTGACGTTCAATAGCTGCCTGAACAGCATTGTCAATCAGAGCCTTCAGTTGTGCGCCTGTCAAATGCACTGACGCATTGTCGTAGTCATCTTCATTTGTGTGGCTGTTCTCTCCATTGGGATCCGCCATTGTAACTTGAATCTGTTACAGAAGATAACAAAATTTTATTTAGGCGATTATTATATAATTGTCTTTTATGACAATTCGTCAACCATGGTACAGAGACCATATTTGGTTAACTTATTATTTCATTAAATATTAGGATTTGAATATATCCTATTTCAGCTATATAAATAGTATTGGCGGCATAAAGCCTAATCATGATGATGTTTTATAATATTAGCCGAGATTTCGTAGAATCAACGGCATAGAGAATTGAACCGTAGTTCCTTTATCTCTTTCTGACAGGGAGTCATAGACCACCACTGTCTTTTGTCGTTATAAGACAATTATTATGGCCCATAGGCACTACACCTCTAATGGATGTTTAAATATAGTTGGCCCGTAGGCACTACATCTCTAATGGATGTTTTGATATGGTTGGCCCGTAGGCACTACATCACTAATGGATGTTTTAATATGGTTGGCCCGTAGGCACTACACCACTAATGGATGTTTTTATAATACTGGCCCGTAGGCACTACATCACTAACGGATGTTTTAATAATATTGGCCCGTAGGCACTACATCACCAATGGATGTTTTAATAATACTGGCCCGTAGGCACTGCATCACTAATGGATGTCTTTATAATACTGGCCCGTAGGCATTGCATTACTAATGGATGTCTTTATAATACTGGCCCGTAGGCATTGCATCACTAATGGATGTCTTTATAATACTGGTCATCTTCATTGGTGATTTAACCCGCGATTTATGAATCATTTAGTTGGGTTTTGAAATCCTTAAGGGATTATTGTATAGGAATGACGTGCGTGATTTTAACGAATCACATCTGCCATGATTGTTAACATGCGTACAGAGGTTAACAGGGAATCAGAATCCTTTCATTTAGGTCGTACCATCTTGGCTGGATCTTAAAAGACACCAAGCTAGGTTTCACCCTTTTAAGATTCTTTATTTAGGCAGATCAATTAAAAGGATTGGTTTTGATTTATTTTATATATATTAAAACAAAACTCATAACATACATTCCAAAATCTCAAATACAATTACATATTGCCCTAAACGGGTCTTTCAAATAGTACATACCTCCAGAGAGGTTTTAAAATAAGTGACAAGTCCACGCAGGGACTAATACAAGATAGGTGTCCATGCAAGGACTAAAGATAAGTCCACGTAGGGACTGAAATACGATAAGTTGTCCACACAGGGACTTATTTTAAAGTAGAAATTACATTCGTACAACTATTAAGGGCTAATGGTCACGTTTCTTCTTTTTGCCCTTTAGTAGATTCGCCAAGCCTTTGAGAAATCCTCGGTGGCTTTTCTTTTCTTCCTCGAACTCTCTCTCCACACGATCTAGTCGATGGAGTATTTCTTCCTGTTCAGGAGGAGAGAAACGTGGTTGTGGCGCTTGATGCGGAACTGGAGGTCTGGGAGGTATTGGATACCCATGAGCTGAGTAATCCGGTGGCCCCATGTTTCCATGTGCTCCGTCAGGGTAGCGCGCATTATATCTTGCCGACACCACATAGGGGTCGCGCTCATAGCCGTAGTTGTATTGTGCTTGTGACGGTTCGAACGGGTTGTAAGCCGTCGGACCTGTATAAGCAGGTATGGGTTGGTCATACCCAAATGGTGGCGAATTTCGTGCAGCTGGTGCGGAGTTCGCCTCCTGTATAGGACTTGAAGGTCCTTCTTCTTGTAGCGGCGGATAGTGGCTACTACTAGAATGTCGAGGAGTGCTGAAGTGGATACCCCCTCCTCCTCGTGTAGACATACGAGCATTTGTCCTCCTACGCCTTGGCGGATCAGGTATTACTGGTTGTGCCGGTGGCGGAGGTGGTGGCGTAACTGCCTCAAAGCGTGAATCCTCAGAGGGATCCTGTGGATGTCTCGGTTGTTGAGATGTCTGTCGAGATGGCGTGTAGTACCATTCATGTCGGTCAAACATCGCTTGGAAACTGTCAGGTCCTTGATAGGGCGTTCCATGGAAGGATGACCCATCAGAAACTTCTATCGGATGCGTGGGCGTACCACGAGCTGGTTCAGTAGGATCCTCATCTTCCTCCATGGGATCTTCAGAAAAGTGGTCTTGTGGACCTAGCGGAACAAATCCTGAAGGTTCCTGTATGTAGTCAGCCGGATTAAACTGACCTATATAGTATGGAGTAGGGTCGTCATAATTCCGGTGCGAAACCGAACGTTGTAGAGGTATGAAGGAAGGTTGTGGGTTGTTGGGATCATTTTCTGAATCTGGCCCAAAGGAGTGCCGGTAGGATGGCGTCGAGCTGTGCGAAGTGGAATGCCTCGCGGGTTCGTAAAGATCTCTTCGTCGTTGTGGCTCTTCGCTTCTTGTCATCGAAGGATGTCTTGTACCAGATGGTCCAGCTTCGTTATCGTGATGTGTCACGATTTCTCCTCGGCCCCTTCTTCCCCTTCCTCTTCCTCGGAATATAACAGGTGGCATTTTCCTGCTTAAAACTTATTAAAAATCAAATCGAAAATAAAGACAAAAAGGAGTAATAATCCGAATTCGTCCTAAGTTCTTGTCTAGACTCAAGTATGTGCAATTGTGTCATTGAGATTAAACACATTAGGATAGTGTTTAATTCACTCAATGTTGGCTCTGATACCAACCTGTCACACCCCGATTTCCACGTGTCTCACCGGTGGGCCCGGTGGGGGATTACCGTGACGATGTTGGCAACAATATAGTCAAACCACACAATTATATAATGCACAGCGGAAGCATAAGATAAATATATATTTCAACCTCTGGTGATAATATCAATGTATTACAGAAGTTGAATATCCACAGTGGATCGTAAATAAACATGAAGTATTGTTCCATCAGATACTGCAATCAAGCTTGCGAGACTTATCACGACGCTAGGGAGCTAATACCAGCCAATTTACGTTAGGTACCTGCACTTAATCTTTTGGGGAAAATACGTCAGTTTACACTGGTAAATACATTCAACTGACACATTTGAAAATGTTTATTAAAATTGATTTGAATGCACAAGGCACAAACTCTTTTATAACTTGGGTAAATTATAATAAAACTTGTGAACGTTTTACATGTTCTTTTATGCGTTCAGTAGCCCGGGTCGTGCCGGGTTAAAGATTTATAGACACACCACGTTTGCGTAAAACCGTAGTATAAAAACCAACGGCTACGTCTTTTAATTTTAATGTCGACACTTTATACCGGGTGTACGCCTACACCGGGATGTCGATGGTCGTGACCATTTCGTAAAATGATGCCAAGGATATCCGGGACAACGGTCATTAAACCCCCCAAAGGCTTATAAGCAACAAAACTGTTTAAATGAGCCGATCATATTTAATCAATTAACCACCTAAGCGATGGAATTATATAATGCTCAATCAAGCGGTATTAATATACCGTAACCCAAGCCCATATAGGGGAAATAAGTTAAAGTATTTACCTTTGCAAGTATTTTTCCTTAATCGGATTAAATCACCGATAGCTTTTACTGGGGCTCCTAATCTGGAACGAAGGTTTTAATTAACCTCTTAGAATCCTAACGGGTCGTTATAATGGCCGTAGCCTAGACCGGTTGGTTCCGATATATATAGATATGGTTTAATCGCGTGAAAGGCGAAAACCGAGAATGGAGTGTGATTCTGACCCAACAAGTTCAGAGACTTGTTTTATATGGGTTAATGGTTCACACTCTGGATTTTGGGGTTCAAATAATATAATTTGACCCGTATCGGCTAATTTATGAAAACTAGTTTCATAAGCCGAACCGTGCGCGCTATAGGCGAAACGGTTAACCATGAGAGTCGTACGCTTATTTCCTAAGTCAATATGCCTTAGATGGTTTGTGGTATCAGTAGGATACCTTCCGTGACGCCCGTAACGAGTTTAAGTTAATATTATGGCCCGTAGGGGCTTTTCGGTCATTTTAAAGACTTTAAAAGGGCTTTTCGAGTTCTACAGGAAATCTGAGTTTCCCGAGCAGTTTATAAAGCTTAAAATACTTTATTTATTATTTAAAACCAGTAGCAACTGGAATCGGGTCAAAAGACCTTGTAGAACTCATGTTTTGGCCGAAAAGGGCATATTCGGTATTTACCGAACCGTAGCCATAACCGCAGGTTATGAGCAAGGTAAAAATTATTAAAAATCTGTAAAATTCCCAAAATATTATTTTAATACAGTGGGTAAAAGATTTGGTGACGAAATCTTGGTTTAGATAGGCGTTATGCTAATTTGCGCCGTTAATTACTAAAGTTTATTTAAATTGCGCTAATTAGCATAACTCTCATTCTAGACCTCGGATTGACGTGAAACTTTAAGGACATGCTTATAATTTATCAAGCAAGGTTTTGGTCCGTTCACGTGTCCGAAATACTCGTTTTAATTTTGAAAGGCCGTTACGGTCAATTTTTAGGCAAATGACGGAAATGCGCAAAAGACTCGGATAACTCATGAACCGACCACAGAGGTTTATAACAACATGTGACCTGGTCCTAAGAGAGTCCTAAGGTATATTTATACCTCACTAAAACGGGTCAGAACTGAAGTCAAAGCAAAAGTCAAACTTTTGCGACATTCGGCTCCGAACCGGTTCAATATAGCTAATGGTCGATTCAAACGAGCGCAAACAGGTTTATATACTTATTATCATGTTTTATGATTGTCAAAACAGGTTCCATAACATATACATTACAGATTATGCATAAATCGCTAAAATAGCTTTCTGTTGACTTTTTAACCGCACGTTTGACTCGACATTTGACATGGTTAGAGTGGTGATCAGGGGGAACCATTTTAGAGGTTTATTACCCACATAAATACCAACTCATAACCACTTTTGATTCGTCATAAGACTGAACCATTACTGATTTATTGTAAAGTCAAACCGTAGTTACGACGGTTTGGTTTTTAGCCATTTACTAAGGAAATGTGAAACCACAAAGGGTTAGATCACTTACAGAAGTTGTGTTCTTGCTTATAGAGCAGAGAAAAGTGCTTGGAGCTTCTTAGAATGACCAGAGGTGTATGTTTAAGTTGTGTGAATGTTATGTGCAAGAATGTGGCTATTTATAGCCAATGCCAAGCCCCAATAATCATTACAACCACCCACAACAGTCCATGGATGATGGGTAGGTGTCCCAGAGGTGTATGGGTCGAGTAGGGGGCACCCATGCCTCATTTATTGGAGGTTGATCGTTCACTATGCTCAAAAGTCAAGAAAACATCAACTTTCTGCATCTGGGCGTCTAATGCGGCCCGCATGGAAGTTCCATGCGTTTATAATGCGGGCCGCCTGGGATCTAAACACCAGACGCGTAATTGAGGAGGCTCGCGGCCCGCCTCAACTTAACCCAATATGCAATGCGGGCCGCGTGGGGTTAAGATTTCAGAAATTTTAAATCTTTTGTCATGATTACAGAATCTGGTAATTAATAACGAAATCTTTCGTAATGATTTACCTGACCTTTCGGGTTTGAAGGGGTAACTTTGCGGTTTGGCCCTCGGTTATTTACCGATAGGGGCCTCGTGTTGTTTACCCGCGCTATTAAGTCCCCATTTATTTTATTACTTGTTCAGAAAGCCTTAACTTTCATTATTGACGCTTTTAACCCTTCTCATACGAATTTGAGTATAACTCTTTCGTTTTAAAACGGAACTTCGCGGAATTTATACAGTATATTCTAGTGAGCGTATAATACTGTTACGAAGCCTTAGGAACGTTAAAGGGTCACTCAGAGGTAATATTAAACATGTTGACACAGTTAACCCCTGTAGTTCGTAATCTCTCACTTTCTTCCGCGTTTCGCTTCCGTACGTTTTATGATTTATTCGTTTGAAGGTACAAGCATTTATTTAGGGTTACTATACAGTATATTTACCCTTGTTGACATTTATAACCCTCGAATTTATATACTTTCAAGGTTTGTCAAAATTAGTCCTTTATTTATTATAGATGTCACGTGTAAACAAATGACACGTGTTAACACATCATTGGACACAAAAATTCGAGGTGTTATAATCGGCTGGCTTGTCCGATCGGCTGGGCTGTCCGTTCGGACAGTCAGTCCGATCGGTCAGCATCCTGACCTGATTGTCCTGATCATCTAACATTTGGCTGTTCTGATGATTTGTCATTATATCGAGGTGCTTTGTTAACGAGCTGAACCATAGAACCCTCGTTCTTACTTATTTCTCCTGCTCGGACAGGAATCACCCAAATCCAGCTGGTGAACTGTTCGGAACTTAGTTTAATGTTTAACCCGAAATCGGTGGACCTCGTAGATAGAACCCGAATCTTGAGCCGCACAACTACTGGAATGAGTCTGTTCAAGCTCCGTTTCTACCGGTTTGAAGGCATTGAGTGTAAAAGAGTTGAAAGAAGGTTGGAAAACATTCTTCCAATCCTTTTTACCGTGTAAATGTTTAGATCTATGGAAGATCTTTACTTGTTTATGTGGAAATCGGTTAGATCCAAGTGATTCTTGGTGGATTGAAGCCAAAACATGAAGTTCATCAAGAACACCACGATGACATCATCCTAGGACACTTGAATCTTGATGATTTCGCGGTTAGAAACCAAGATTTGAAAGATAGAAAGGTGTAGGAGTGTGCATAGATTAAGAAAGTACAAGATTTAGGATGAAATCTTACCGGAATCTAGAGAAATCGGAGGAATAGGACGAGAGCACGAGCTGGTCGGTCGGAGCTTTCCAAAAATAGAAAGTATGACAATTACAGGGGTATTAATAGGCTTCCAAAAGAGGAAAGGGCTGGCCGATCGGCCAGACATCCCGATCGGACAGCCTGTCCGATCGGACAGTCAGTCCGATCGGCTGGGCCGTTCGATCGGCTGAGAGCCTGATCGTTCAGCTGCTTGTTTCGAGCGTTCAGTGCGACGATTTTTGATATTTCGATTTCGATTGAGGACGATGTGTGTACGATAGAGTTTCCTATTCAAATTACTTTTAATCCCAACCACTATACGAAACATACAATCATCTATATCTCGCGCTGTCTTTTTGCCACCAACTATCATAATTCGACTTCGATTTAGTTCGATTGAGTTTCGAGTTTCGATTGATTACCACACATATCATAAAGTAAACATGCACAAGTAACACATAAGGCACACACACACACACGTATAATAACAACCAAAGTTCACGTAATCCGAGTTTCGAGTTCGATGATGATTAGATTAGCTTGATTAACTTTATCGCATTGTTACTTCCTGCTATTCAATGTTGTAAATCGGTTCGCATTGACTGAACATTCGACTACTTTGATTAATAACTCTTACTCCACATAATACAACTAACGAAAACCTAAATTAGACTAACTACAGTCAAAGAAGTCAATCTTGACTTTGACTTTGACTTTGACATTCGGTAACACGGGGTGTTACATCCTCCCCTTGTTTAGGGAATTTCGTCCCGAAATTAGGCTGGAAGCTGCATAGCACCGTGAATCACGTTTGAGAACTTTCACTCTTTAGACTTTTACTTGAACAACTGCGGGTACTTCGCCTTCATGTCGCTTTCGAGTTCCCAAGTGAACTTTGCGCCTCGTTTGCCTTCCCATCGGACTTTCACAATTGTAATGCGCGAGCGTCTGAGCTGCTTGGTTTGGCGATCCATGATTTCGACGGGCTTTTCCACGAAGTGTAGCGTTTCGTTTATCTGAAGGTCGTCGAGAGGCACAATTATATCATGCTCAGCCAGGCATTTTCAGAGGTTTGACACGTGGAAAGTCGGGTGGACGTTGCTAAGTTCCTCCGGTAGTTTGAGTCTGTAGGCGACTTTTCCGATCCTTTCCAGAATCTTAAAAGGTCCAACATACCGAGGCGCTAGTTTCCCTTTCTTGCTGAATCTGACCACACCCTTACAATGTGATACCTTTAGGAGTACGTAGTCGCCAACGTCAAATTCAAGGGGCTTGCGTCGTTTATCGGCATAACTTTTCTATCTATCCCGAGCTTTCAACAAGTTGTCTCGGATTTGGAGGACTTTGTCAGTCGTTTCTTGTAATAGCTCTGGACCGGTTAATTGTGAGTGACCGATCTCGTGCCATACAATAGGCGATCGACATCTTCTTCCATATAGGGCCTCGAATGGTGCCATCTGATCTTTTGTGACCCGGTCGGTAACAATTGTAACAAACAATCACTTTCTCCGGGCATGATATAGCCATATGTCCCGTTTTTCGGCATATGGGACAAAGCTTATCCTTGAAGCGACATTCGCCTTTATGACCCTTCCCGCAAATTTTGCAACTTGGCGACCCACCTTTTGTATCCGATTTCTTCGCTGTTTCATTTGTTCGTGCTTTCTTGCTAGGGTTTGGATTTACTTCTTGTGCCTTCCGTTCACCCCGTTCAATGCTCTTTTTCAGTTCGATCTCCCTTTCCCGAGCAACATTAATGATCTCGGTAAAGGTTTCGTATTTCGAAAGGGTTATAAACTCCCTATATTCTGCACTCAACATGTTATGGTAGTAGTATATCTTTTGTTCTTCGTTTGTCACCAGTTCACTGCAGAACTTCATCTTGTCCATAAACGTTGCCGTAATCTTGTCTATGGTTTCGCCCTTGTGTCTAAGTTGCATGAACTCTTCTTTGATTTTATTTACAACCGCCTTGGGACTATGATGTTTAAGAAATGGCGTCTTAAACTCTTCCCATGTCATGACCTTAGCAGCTTCACTACCAATCTCTCTCTTTTTGTTATCCCACCAATCTTTCGCTTGACTCCTTAGTTGACCCGTACCATAGGCTACGTAGTCATCTTCGTCACAATGGGTCCTCTCAAATACCCCTTCGATATCACTTAGCCATCGTTGGCACACTATTGGATCAACCTCTCCATTATATATTGGTGGTTTACATGCCATGAATTCCTTGTATGAACAAGGCTTTCGTCCTCCGGGCTTTTCCTTTGCTAAATTTGAATCATCTTCCAATTTCTTGATTCTCTCGTCTGCTATTGATAAAACTGTGTTTTGAATTTTATCAATAAAGCCCGACAAACTAGTTTCGATTGCCTTTCCAACCTCTTCGGCAATCACTTCCCTCATTTGTTCGGTGACTCTTGGCACCGCATCATCATTACCTCCATCCGCCATCTTTATTACTGAAATGTTTACATAGATTGTTAAACATTCCATTTATAACACATGCTTTACTTGTTTTGATTCAATCAAGTTCATAACTTGATTCAATCATTCTTGTTTCATGCATTTCTTGTGTTTGAGTGAGCTTACACACTCTTTTCATGCATATTTGTTCATGATTTATTTCTATATTCTCTAAATTTACTTAAACGATTAACTCTTACCGGATGCTTGATCAAGCTTGAACCGAACACACCTTGTTAATAACTTGGCGCTCTGATTACCAACTTGTAAGACCCGGCTTACTATTACTAGGTTTAATGAGAATAAACTTGCATTTACTACAAATATTTAGAGTTTACAAAAAAAACTTTCAAGACTTTAAGACCATACCTAATCATAATGTTCACGTTATAATCCTACTAAACAAACATTCATGACACAACTAAAAGCGTTTACATAATCATAAAACAAAATAGATCAAGTGCGGAAGCGTTGATTTGTGTGTTCGGTTCGATTGCTTTTGCTTGATCATCATCCCCCATACATGTATTACCTAGAAACCGAAATTTTAGATAAACGTTAGTATTAAAGTCCTTGGATATTAACATAATCGAAACCATGTTCAAAAACAAATTCAAGTAACCGAAAATATTAAAATTCAGCTTTTGTAACTGGGCGCTACCGTAACTTACGGTAGCCACCGTAAGTTACGGTGGCCCCTGGGTAGCTGTGGTCTGCCGTAACTCAGTAGGAACCCACCGTAATGTTTTACTCGCTACCGTAAATTACGGTAGCCACCGTAATTTACGGTAGATGCTGTACTTCTTTTCTTGTTTTTGCAGTTTGCCGATTCCTCTCCTATGTCACCTTAATTTAATTTCGGACACGTTTATCACGTAACTAAGGCTAATTACTCATGTCTATATCTTTACCAGCTATGACATTCGCTTCCCTCTCAAGGGATTGCTTACGCCGTAATCCGCATGCTTGTTTTCAAGATATCGAGCTTGCCTTCTTATACTCCTTGACATGCTTAAAATTTAGAACTTTAACTCCTGTATTAGGGGTTAAATTTCTCAACTAATTCAGCGTGTCCGCTACACGGCTTACGCATTGTTTATAACCATACATCAAGTAATGGTATCTAGCTTCAAAGTTTACTACACGACTTATTTTGTCCCGGTGGGGCGCTGAATTTAAGGCACCATTCAGGACATTTCAAAATCCATCTTTGTCACTTGTTTTGACCCGTTTTACTTGTCTAAGACACTTAGTCACATCCGTGACATATTAGTCTATCTTGTTTATCATGTTTCAAAATAACGACATAAGACTAACAACAAACGTAATGTAACGGAACAGTAAATTTCGTACCTTTAGGGCACACCTTTCCCACGCGTATTCCCTTCGGCTTCTCCGCTTGACGATCCGGACTCTTTGCCTAAAGAGTTCAATTTACAATTGGTTTAGAACTCTTTTCATGTTTATTAACACATCATTATAAACAATAATCAAATCTGTATTTTCATTCTATTATTTAAATCCTCACTTAGGCATTTCAACGAACACCTAGCGGGTCATATTTTCACATATTCATTACCAAGTTCATGACTTGTAATTATCATCTAATTTCACTTTAATTAGTCAATTTTACATACATCTTGACATCAATATTTCTGAAATTACTTCTTAATTTCAGATTGTGCAAGAGCAAGTGTTATAATTCTAATATCTAACAAGTTTCTTCAAGCTCACCAATCACTTACAATGGTGATTATGAAACCCTACAAGTATTGTGCAAGATTTTCTCAAGAAATCATCTAGGGTTTGTTCCTAAACCTCACAACCCTTTTAATTTCATCCATGCATCAGTAATCAAGCTAAATTTTCGTTCTTCACATTTAACCTAGAATTCAAGATGCAGCAAAATACCAAAATTTTACATACCTTTTGATCCCTACGACGAGGCGATCACTAATTTGTGTTTAGAACTTGATTTAGAGCGAATTAGGGGCTTCAGTTTTGTGAATTTTGTGTGAAACTAGGGTTTGGTGGAGAACCCTTGTCGCCCCCTGCTTCTTTGATCGACCAGACACACCCAAGATGTGTCTTTGGTGTGTTTACTTTTTGTTTTAAGAAATAAAGTTTCAAATTTAGCAATATAGGTCCCTCTAGTTTTGTTTAACTTAAAGTTGGGTTGATTTAACTCTATTACAAGTTACTTCTAGACTTTTAGTTAACTAGGTTAGGAATTCCTAGTTAGTTAATTCTTGTTTATTTATACTTTATAATTCTAATATAAAGTTTTATATTTTTCGGGGTGTTACAAGACATCATCCTAGGGCACTTGAATCTTGATGATT
Organism: Helianthus annuus; assembly: GCF_002127325.2. Lineage (NCBI taxonomy): Eukaryota > Viridiplantae > Streptophyta > Magnoliopsida > Asterales > Asteraceae > Helianthus > Helianthus annuus. The sequence goes on along the minus strand of NC_035434.2, from coordinate 153,459,357 downwards.
TCGCGGTTAGAAACCAAGATTTGAAAGATAGAAAGGTGTATGAGTGTGCATAGATTAAGAAAGTACAAGATTTAGGATGAAATCTTACCGAAATCTAGAGAAATCGGAGGAATAGGACGAGAGCACGAGCTGGTCGGTCAGATCCTTCCAAAAATAGAAAGTATGACAATAACAGGGGTATTTATAGGCTTCCAAAAGAGGAAAGGGCTGGCCGATCGTCCAGGCATCCCGATCGGACAGCCTGTCCGATCGGACAGTCAGTCCGATCAGCTGGGCCGTTCGATCGGCTGAGAGCCTGATCGTTCAGTTGCCTGTTTTGAGCGTTCGGTGCGACGATTTTTGATATTTCGATTTCGATTGAGGACGATGTGTGTAAGATAGAGTTTCCTATTCAAATTACTTTTAATCCCAACCACTATACCTAACATACAATCATCTATATCTCGCGGAGTCTTTTTGCCACCAACTATCATAATTCGACTTCGATTTAGTTCGACTGAGTTTCGAGTTTCGATTCGAGTTTCGATTGATTACCACACATATCATAAAGTAAACATGCACAAGTAACACATAAGGCACACACACACACACACGTATAATAACAACCAAAGTTCGCGTAATCCGAGTTTCGAGTTCGATGATGATTAGATTAGCTTGATTAACTTTATCGCATTGTTACTTCCTGCTATTCAATATTGTAAATCGGTTCGCGTTGACTGAACATTCGACTACTTTGATTAATAACTCTTACTCCACATAATACAACTAATGAAAACCTAAATTAGACTAACTCCAGTCATAGAAGTCAATCTTGACTTTGACTTTGACTTTGACATTCGGTAACACGGGGTGTTACAAAAACGCCATGAAAATACCCAGTTAAAAACGCAATAAAACACCTACTTCAGAAAAACGCCATGAAAAAACTCAGTTGAAAACGCCATAAAACACTCAGTTCAGAAAAACGCCATGAAAATACCTAGTTAAAACACCATAAAAACACCTAGTTAAGAAAAACGCCATGAAAATACATAATCTAAAACGCCATAAAACACCCAGTTCAGAAAACCTCCATAAAACCCAGTTAATTTTTTTCGAAAAGTATATCAATAGTATACTCGTTGGAAAGATAAAAAAAACGCTGAGTTTTATGGTGTAATTTTTATTGAAAAATAATCACGTATAAAAAAGTTATTGTCGTTTAAATATGATGGGGGAAAATGACATGTGATTAGCATTTGCACCTTTGCTTGGATCTTCATATTTTATCCCTCCTGGTAGTTCCAAGGCCCCTATTATTTACAAAAATGTCATCGCATCAATCTCAGCCACAAATAACTAAGATCTTGTAGCTGAGAATCGTTCTCACCGTTCACACACTTTGAGGCGTTCTCTCCTGATCCTGTTCCTATATATATATATAGTGTGTGAGGTTCATTGTGGAACACTAAAAAAGTGGGGTATAGTGGGGAACCAACTCATTCCAGCGACGTTGGAACCGACTCGTCGAACCCTAACTAGAATCTCTTAACCCTAAACCAAAGTATATTAGGGTTTGGCTTTTAGGGTCCTATATTAGAGTTTAACTTTAAGGTTAATCATTAGTATTTATGGTTTAGCCTTTAGGGTTTATAGTTTGGATTTTACGGTTTAGCTTAAATTTTAGCATTATTGTTTAGCTTTAGGGCTTAGGTTTAGAGTTTAGCGTTTAGGGTTTAGGGTTAAGAGATCCTAGTTAAGGTTCGACGAGTCAGTTCCAATGCCGCTGGAATGAGTCCAATCGGAGTTCGTTTGACTCGGTTCTCCAATGTTCCCCACTTTTTTAGTATTCCCCAATGAACCCTCTCATATATGGGGTCATGCGAGAACCACCTTTATTGCGAGAATCAATGTGAACACAACAAAATAAACCCACTACACCACCCAAAACCTAAAAAAAACTACCCCCCCCCACCCCACCCCCTAAAAAAACTACCCCCCCTCCAAGCTAAATGCTAAAAACTAAATCATAAAGTAAAACCCCCAAAAAACCTAACCGCCACCCCGTAAAACCTAACCCCCCCCCAAAAAAAAAAAAAAAAACCTTAAAAAATTTAAAAAACACACAGTTTTTTTATTATTTTTTATAAAAAATCGCTAGTTTTAGTCTAAAAAATTATTGACGAAAAGTAGCGATTTTTAATAAAATATTAAAAAAATATGTGTGTTTTTTAATTTTTTTAGGTATTTTGGTTGTGTTCACATCAGTTCTTGCAATAAAGGGTGGTTCCTATCAGATCTTTCTCATATATATATATATATATAATAATATATGGGGGGTTCAATTAAAATCCCATAGTTAGTGAAAGAACTCCAGAACTCCTCCTTGATGAAGGGAATTGGGCTTTTAATGAAGGATGGGCAAAATTTAAAAAAAAACATATATATGAATTTTCAAGCATTTCTATATTCTTCATTTGTTATTATTTAAAAAAATGCACCATAAGATCACAAATTTTCTTATTTTTCATTCGAGTATATTCAGGCATATTTTTTCGACACAAACAAAAGATTTAACGTCTTGTTCTTTCTTCAATGCTATTATTGTAGTATTGCATATATGCAATACTACTTAGCCTTAGGGTTTAGGTTTTGAGTTTAGTTTAGCTTTTAGGGTTAGGTTTTTGGGGGATTTAGGTTTCCGGTTTAGTTTTTAGGTTTTTTTTTTTTTTTTTTTTTTTTTTTTTTGGGGGGGGGGGTGGGGGGCTGGGGGGAAGGGTAGGGGTTGAGAAACATTCTGGACCATAAATTTTCGCTAAGTTTTTCGTAATATACATATATGTATTGTTTAAAATTGACTATATACATATGTGTATAATTCAAGATTTGACAATATACGTATATGTATATAGTCAATTTTATACTATACATATGTGTATATTATGAAAAGCTTAGGGAAATGTATGGTCTAGAATATTTCTCTCAAGTTTCTCAAGGGTGGACTTATCTTAGGATCCCTACCCAATATATATATATGGTTGGGTTCGGCTACAAAGTACAAATTTCCTAAAAAGTCATAAAAACTATAATTTCAGCCATAAAACACACCTAAAACCCATAAATAACAAAGTGATTATTACTAAAGATTCATATATATGGGTTGTGTTTTATGTTTTGGATGATAAGGCTCTGATTATCGAATGGCAAACATTATTGTGTTTTATGCTGATTAGCATGTTGTTTTTATATTCCTAGTCATACGATGGTGTGTTTGAAGTTTTTATGGGCTATTAGAGTTTGAATATAGTGTTTTAGTAATCTTCACTCTGTTATTTGTGGATTTAAGTGTAAAAGGTCATAAAACACTATAATTTCAGCCATAAAACACACCTAAAACCCACAAATAACAAAGTGAAAATTACTAAAGCACCATATTCAAACCATAATAGTCCATAAAAACTTTAAACACACAATCGTAGAACTATGAATATAAAACACAACATGCTAATCAACATAAAACACAATAATTTTTGTCATTCAATAATCAGATCTTTATCATCCAAAACATAAATCACATATACGATGTTTCAGCAATCTTCATTTTGTTATGTGTGGGTTTTTTGGTGTGTTTTATGGTTGACATTTTGGTGTTTTATGACTTTTTACACTTTTTAGGAAATTTGGATTTTGTAGCCAACTCTTAATCATAAGTTGTATACTTATATACAAGGGTTATTGGATTTTAATAATCTTAAGTTTCAGCTGTTGGCCCATAATAATCCAAACTTTAAAAATTCCCTCCAACGATCCTAGCATGTAAAAGTTTGGCCTCCATTAATTCTTTTCAAACATATAAGAATTTGGTCTACTCAATAGATTCAAGTGCACTTGGAGACTCCTTAATTGATTTAAGTGCACCTATATTAGAAAAAAGATCAATGAGGGTCAAATTCTTACAAATTGGGATTGTTGGAAGGAATTTTTAAACTTGGGATTATCATCGGCCAATAGATGAAACTTAGAATTATTAAAACTCAATAACCCTATATACAATAATATGCTTAAATATGAAATTTTAAGGATTCTAACCTATGTTTGATAATATTTTGGTGAGTTAATTGTCATTTTAGTCCCTGTGGTTTGGGCCATTTTGCCAGTTTAGTCCAAAGGTTTCATTTTTAACATCTGGATCCAAAAAGGTTTCATCGTTGCCATTTTGGTCCAACTGACTTAACTCTATCCATATCTGTTAAAGCTGCCAAGGGCATTTTTGTTAGATATGGATGGAGTTAAGTCAGTTGGACCAAAATGAAATGACAAAAATGCCATTGGCAGCTTTAGCAGATATGGATGGAGTTAAGTCAGTTGTACCAAAATGGCAACGATGAAACCTTTTTGGATCCAGATGTTAAAAATGAAACCTTTGGACTAAACTGGCAAAATGGCTCAAACTACAGGGACTAAAATGGCAATTTACTCTATTTTGGTCGAGTTATTTGATATTATGTAAATTGACAACAGCATAAGCATTATCCATAACCGACAACTTCAAACTTACAATTGGAACTATGAACCAGCACCTCTACGACATCTAAACACCATGTCACTCTATGGCATGTGTAATTTGTGTTTCCTTTTTGCACAACATCTTGAAGAGGACATTATCCCTATCAAATTTCTTTTAATTTTTATATATGGCTATTGCTACGACAATAATATGGCAAATATGGAAATCTAAAAACGATATGGAATTCAATGGACGAAAAGGGTCGGTAACGAACACGGTTGACGAAATAAAAGAGATGTCGTTTTTGTGGATTAAAAAAAGAGCAAAGTTGAAGGATTTAGTTTGGGAGAGGTGAAAGAATTTCAATATAAGAGATATAATAAAGTAATGTTGTAATTTTGTTTCTTTAGTTTGTGTTTATTTTGTTTTTCCATGTAATTTTGGAATCGTCGCCGTTCAAAAAAAAAAAAAAAAAAAAAATTGGATGTTGATGTCATGTGAGGAAAAAAAATGAGATAAGTTCATGTGTAATGGTTAGACTACGTGCTATAAAGGGCTCTGTTTGGGCCTCGCTGAAAAAAAAATGTGTTGCAATGTGGCCTCACATAGACACCACCTAAATAACCATCGTGCCTCAGACCCCAACGATGCCCCCTCTTATGGTTTCACCCGCCAATGGTGCTCGGGATTCACCTCAAGCCACAGCCCTAAGGGCGCCCCACCTGTAACGGTGTATGCGTCCCTGGAAAAAGGTTACGCGGCACCAACAAAGAACCATATATATGGCCTTAGGTGAGCGTGAGAGCCCCTCAACCACATCGGCCAGGTAATTGGTGTGATTCTTCTTTCTAGTATGGTATGGTAACAGGTGTTGGGCACATAAGTAGACGAGAATATAACCTGTTTAACGGGTAGCTTGTTAAATAAAGAACTTAAAATTTTATTTTTAATCCTATAAATACTAAAGAACTTACATTTATTTTTAATCCAATAAATACTAAACAACTTAATTTTGGTGTTTAACAAATTAAATTAACATTAGTATTTTGTAATATATGTTTTTTAACAGCATCATCGATGCTTTTCAATTTTAAACCTCCAACTCCGTTATCACGTTAGATTTTAAACCTCTTTAAAAATACTCATTTTTTCCACATCACACGCCACATCATCTACTTTTACAACCACATCATCTACTTTTACAATTATTTAATTTATATAATTACTTATATAATATTATCTCTATACTATATAATAAAAGAAACCATTTAGTGAACACATGTCATCATATTAGGCTATGTGTTATAAATAATAAACTAAAATTAAAATTATATACCACATGCTAATAGATAAACTAAAATTTATTTTCATTCATAAACTGGTTGTAAAGCTATTTAAAATTTTTGCAATTGTTTTATTTTAGTCACAAAAGATAAGAAAGAATAAAGAATGTAAGTTTAGTATAATTTATAACCGGTCCCAAGGAATTAAATAAATAATACATTAAAATTAAAATTAAGTGTTGGTCACAAATTGATGAATATTCGATTACAAACTCTATTTTATTTCGTTTCTGATTTTGTGAAAGAAAAGATAAGTAAATATTATATCAAACGCTCACAGTCAGTGGCGAAGCTTGACCCGAATGATCAGGGGGTTGAAAACGTATATACCAAAAAATTTCTATAGAACCGGAGAGTCAAAAACGTATATACCCAAAAATTTCTATACGAAAACTACATACTACTAAGCGAAAAGTTAGGGGGGTCGAGTGCCCCTCCCCGCCCCTTCTATACTTCGCCAATGCTCACAATCATGATTCACTAATGAAATTATACCTTATAAATTATTCTATATCTATACTACCATATAATAAAAGAAATCAAATGGTGGACACATGACACTTTTTTACGAATTTCCCGTCTAAAATGTATTTTTCCCATTTGTCCCTACTTAATTGTTCAAATTCGAATAATTATGATAAGTATCAATTTCAATTTAGATAAGTAATTAAAATTATATAACATATGTTAGAAATAATTTTTTTTATTAATTTTATATATCAGATAATATTGAAAGTTATATACAATCTGATTAATAAATTTAAGTAATAAAACCGACATAATATTTTTTAATTAATGAAATAAAAAATAAAAAATATATTAATACAAAGTTTGGTTTCGTGATTGATAATTTGGTTTATTTAAAAAATTAGTATATAAAATTACATTTATTCAACCCGTGTATTACACGGGGTTCTAACCTAGTTTCATTTATATTTAAATGCTAGAATATTATTTACAATCAAATAAAAATAAAAAAAATTCAAAGTAAACATTAAGATTAAAAACATACATAATATAAAGATAAAACATTCATCAAACAAAAATAATAAATAAAAACATACATCAACTAAAACTAAAAACATACATAAACCATCATAGAAAAAATACACGGGTTGATTACTTATACAAGTAATCGTCATTTTACCAATTCGTTCCCAAAACGTCTTCATATGAATCAAAGCGCGGATAATACCATTTTTTTATATATACCAACCGTCTATATCATAATATTATATTATAATATATTACATACGTAATCGTCTATATCTGGAAAATCCTTCTCCGGTATCACGTCATCATAATGTTCACCAAATTTACTACCAGAATGTTGTCTGGTTTGACCATTCTACCATTGTCAGGTTTTATCACACCCCAACCGATGGCGGAAATATCGGGGCGTGGCATTGAGCGAAACAGATTGTCCAGAAGTTTTCATAACAACTATAATTACCAATTATTTAAAGCATCACGTCCCATACCATGACATAAAAAGTAATATAATTATTACAGACATAATCTAGTCAAATTGTTCTGTTCCGACAACTCAGATTTCAAATACAGACAATTCATTTATTTGTTTCTAAACCTTTCCTAGCCTCGATTTTACAGCAAGCCAAGCATCTAAACATCTTAAGCACCTGCCACATACGTTAAAGTAAAAGTCAATACACATAGTGTAAAGGTGAGCATACAAGTTTAATAGATATAATAGAGTTCAAAATCGTTTACTCATAACCAGCACGTACACATAGTGAAATGAAGCACGTTAGTTATCGACATGAACCTATCGATACCAATGACTGCAGGTTGACTGCCCGAGGCAGTTCGTAATACACACTCACCACTGTGAGCCATGTAACAAATTGTCCTTAACAACCCTTGAGTGAACAGGTGCTGAGTCCAAACTATAGTACTATCGTTGCTAAGGTAGGTAGACAGCATTCCATGTGTAAACATAACAAACAAGCATTCATTAAGTCACGTATAACATGCGGTAACGGTTAGCGTTAAAGTAATTGCGTAGTGTGTTCGATGTGATTTAGAATAAGTAACGTATGTAACACCCAAAAGTGCGTAAAGCAAAAAGGGTTCGAGTATACTCACAGCGATGATGGATTGAAGAGAGCGCTAGAGTGAGATTAGCCTGATCAGAACGATAACATAAACAATAAGCGGTGCATAAAATGATGCAAAGTGTCAGTGGATCAGATGGTAATCCGATCGGGTGGCCGGTCGATCGGATGACAATCCGTTCGGGTGGTCGCCCGATCGGCCTGGCCACTCGATTGGATTGTCATCTCGTTTAGGATGGATGTGTTTATGTATGATGGCTTGTCTTTTGAAGTTTTCGTTGTAGTATTTTGAAAACAGGGAAGTATCTCTACCTTTCAGGTCGGTCGATCGAACGGTCGTTCGATCGGACAGCAATCCGATTGGCGAGGCTTCTCAAGTTGAGAAAAAGTTCACCGCAGGACGGTCACACGATCGGATGGCAATCCAATCGGGTGGCAATCCGTATGCATTGAACATGTTGAAAATTGTTTAAGTGTTGAAGTCTAAACATCACATGGTCGGGTGGTAATCCGATTGGGTGGCAATCCGATCGGACGACAATCCGTTCAATGTTCAAAACCTCAAATGTTGAAATAAAAGTTAAGTGTGGGACCCAAGGTGCAAGCCGATCGGGTGGCTGTCCGGTCGGGTGGCAATCCGATCGGACGACAATCCGATTGGACGACAATCCGTCCCAGACGACCTTATCGTCTTCTTCACTTGGTTTTTTTAGATAGTTTGTAGTTTTCTCGAGACGATTTGATAGCGTGCTAAACAACAGAAACCTCTTCAAGACTTAGTGACTCGTTCGGACAGGAACCACCCTAGTCCGACCAGTTAACTGTTGGAGACGGTGTTCCATGTTTAACCCGAAATCAGTAATCTCGTGGATAGAGTCCAGATCTTGAACCAGCACATCAACAAGAAAGAGTAGAAGATCAGAACAAGCTCCGATTCCATCGGGTTTGAGTGTATTGAGTGTAAAAGAGTTAAAAGAAAGTTGGAAAACCATCTTTCAATCCTTTTCACCATGAATATGTTCAGATCTATGAAAGATCTTTGTTTATTAATGTGGAAATCGTCCAGATCTAAGTTGTTCTTGGTGGATTGAAGCCAAAACATGAAGTTCTTATGAACACCATAATGACATCATCCTAGAACACCTCAAATCTAGTGATTTCACGGTTAAAAGTTAAGATTCAAAAGATAGAAAGGTGTAGGAGTGCGTGTAGATCAAGGAAGTACAAGATTTAGGTTGAGAACTTACAGGAGTTACGAGAAATATGAAGAAATAGCGGCTGGAACGAGTTGAGAGAGTGAGAGCTGTCAACATCAAGTGATGTTGACATATGGGGGTATTTATAGGGTTTCCATAAATGGAAAGGGGGAAAGTGGTTGGTCGATCGAGTGGCAGCCCGATCGGGTGGCAGGTCGATCGGGTGGCAACTCGGTCGGTTGGCCACTCGATTCGAGTGTTCGGCGTAACGAGTTTTGCGATTTCGATTCGCGTGTTGAGCGTTGCGATGCGATAGAGTTTCGCATTCAAATTACTTTTAATCCCAACTACTATATCTAACATACAATCATCCTAATTAACTTATGTTTAGCGTTTGCGATTCGATTGCGATTGAGTTGCGATTGCGTTTCGATTAATTACCACAACATAAACATAAATAAACATGCACAAGTAACACATAGAAGGCACACACACATAAAACAGTATCCAGAACGCGTAATTCGAGTTTCAAGTGCGATTGCGATAAGCGAATAAACAATAAAACATGCGATAAACATCGATTAGTAATAAATACTCCACATAATACAACTAACGTAAAAGCGTAAAAAGACTATCTACAAGTCAAAGAAGTCAAAACAGGAATTGAGCAAGGAGTGACAGATCGCAATTAGCAATCTTGTCTCCCTTTGACTTCAATCTTGACTTTGACTTTGACTTTCGAAACACGGGGTGTTACAGCCTCCGCTAGTTGAGGGAATTTCGTCCCGAAATTAGGCCGAAGCCGTAACAAACAACTGCGGGTACTTCGCCTTCATGTCGCTTTCGGGTTCCCAAGTGAACTCTACGTCTCGTTTGCCTTCCCATCGAACCTTCACAATGGGAATGCGCGAGCGTCTGAGCTGCTTGGTTTGGCGGTCCATGATCTCGACAGGCTTCTCCACGAAGTGTAGTGTTTCGTTTACTTGAAGATCCTCAAGAGGTACAAACAAATCATGCTCAGCCAGGCACTTTCTGAGGTTCGAAACATGGAAAGTCGGGTGGACGTTACTAAGTTCCTCCGGTAATTCGAGTCTGTAGGCGACTTTTCCGATCCTTTCCAGAATCTTAAAAGGTCCAATATATCGAGGCGCGAGCTTTCCTTTCTTGCTGAATCTGACCACACCATTCCAAGGTGACACCTTTCGGAGTACATGGTCGCCAACGTCAAATTCAAGGGGCTTGCGTCGTCTATTGGTAAGTGCGCGACTGTACATATTTTTACAATGAAATTACACACGAATTGGTTTTAAATTTATAAAAGTGATTATTACTTTTACATCAAAACACACACGAAAGAGGCAAGTGTACCCCGTCATATATGTAGTAAAGTATCGGTAAGAACCAAGTATCGATCCACGGAAATGGGCGGAGAAATAATACTAGACCTTTGCCACTAAATTATTGGTAAAAACATACGTTGTTTTGGTTTTAATTAATCTAAAGTAAGCATAAATAAATACTTATAAAACATAGTAGATTATATATAAATAGCCTTGCTTAATACACAACCACAGCATGTCAACTAAGTCAGTTTTGGCACTAGAAGTATTCGGTCAATTTTCCATTTCGAGACAATTAGTATCCCTTTCGGGAATCCTAACATGACAATCATTCGGAAAGTTAAAACGATAAACACACTTTAACCACCTAAAATTGTTCTTTAACGTGCGATTGATTAATGTCGACAAAAATCTCCTAAAAATAAGTTAGTCATCCGTTAGGAGTTTTCTAACCTCACTTAATCAAGGAAAGCGACACCGATAAACACAATGCAACCACCGAGACAAGCATAAACTAGATTAAATCACAACCGAGTTCATTTTACAAATCTTGCGCATAAATTCACCAAGATAGCAATTTTGGCCGAAACTACTAACTAAGCTAACAAATCATGGCAAGAATTCATAACAACACCATCTAACCCGTTAGAGTCCTTCCGTGAAGGCAAGCTTTCTTGATTAACAATAATTACATTTTATTAAACCACTAACCCGTTAGAGTATCATGGTGCCCACATTTTAACCAAGTTAAGCTAGTTAACCAAATTAAAAGTTTACTAATACATGATTAAATAAGCTTCATTTTTCAACTATCTTACCTAACCAAGCACCAATCATCCAACACAATTACTTATAATCAAGAAATCAATATCAATAACAAGGTTGCAAACTAATCATCAAAGATAATCATAGAAAACACTTCCAAATTTCATTACAAACATAGATTAACATACTAATGGTTATAATCAAGCAAGGGATTGTTGTGTTTTTGCCCAAAGGCTACAATAATACATAAACATTAACCTAAATGCTTGAAAGATTAACAAAAACATGGAAAGAGTAGAAAACCCAACCATAAACAAGCACAAGATTAAGAATCCGGATAGTAAATGAGCAAAACCGGGCAATGTGGCTTGAATCCGAGTGAAAGCAGAAGCCTTCGGAGCCTTAAAATCGCTTGCAAAGCTCTCCAAAATTCCAGAGTTACTAATAGAATGGTTCTGTTCTGTTTTTATGCTTTTTCGACGTCGCACGGTCGTTCTCCGATCGCACGACCGTGCACTTTAAGCAATTATTGGTGGTGGTCCACCATACTGCGTGACGTCACAGATCGTTGACTGGTCTTCGGACACGCACGGCCGTTTTTCAATTGGCACGACCGTTCCTTTCCGAGGTCTGGTTGCACGCCTGGTCCTTTGGTCGTTCAGTTCCGAGGCCTTGTTGGATCGTCGGATCCGCACGGGGTGCAAGATATGGAACGACCGTGCGTTCCCGGGTTGGCCTTCAATGCCTTGCACGCGGAGTTGCACCATCGTTCACTGCCGGGCCTTTCTTAGTTTGTCGGATATGCACGGTCGTGCATCAGGTCGCACGACCGTTCCAGACGCCCAGGTCAGTTTTGTAACAGAAGTTGCGCAGCTTCGTCGTTTTATCCGAAAAGTCCTCGTTTTTGCTATCATCTTGTCTGGTATGCTGTTTTAGGCCTGTAAACAAAAAATGTAGATAATTAAGTATCCGAATGACGGTTTTACGGCCGAAAACGCATAAAATAGGGGTAAAACGGAGGACTAAAATATGTGTAAATTAGCGAATATCAAATCTCCCCACACTTAAAGCTTGCTTGTCCTCAAGCAAGCTGAACTAAAAAGTAATAAAAGACAGAAACAAACAAGAACTATAATTTACACACTATTTTATTGAAAACTACTATAAACGGTTAGCCGGTTTGTCGAAAGACAACATCAAAAGACTCAAACCCAACAAGCATATGCAATTATAATAGCGACAACCAAAAAGCCGTGACTTCACATTTAATTGACTCAACATGTTAATCTTCACACGACTCACAATATTCACACACACTCGGTTTTATTTATGAAACATACATAAAATGTGTATGTGCGAACACTCAATGCCTCGTCAATGAAAAATGCAATATCATAAGCTTGTCATAAGATCTCGTCTCCACCAACTAACATGCAAACAAGTGTAAATCAAGAGGTCTTTACGGGTTGTAACGTTAGGCTTGGGCGAAGGGTATGGAAGTAGACATATAAAGTGGCGAAAATGGTTAAAACTCGGTAGTAGCGTTTAACTAGCAACAAACTAAACAACTATACATACAAACGCCTTAAAAAGGCGACTATTGCGCAATCGAGCTTATCAACGAAATTTTAACATTTAAGCATTCAAAATTGCTCGATTTTTATCAACTTCACCCTATTTTAGGGTTTTTTTTTCTGAAAACATACTAATTATACAATAAACTGAAACAAACGCTAGTTAAACGATTATTTTGTCTGAGTTTTAACATAAAAAGGGGTTTAAAACATATAAAGGCTAACTTTGGCTAAGTGGGCGATAATGTGGGTAAACAAAGGTAAACGGGAAGGCTCGACAGGGTTAATCCTAAAGGGTAATATAAGGTGAACGGGGAACACAACACAAAGAACAAGGTTTACAACAAAGGGGTAATCTAAGTGCCTCTATCACTTTTACACAAATCCACAAGTTCATGGTCTTAACAAGCATACTAGTGACAAATTCTAAATTACACATAACATCCGGCTCACTCCTATATCCGAAATGAACAAACAAATATATAACAATAGGCTCAAATATGCTCACGTAACGGATGGAATGGGTAAAAGTGTGAAAACTATCATGTAAGTCTTTCTTTGTTTGTCACGCTTTCCGGTTACCTTTTTCAAAAATATTTTGCTTGTCGAGTTTTTATCAAGTCCGAAGCTTTCTAAAACACAATCAACCGGTTTATTTATTAAAATATAAACAAAATATAAGTATTTTTGAATGATTTTTCTGATTTTCTGATTTTTTTTAGAGACAAACAAAGTTAACAAAGTTAACCCCCTCCCCACACTTGAACTTCGCATTGTCCCCAATGCGAAACCAAAATATAGAGAAAAAGGATAATAGTACTCCCCTTAAGATGATATCTGATGAAACGTGACTTCCAAAGCTGTGTCTGTCATATGCTCCGGTCCAAGATATGTCGGATCTGCAAGTATGTCACATGTACACCAAAACAGAACAATAACAGAATAACATAAAAACCATAATGTACATAAATACTACCAATCCAAACAAAGACATAACATAAAGTAAAGTGTTTTTAAAAAATAAAATACAATCCGAGGGTGTTTGAAATACTAGGCAAAAAGAACACCCGAAATAACAAGTACTGAAATAATAATAAAAACCACCAACGAACTACACCACCAACTCCTACTCGTCGTCACCATCATCGTATCTCGTGAAGGATGGGCCTGCATCATCATAACCAGGTGGGTTCCACGGTGGGAACTGTGGAGGGTGCTGAAAGTAGTCGGGATATGCATGGTGCATCTCCCCGAACAAGTATGAAAATCCGGCACTCACCCCCTGGTATAAGCTCTCCTGGCTATGCCTAAGCTGATCCTGAGTGGCCCTGAGCTGATCCTGACTAGCCCGGATCTGGTCCTGGCTAGTCCTAATCTGGTCGATGTACGTACCATGCTGTTCCTGCGTAACACGCATCTGCTGGAACTGCTGATAAAACTCAGGCCAATCCTGATGCTGGTGGTACTCATGGTGCTGCGGCTCATGTGGCGGTGTCTGGTGTGGTGGTGTGTGCGGCTGGTGTTGCTGCTCCTGCATTTCTACATCCTCTTCGTCTGATGGAAGTGGGGGTAACGGGTCCCAGACCTCGTTATTCAGCCCCCTCAACCTATCCCCCCTATCTAACTCTACAATCACCCCCATGGCCTTGAGTGACCTGATGTCGACATGAACCCCCTCGGTTATCAGAGTGAGACCCTGAAGCACCTCCTCAGTCATAACGTGTTCGTTGTATGCTATTTCGGTCACATACTGACCGCCATGTATCAGACTGCTAGGAGTCCTCCCTGAGCACTTGACAAAGTATTCAGCCATTCGCGCAGCAAGGTTGATAGGTGCTTGCTCTACCAACGCATATAGAAAGATCAAATCTGGTGTTGGATAGTTACCAAGACTGTCCATGCGACCGCATATTGTATGGCTAAACACATAGTGCATCACTCGCACCAGAGGGTCTCTAAGTCGCGAGGCCTTTGACATCCTCGGGTTGTAGGGGTCCCCAACGGCATTTGCAGCCCAAAACGCATCCCGTGCTGCATCAGAAGGGAAGGTGAACTGCTCTGTGAAGACATTGGGATCATCCATGTCTTCTCTCGTGTAAATCCCGAGCCTCCTACCCAAACGACCAACCGACCACCTATGCCATCGACCACATAACCTGAAAGCTATCCGCTCCTTGTGGCGGAATTTGGGTCGTCGAGCAGCAACCGGCTTTTCGTAGGCATACGATGCGAAGAACTCTATGGTCAGCTCCAAGTAAACGGGTCGGTTGCAACCGACCAGATTTGTAAGTGGGCGACTCATCATGTTCTCTAGTCGGTCATACTGATTGAGTTCTTGCATCACCTCCCAATCCAACCATCTGGGGACTCCGAACTGCCCCCTCCGGGCCCATAATGCGTCTCGTTTTGGAATGCATAAAGCCTCACGCTCGTCGTTGGGATCGAACTGAAGGAAAGGATGGTTCATCTGCATGAGAATTAATATTAGAGAGATGGAAACAGGAGAAATTTGAATTAAGAACAGCCGAACAGCCAGTTATGAAGAAGCTGTAAATCTGATCTGGGCATATGGCACGGTCGTGTGTCGAGCTGCACGGTCGTGCGTCGCCGATGACATGCACCATCTGCCCAGAGATGTCGGAGCTGCACGGCGTGCGACCAATCGGCACCACCGTGCAACACCGATCAACAAGCTGGAATCGTGATTTACCCGGAATGGCACGACCGTTCCATCCAAGGAACGACCGTGCGACAAGTGACCTGCAGATTTCAAACCCCTGAACTTTGAATAGCCTGATTTTCCCAAAATCAACAAATTTTTTGTACAAACAGGGGTCGGACACTCAACCGGGTGTTCATGATAAGCAAGATTCAAACAAGGGTTAGGGTTTCGATTTGTTTATGAAGAGAACCCTAATAAATCCCTTGAAGAATCGGAGGAAATCTAACCTAGAAAGCAGGGAAACATGAAATCTACAACTAGGAACGCACCGTGCGAAGAAGGGTGTGAGATCGTGCGAAAAATCGTGCGATTTGATGAAGTATCGCTCTGGAACGGCCTGGTGCTGGTAGGGTTTCTCGATTTGTGAATGGGGGCTGCAGATGAGGGTATTTATAGTGCCAAATGACAAAACTGCCCTCAGCCTGACGCACGGTCGTTCGACCTTTGGCACGGTCGTTCGTCAGCGACATCGTTCAAGCCAATTCATTTTTTCTCGGTGATGCACCAAGGGTGCGATCCACCGTGCCGGCAGCTCGGGAACGCACGGTCGTGCGAATCCTGGCACGGTCGTGCATCAGCTGCAGATCAGAATTTTCTGCAGAAGCCATTTCCAGCAACTGTTTTGGCCGTTTTTCGCCATTTTTTCAACACGCCTACTGTTTTAACAATATTGCAACATAGAACCTTCGCTCGGCACGAATATAAACTGTACAAACTAAAGGAGACTACCTAACTAACCTAAATTACGCTAAAACTACAAAAACACAAAAAAGGACAATTTTACCCTTATAGCGCCAAAGACGCTCCTGCTACATTTTTGATCCACGAGTCAGCAGCGTAGACTCTCTTCTCCCCACACTTATGATGTGTGCGAGGTTTGGAGTTCAATGACCTCCATCACCGACTCTGTCGGCCCGGCAACGTATAACTTCAAGCGATGCCCATTTACTTTGAAAATAACGCCGTCCGCGTTCTCTATTGCAACAGTCCCATACGGAAATACCTCTTTAATCGTGTATGGGCCTGTCCAACGTGAATGAAGCTTCCCGGGAAATAAGAGCAACCGTGAGTCGTAGAGAAGAACAAGATCGCCTGCTTGGAATTCTTTGTGGTCCTTCAATTGTTTATCATGCAATCTCTTCGTGCGCTCTTTGTACAACACGGAGCTTTCATAAGCGCGTTGTCGCAACTCTTCCAATTCATGAATCTAGAGAAACCGGGCTTCACCTCCGGCTTTTAGGTCCAGATTTGCGGTTTTTAGAGCCCACATCGCTTTATGCTCCAACTCAACCGGTAAATGGCATGCCTTTCCGTACACAAGCCTAAAGGGAGTAGTCCCAATAGGCGTCTTGTAAGCCGTACGGAAAGCCCACAACGCTTCATCAAGCTTATCCGACCAATCCTTGCGGTTTGCACCTACCGACCACTCAAGGATTCTTTTCAGCTCCCGGTTCGTGACTTCCACCTGCCCGCTTGTCTGTGGATGATAGGGCGTGGATAGACGGTGATGCACACCGTAACGGGACAAAGCTCTCTCGAGCTGAGTATTGCAAAAATGCGTCCCTCTGTCACTGCTAAGCGCTTTCGGAGCGCCGAACCGGGCAAATAAGCTTTTCAAAAATCTCACGACCACCCTGGCATCATTGGTGGGTAAGGCTTGTGCCTCAGCCCACTTCGATACATAGTCAACCGCGACCAGGATGTACTTATTACCTCGTGAGGGGGGAAATGGTCCCATAAAGTCTATCCCCCATATATCAAAGACTTCACAAACCTGAATCCAGTTCTGAGGCATTTCATCACGTGCCGATATATTTGTCGCCCTCTGGCAAGCATCGCACGCTCTAACCCAACTCTGCGCATCACGAAATATAGTCGGCCAATAAAACCCGGAATCCAACACCTTCTTGGCGGTAAAGTTGGCTCCATGGTGGCCTCCGGTAGGTCCCTCGTGACAATGGCGCAGAATATCGGTCGCCTCCTTCCCTGAAACACATCTCCTAATCACCTGATCAGCACCTACCCGAAACAAGTAAGGGTCATCCCAAATGTAGTGCTTGACATCCGAAAAGAATTTCCTCTTTTGCTGGTGAGTCAACCCTTTAATCAGAATCCCGCAAGCAAGGTAGTTCGCAAGGTCAGCGAACCATGGCGACTCATCGCATATTTCAACACTCATCAAAGACTCGTGTGGGACGTTGTCATTTATGGAATCCCAACGCGCGTCCACGATGTCTCCATGCTCTAACCGAGATAGATGGTCAGCCGCTACATTCAACGCACCCTTTTTATCTTGAATTTCAATATCAAACTCCTGCACCAACAAGATCCACCTGATCAGACGCGGTTTGGCATCCTGTTTGCTGAAGAGATATCGGATGGCTGCGTGATCAGTATATACAACGGTTTTCGAAAGCACCAAGTACGATCTAAATTTGTCAAATACGAAAACGACCGCCAAGAGCTCTTTTTCTGTCGTGGTATAATGCTCCTGAGCGTCGTGAAGAGTTTTGCTCGCATAATAGATCGGGTGAAAGTGCTTTTCTCTCTTTTGGCCAAGAACGGCCCCTATAGCGTAATCACTCGCGTCGCACATAATCTCAAACGGCAGACTCCAGTCGGGTGCAACTAAAATAGGGGCCTCAATCAACTTTTGCTTGAGAAGGTCAAAGGCTCTCAAGCAATCATCTCCGAATATGAACGGAGCGTCTTTCTCCAACAAACGGGTCATGGGTCTGGCGATTTTTGAAAAATCTTTGATGAATCGCCGATAGAACCCGGCATGACCGAGAAAGCTCCGTATAGCTCTAACAGAGGTGGGGGCGGAAGTCGTGAAATAATGTCGACTTTAGCTGGATCGACTTCCATGCCCGCGTGAGAAATTTTGTGTCGCAGAACTATGCCCTCCTTCACCATGAAGTGGCATTTCTCCCAGTTCAGGACCAGATTCGTCTCCTCACACCTCTTCAACATCTTTCTCAAATTTTCCAAGCAGTGATCGAAGGAATCCCCAAATACCGAAAAATCATCCATGATAACCTCCATGGAATCCTCGATCATGTCATGGAAAATTGCAACCATGCATCTCTGGAAGGTCGCTGGTGCATTACATAACCCGAAAGGCATCCGCCGGTAGGCGAACGTGCCGAAGGGGCAGGTAAAGGTAGTCTTCTCCTGATCCTCAGGAGAGATAGGAATCTGAAAGTACCCAGAGAACCCGTCTAGGAAACAGTAATACAACTTCCCCGACAGACGTTCCAACATCTGGTCGATGAATGGAAGCGGGAAGTGATCCTTGCGAGTAGCATCATTGAGTTTGTGGTAGTCAATGCAAACTCGCCACCCAGTGACGGTACGGGTAGGAATTAGTTCATTCCTATCATTCGAGACTACAGTCATACCACCTTTCTTAGGTACGACCTGCACTGGACTCACCCACACAGAGTCCGAAATAGGATAAATCATGCCGGCATCCAACAACTTAATCACCTCCTTCTTCACCACGTCCTGCATATTTGGATTTAAACGCCTCTAATGCTGTGCACATGGTTTGTACTCGTCTTCCGCCAGAATCTTGTGAGTACAGAAAGAAGGATTGATGCCCTTGATATCCATGATTTTCCATGCAATGGCTCTCTTATGAAGTCTCAGAACCTCGAGAAGCTGATTTTTCTCATCCTTTTCCAATGATGCCGAAATTATGACCGGTAAGCGACGCTCCTCCTCAAGAAATGCATACTCGAGATGTGGCGGGAGTTCTTTCAACTCCAAAGGCGTCGGATCTTCAACCGAAGGCTTTACTTCCTCCTCTTTTACATGGCCAATTTCTAGAAACCTCTCCGGACTCTGGGAACCATCGTCACCAATCTGATAGATTGGCTGCTCGAAATCGTGGCCCTCCTGCGTAATGCCAATCAGGTCCCCACACGACAGACGTGTGTCCGAATCAATCTCATCAATAGTGCCTTGAAAATGAGAGCACACATATGCGTCGACAATGTCGACATAGTAAAGCATGTCATCGTGACTTTGCGGATGCTGCATTGATCTTTTAATATCAAATGTCATGTGCTCGTCATTTACTCGGAGCGTGATTTGGCCAGCTGCCACATCAACAATCGTCCTCGCTGTGTTGAGGAACGGGCGTCCAAGTATTAAAGGTACTCTTGAATCTTCGTCCATGTCAAGGATAACAAAATCCACGGGGAAAACAAATTTATCGATTTTTACAAGCATGTTTTCCACAAATCCGCGCGGATACTTTATTGAGCGGTCTGCCAACCGAATGCTCATCCTAGTGGGTGACGGCTCACCCAGATCCAGCTTTGTAAAAACCTTATACGGCATAAGGTTGATACTCGCTCCCAAGTCAGCCAATGCATGGCTAACAGACATGTTTCCAATCAAACACGGGAGCGTAAAGCTACAAGGATCTCCCATTTTCGTGGGCAGACGGTTTTGCAGAACAGCGGAACAAGTTTCATTCATCACCACACATGATATATCCTCGAGCTTCTGTTTATTCGAGAGGATATCCTTTAGGAATTTTGCATACGGTATATTGATGTGTAGTTGCTTAAACAACTCAAGGAACTTACCGTATTGCTCTTCGTTCTTCTGTTTCTTCAGCCTGCCTGGATAAGGTACTGGTGGAGTGTAATCTTTGACCGGCTCCTGGACTTGTGCTGTACTTGCTGGGCGTAGCTTGGCTTGCACCTCGTCCGGTGTGTCAGTTGGGACCGCTTCAGTGATCGGTACTGAGTCTGATATGACGGGTCCGGTAGTTTTTCCACTCCTGGTCATGATCGCATTCACATGCCCGCCCGGGTTTGGTTCTGTGTTACCCGGAAGACCGCCTGGGAGTCTTTTGGACATCATCTGCGCCAGCTGACCAACCCGATTCTCGATATTCTGAATCGAGGCTTTCTGACTCCTCATTTCTCCCTCGTTAGCTAGAAAACGATCTTCGCTTTGTTGGTATCGTTTTTCAGAGCTAGAGAGAAGCTGAGCCATCATATCCTCCAGCTTGGAGCTAGACTGAGGGGCCTGCTGCTGGGAGCTACTCCCAGTGCCCTGATTCTGGTACGAGTATGGACGCTGCTGGTAGGGTTGGTTGTACTGCTGGTACTGCTGACCCTGCTGAGGCGCTGGAGCACGCTGAGTGAACCCCAATGGGTTCTGATTTCCTGTGTTCGCTCGCCACCCAAAATTTGGGTGATTTCTCCAACCGGGATTATAGGTGTTGCTGTACGGGTTGTTCTACGGCCTTACCTGATTACTCAGGAAATCTACTTCTTCGTGGCCCTCATATACGACTCCCTGAAAACATGCCCCAGGCTCGTGTGACACTCCGCACTGGTCACATCCCGAGCCAGCATGCGCAATCATTTGGGACCTGTCGAATCTCGATGCAAGAGCCGAGATTTGTGCAGTAATGGCCGTGTAGTCGTCTACAGCATGAACTCCTGAGCGAGATGATGATGATGATGCCCGACCTCTATCTCCATCCCGACGCGAGCTGTATTTCAACGCAGCTTTTTCTATAATATCATACGCTTCAGTCGGCGTCTTAGTTCCAAGATCGCCTCTCGCGTTCACGTCTAATCGCTCCTGCGTATTATAGCTGAGCCCCTGATAGAACGTCAAAACCAGCTGTCGCTTGGAGAAGCCATGATGTGGCACATCAATCAACAAATCCTTGAATCTCTCCCAAGCCGCGTGCAACGACTCGCCCTCGTCCTGGCGAAAGGAAACAATCCGGTTCCGTAGCTTGTTCGTTTTCTCAGGTGGGAAATATTTTTGCATAAACTGCTCCGCCATCTGATTCCAGGTCCTGATGGACCCGGAAGGAAGTGACATAAGCCAAGCTCTAGCTTTGTCACGTAATGAAAACGGAAACAACCTCAACCGAATCGCATCCTCCGAAACACCTGTAATCCTAAATGTCGAACAAATAGCAAGAAAAGCAGCGATATGCCTCCTGGGATCCTCATGCTCACGTCCGTCAAACTGTACTGAATTCTGCACCATGTTAATAATACTAGATCTAATTTCAAAAGTAGGTGCATCTATAGTGGGCTGAAGGATACTCGGCTCCAAGCCTGCCCTTCCGGGCTGATTTGTTTCATTCAGCAGTCGGTCGTCGTCCGCCATGACGACTCTCTCCTCGTCCCCTGAGCTTTCGTCTTTAGAGATAATCACCGGCTCGTCGATTGCATTTGCTATGCGTTGTGCAATGACAAGTGACCTTTCGCGCAGCCTCTTACTTCTTCTAAGATTATGCGCTGGTTCGTCAGTAGGCTCAGCAATAGCGGGCGCGGGAGTTGAGGACATCAACCTGCAAACGAAAAACTGACACAATGAATAGTTTATTAATATAATAATGTTCTTTTTTAGCTGAATAGAAACAGAATATGTATAAAAATGGGCTGAAAATTTTATAAAAATCCGAAAATGGGCCGAAATTTTTATAAAAATTAAAGCAATGAAAACAATCGATTCGGCTAGTTTAAAAACGATTTTTAAGAGCCGAAAATTCAACGAATAAATGAATAAATAAATCCGGATTAGATCAAATAAATAGAATAAAAATTTACAAGTGTACAAAAGAATCACGAGAATGAATAAATTGAATTAAAAGCAAGAATTATTAACAAATAAATCAACAAATAAATAATCACGAAAATATACACAAATATTAACAAGTATAGATACCGATAACACAATGACTCGGGTCGTTCCTAAAACTCGCCATCCCCGGCAACGGTGCCAAAAACTTGGTAAGTGCGCGACTGTACATATTTTTACAATGAAATTACACACGAATTGGTTTTAAATTTATAAAAGTGATTATTACTTTTACATCAAAACACACACGAAAGAGGCAAGTGTACCCCGTCATATATGTAGTAAAGTATCGGTAAGAACCAAGTATCGATCCACGGAAATGGGCGGAGAAATAATACTAGACCTTTGCCACGAAATTACCGGTAAAAACATACGTTGTTTTGGTTTTAATTAATCTAAAGTAAGCATAAATAAATACTTATAAAACATAGTAGATTATATATAAATAGCCTTGCTTAATACACAATCACAGCATGTCAACTAAGTCAGTTTTGGCACTAGAAGTATTCAGTCAATTTTCCATTTCGAGACAATTAGTATCCCTTTCGGGAATCCTAACATGACAATCATTCGGAAAGTTAAAACGATAAACACACTTTAACCACCTAAAATTGTTCTTTAACGTGCGATTGATTAATGTCGACAAAAATCTCCTAAAAATAAGTTAGTCATCCGTTAGGAGTTTTCTAACCTCACTTAATCAAGGAAAGCAACACCGATAAACACAATGCAACCACCGAGACAAGCATAAACTAGATTAAATCACAACCGAGTTCATTTTACAAATCTTGCGCATAAATTTACCAAGATAGCAATTTTGACCGAAACTACTAACTAAGCTAACAAATCATGGCAAGAATTCATAACAACCCCATCTAACCCGTTAGAGTCCTTCCGTGAAGGCAAGCTTTCTTGATTAACAATAATTACATTTTATTAAACCACTAACCCGTTAGAGTATCATGGTGCCCACATTTTAACCAAGTTAAGCTAGTTAACCAAATTAAAAGTTTACTAATACATGATTAAATAAGCTTCATTTTTCAACTATCTTACCTAACCAAGCACCAATCATCCAACACAATTACTTATAATCAAGAAATCAATATCAATAACAAGGTTGCAAACTAATCATCAAAGATAATCATAGAAAACACTTCCAAATTTCATTACAAACATAGATTAACATACTAATGGTTATAATCAAGCAAGGGATTGTTGTGTTTTTGCCCAAAGGCTACAATAATACGTAAACATTAACCTAAATGCTTGAAAGATTAACAAAAACATGGAAAGAGTAGAAAACCCAACCATAAACAAGCACAAGATTAAGAATCCGGATAGTAAATGAGCAAAACCGGGCAATGTGGCTTGAATCCGAGTGAAAGCAGAAGCCTTCGGAGCCTCAAAATCGCCTGCAAAGCTCTCCAAAATTCCAGAGTTACTAATAGAATGGTTCTGTTCTGTTTTTATGCTTTTTCGACGTCGCACGGTCGTTCTTCGATCGCACGACCGTGCACTTTAAGCAATTATTGGTGGTGGTCCACCATACTGCGTGACGTCACAGATCGTTGACTGGTCTTCGGACACGCATGGCCGTTCTTCAATTGGCACGTCCGTTCCTTTCCGAGGTCTGGTTGCACGCCTGGTCCTTTGGTCGTTCAGTTCCGAGGCCTTGTTGGATCGTCGGATCCGCACGGGGTGCAAGATATGGAACGACCGTGCGTTCCCGGGTTGGCCTTCAATGCCTTGCACGCGGAGTTGCACCATCGTTCACTGCCAGGCCTTTCTTAGTTTGTCGGATATGCACGGTCGTGCATCAGGTCGCACGACCGTTCCAGACGCCCAGGTCAGTTTTGTAACAGAAGTTGCGCAGCTTCGTCGTTTTATCCGGAAAGTCCTCGTTTTTGCTATCATCTTGTCTGGTATGCTGTTTTAGGCCTGTAAACAAAAAATGTAGATAATTAAGAATTCCGAATGACGGTTTTACGGCCGAAAACGCATAAAATAGGGGTAAAACGGAGGACTAAAATATGTGTAAATTAGCGAATATCAAATCTCCCCACACTTGAACCTTGCTTGTCCTCAAGCAAGCTGAACTAAAAAGTAATAAAAGACAGAAACAAACAAGAACGATAATTTACACACTATTTTATTGAAAACTACTATAAACGGTTAGCCGGTTTGTCGAAAGACAACATCAAAAGACTCAAACCCAACAAGCATATGCAATTAAAATAGCGACAACCAAAAAGCCGTGACTTCACATTTAATTGACTCAACATGTTAATCTTCACACGACTCACAATATTCACACACACTCGGTTTTATTTATGAAACATACATAAAATGTGTATGTGCGAACACTCAATGCCTCGTCAATGAAAAATGCAATATCATAAGCTTGTCATAAGATCTCGTCACCACCAACTAACATGCAACCAAGTGTAAATCAAGAGGTCTTTACGGGTTGTAACGTTAGGCTTGGGCGAAGGGTATGGAAGTAGACATATAAAGTGGCGAAAATGGTTAAAACTCGGTAGTAGCGTTTAACTAGCAACAAAGTAAACAACTATAAATACAAACGCCTTAAAAAGGCGACTATTGCGCAATCGAGCTTATCAACGAAATTTTAACATTTAAGCATTCAAAATTGCTCGATTTTTATCAACTTCACCCTATTTTAGGGTGTTTTTTTTTGAAAACATACTAATTATACAATAAACTGAAACAAACGCTAGTTAAACGATTATTTTGTCCGAGTTTTAACACTAAAAAGGGGTTTAAAACATATAAAGGCTAACTTTGGCTAAGTGGGCGATAATGCGAGTAAACAAAGGTAAACGGGAAGGCTCGACAGGGTTAATCCTAAAGGGTAATATAAGGTGAACGGGGAACACAACACAAAGAACAAGGTTTACAACAAAGGGGTAATCTAAGTGCCTTGATACTCGCTAATTTACACATATTTTAGTCCCCCGTTTTACCCCTATTTTATGCGTTTTCGGCCGTAAAACCGTCATTCGGATACTTAATTATCTACATTTTTGTTTACAGGCCTAAAACAGCATACCAGACAAGATGATAGCGAAAACGAGGACTTTCCGGACAAAACGACGAAGCTGCGAAGATTCTGTTGGAAAAACTGACCTGGGCGTGTTGCACGATCATGCGGCCATATGCACGACCGTGCATATCCGACAAACCAAGAAGACCCGGCAGTGAACGAGGCGTGCAACACTGCGTGCAAGGCATTGCAGGCCAAGTCGAAAACACACGGTCATGCCATATGCGGAACGGTCGTGCGGATCCGACAACGCAGGAAAACCTCGGAGCTGAACGACCACAAAACTAGGCGTGCAACAAAATGCCGGTATGGAACGTCCGTGCCATATCAAGAACGCCCGTGCATATGCGAAGACCAGTCAACGATCTGTGACGTCATGAGGAATGGTGGCCCACCACCAATAATGCTTAAAGTGCACGGTCGTGCGATCGGGAGAACGGCCGTGCGACACCGAAAAAGCATAAAAACAGAACAGAACCATTTTATTAGTAACTCTGGACAATTTTGGGAGCTCTGCAGGCGATTTTGAGGCTCCGAAGGCTGCTGCTTTCACTCGGATTCAAGCCACATTGCCCGGTTTTGCTCATTTACTATCCAGATTCTCATTCTTATGCTTGTTTATGGTTTGGTTTCTCAAATCTTTCCATTATTTTGTTATGTTTCAAGCATTTAGACTGATTACTATGTATTAATGTAAGCCTTTGGGCAAAAACACAACAATCCCTTGCTTGATTATAACCATTAGTATGTTGATCTATGTTTGTAATGAAACTTTGAAGTATTTTCTATGATTATCTTTGATGATTAGTTTGCAACCTTGTTATTGATATTAATTTCTTGATTATAAGTAATTGTGTTGGATGATTAGTGCTTGGTTAGGTAAGATAGTTGAAAAATGAAGCTTATTTAATCATGTATTAGTAAACTTTTAATTTGGTTAACTAGCTTAACTTGGTTAAAATGTGGGCACCATGATACTCTAACGGGTTAGTGGTTTAATAAAATGTAATTATTGTTAATCAAGAAAGCTTGCCTTCACGGAAGGACTCTAACGGGTTAGATGGTGTTGTTATGAATTCTTGCCATGATTTGTTAGCTTAGTTAGTAGTTTCGGCCAAAATTGCTATCTTGGTGAATTTATGCGCAAGATTTGTAAAATGAACTCGGTTGTGATTTAATCTAGTTTATGCTTGTCTCGGTGGTTGCATTGTGTTTATCGGTGTTGCTTTCCTTGATTAAGTGAGGTTAGAAAACTCCTAACGGATGACTAACTTATTTTTAGGAGATTTTTGTAGACATTAATCAATCGCACGTTAAAGAACAATTTTAGGTGGTTAAAGTGTGTTTATCGTTTTAACTTTCCGAATGATTGTCATGTTAGGATTCCCGAAAGGGATACTAATTGTCTCGAAATGGAAAATTGACCGAATGCTTCTAGTGCCAAAACTGACTTAGTTGACATGCTGTGGTTGTGTATTAAGCAAGGCTATTTATATATATATATTTTACTATGTTTTATAAGTATTTATTTATGCTTAATTTAGATTAATTAAAACCAAGACAATTTATGTTTTTACCGGTAATTTAGTGACAAAGGTCTAGTATTATTTCTCCGCCCATTTCCGTGGATCGATACTTGGTTCTTACCGATACTATACTACATATATGACGGGGTACACTTGCCTCTTTCGTGTGTGTTTTGATGTAAAAGTAATAATCACTTTTATAAATTTAAAACCAATTCGTGTGTAATTTTATTGTAAAAAATATGTATAGTCACGCTCGTACCAAGTTTTTGGCGCCGTTGCCGGGGAATGGCGAGTTTTAGGAACGACCCGAGTCATTGTGTTATCGGTGTATATACTTGTTAATATTTGTGTATATTTTCGTGATTATTTATTTGTTGATTTAATTGTTAAATATTTCTAGCTTTTAATTCAATTTATTCATTTTCGTGATTCTTTTATACACTTGTAAATTTTTATTCTATTTATTTGTTCAAATCCGGATTTATTTATTCATTTATTCTTTGAGTTTTCGGCTCTTAAAAATCATTTTCATACTAGCCGATTCGATTATTTTCGTTGCTTTAATTTTTATAAAAATTTCGGCCCATTTTCGGATTTTTATAAATTTTACAGCCCATATTTATACATATTCTGCTTCTATTCAGCTAAAAAAAAACATTATTATATAAATAAACTATTCATTGTGTCAGTTTTTCGTTTGCAGGTTGATGTCCTCAACTCCCGCGCCCGCGATTGCTGAGCCTACTGACGAACCAGCGCATAATCTTAGAAGAAGTAAGAGGCTGCGCGAAAGGTCGCTTGTCGTTGCACAACGCATAGCAAATGCAATCGACGAGCCGGTGATTATCTCTGAAGACGAAAGCTCAGGGGACGAGGAGAGAGTCGTCATGGCGGACGACGACCGACCGCTGAATGAAACAAATCAGCCCGGAAGGGCAGACCTGGAGCCGAGTATCCTTCAGCCTACTATAGATACTCCTACTTTTGAAATTAGGCCGAGTATTATTAATATGGTACAAAATTCTGTACAGTTGGACGGACGTGAGCATGAGGATCCTGGGAGACATATCGCTGCTTTTCTTGCTATTTGTTCGACATTTAGGATGACAGGTGTTTCGGAGGATGCGATTCGGTTGAGGTTGTTTCCGTTTTCGTTATGTGACAAAGCTAGAGCTTGGCTTATGTCACTTCCTGCCGGGTCCATCAGGACTTGGAATCAGTTGGCGGAGCAGTTTATGCAGAAATATTTCCATCTGAGAAAACGAACAAACTACGGAACCGGATTGTTTCCTTTCGCCAGGACGAGGGCGAGTCGTTGCATGCGGCTTGGGAGAGATTCAAAGATTTGTTGATTGATGTGCCACATCACGGCTTCTCCAAGCGACAACTGGTTTTGATGTTCTATCAGGGGCTCGGCTATAATACGCAGGAGCGATTAGACGTGAACGCGGGCGGCGATCTTGGAACTAAGACGCCGACTGAAGCGTATGATATTATCGAAAAAGCTGCGTTGAAATCCAGCCCGCGTCGGGACGGAGATAGAGGTCGGGCATCATCATCATCATCTCGTTCAGGAGTTCATGCTGTAGACGATTACACGGCCATTACTGCACAAATCTCGGCTCTTGCATCGAGATTCGACAGGTCCCAGATGATTGCGCATGCTGGCTCGGGATGTGACCAGTGCGGACTGTCACACGAGCCTGGGGCATGTTTTCAGGGAGTCGTATATGAGGGCCACGAAGAAGTAGATTTCGTGAGTAATCAGGTAAGGCCGCAGAACAACCCGCACAGCAACACCTATAATCCCGGTTGGAGAAATCACCCAAATTTTGGGTGGCGAGCGAACACAGGAAATCAGAACCCATTGGGGTTCACTCAGCGTGCTCCAGCGCCTCAGCAGGGTCAGCAGTACCAGCAGTACAACCAACCCTACCAGCAGCGTCCATATTCGTACCAGAATCAGGGCACTGGGAGTAGCTCCCAGCAGCAGGCCCCTCAGTCTAGTTCCAAGCTGGAGGATATGATGGCTCAGTTTCTCTCTAGCTCTGAAAAACGATACCAACAAAGCGAAGATCGTTTTCTAGCTAACGAGGGAGAAATGAGGAGTCAGAAGGCCTCGATTCAGAATATCGAGAATCAGGTTGGTCAGCTGGCACAGATGATGTCCAAAAGACCCCCAGGCGGTCTTCCGGGTAATACAGAACCAAACCCGGGCGGACACAGGGATGTGAATGCTGTCATGACCAGGAGTGGAAAAACTACCGGACCCGTCATATCGGACTCAGCACCGATCACTAAAGCGGTCCCGACTGACACACCGGACGAGGTGCAAGCCAGGCTACGCCCAGCAAGTACAGCACAAGTCCAGGAGCCGGTCAAAGATTACACTCCTCCAGTACCTTATCCAGGCAGGCTGAAGAAGCAGAAGAATGAAGAACAATACGGTAAGTTCCTTGAGTTGTTTAAGCAACTACACATCAATATACCGTTTGTTGAAGCCTTGGCCCAGATGCCAAAGTATGCGAAATTCCTTAAGGATATCCTCTCGAATAAACAGAAGCTCGAGGATATATCATGTGTGGTGATGAATGAGACTTGTTCCGCCGTTCGGCAAAACCGTCTGCCCACGAAAATGGGAGATCCTGGTAGTTTCACGCTCCCGTGTTTGATTGGAAACATGTCTGTTAGCCATGCATTGGCTGACTTGGGAGCGAGTATTAACCTTATGCCGTATAAGGTTTTTACTAAACTGGATGAGCCGTCACCCACTAGGATGAGCATTCGGTTGGCAGATCGCTCAATAAAGTATCCGCGCGGGTTTGTTTAAAACATGCTTGTAAAAATCGATAAATTTGTTTTCCCCGTGGACTTTGTTATCTTTGACATGGACGAAGATTCAAGGGTACCTTTGATACTTGGACGTCCTTTCCTCAATACAGCGAGGACGATTGTTGATGTGGCAGCTGGCCAAATCACGCTCCGAGTGAATGATGAGCACGTGACATTCGATATCAAAAGATCGATGCAGCATCCGCAAAGTCACGATGACATGCTTTACTATGTCGACATTGTCGATGCATGTGTGTGCTCTCATTTTCAAGGTACTATTGACGAGATTGATTCGGACACACGTCTGTCGTGTGGGGACCTGATTGGCATTACGCAGGAGGGCCACGATTTCGAGCAGCCAGTCTATCAGATTGGTGACGATGGTTCCCGGAGTCCGGAGAGATTTCTTGAAATTGACCATGTGAAAAGGAGGAAGCAGAGCCTTCGGTTGAAGATCCGACGCCTTTGGAGTTGAAAGAACTCCCACCACATCTCGAGTATGCATTTCTGGACGAGGAGCGTCGCCTACCGGTCATAATTTCGGCATCATTGGAAAAGGACGAGAAAAATCAGCTTCTCGAGGTTCTGAGACTTCATAAGAGAGCCATCGCATGGAAAATCATGGATATCAAGGGCATCAATCCTTCTTTTTGTACTCATAAGATTCTGATGGAAGACGAGTACAAACCATGTGCACAGCATCAGAGGCGTTTAAATCCAAATATGCAGGACGTGGTGAAGAAGGAGGTGATTAAGTTGTTGGATGCCGGCATGATTTATCCTATTTCGGACTCTGTGTGGGTGAGTCCGGTGCAGGTTGTACCTAAGAAAGGTGGTATGACTGTAGTTTCAAATGATAGGAATGAGCTAATTCCTACCCGTACCGTCACTGGGTGGCGAGTTTGCATCGACTACTGCAAGCTCAATGATGCTACTCGCAAGGATCACTTCCCGCTTCCATTCATCGACCAGATGTTGGAACGTCTGTCGGGGAAGTTGTATTAGTGTTTCCTTGACGGATTCTCTGGGTACTTTCAGATTCCTATCGCTCCTGAGGATCAGGAGAAGACTACCTTTACATGCCCCTTCGGCACATTCGCCTACAGGCGGATGCCTTTTGGGTTGTGTAATGCACCAGCGACCTTCCAGAGATGCATGGTTGCAATTTTCCATGACATGATCGAGGATTCCATGGAGGTTTTCATGGATGATTTTTCGGTATTTGGGGATTCCTTCGATCACTGCTTGGAAAATTTGAGAAAAAAGTTGAAGAGGTGTGAGGAGACGAATCTGGTCCTGAACTGGGAGAAATGCCACTTCATGGTGAAGGAGGGCATAGTTCTGGGACATAAAATTTCGCATGCTGGTATGGAGGTCGATCCAGCCAAAGTGGATATCATTTCATGACTTCCGCCCCCCACCTCTGTTAGAGCGATACGGAGCTTTCTCGGTCATGCCGGGTTCTATCGGCGATTCATTAAAGATTTTTCAAAAATCGCCAGACCCATGACCCGTTTGTTGGAGAAAGACGCTCCGTTCATATTCGGAGATGATTGCTTGAGAGCCTTTGACCTTCTCAAGCAAAAGTTGATTAAGGCCCCTATTTTAGTTGCACCGGACTGGATTTTGCCGTTTGAGATTATGTGCGACGCGAGTGATTACGCTATAGGGGCCGTTCTTGGTCAAAAGAGAGAAAAGCACTTTCACCCGATCTATTATGCGAGCAAAACTCTTCACGACGCTCAAGAGCATTATACCACGACTGAAAAGGAGCTCTTGGCGGTCGTTTTCGCATTTGACAAATTTAGATCGTACTTGGTGCTTTCGAAAACCGTTGTATATACTGATCACGCTGCCATCCGATATCTCTTCAGCAAACAGGACGCTAAACCACGTCTGATCCGGTGGATCTTGTTGCTGCAAGAGTTTGATATCGAAATTCAAGATAAAAAGGGTGCGTTGAATGTAGCGGCTGACCATCTATCTCGGTTAGAGCATGGAGACATCGTGGACGCGCGTTGGGATTCCATAAATGACAACTTCCCACACGAGTCTTTGATGAGTGTTGAGATATGCGATGAGTCGCCGTGGTTCGCCGACCTTGCGAACTACCTTGCTTGCGGGATTCTGATTAAGGGGTTGACTCACCAGCAAAAGAGGAAATTCTTTTCGGACGTCAAGCACTACATTTGGGATGACCCTTACTTGTTTCGGGTTGGTGCTGATCAGGTGATCAGGAGATGTGTTTCAGGGAAAGAGGCGACCGATATTCTGCGCCACTGTCACGAGGGACCTACCGGAGGCCACCATGGAGCCAACTTTACCGCCAAGAAAGTGTTGGACTCCGGGTTTTATTGGCCGACTATATTTCGTGATGCGCAGAGTTGGGTTAGAGCGTGCGATGCTTGCCAGAGGGCGACAAATATATCGGCACGTGATGAAATGCCTCAGACCTGGATTCAGGTTTGTGAAGTCTTTGATATCTGGGGGATAGACTTCATGGGACCATTTCCCCCCTCACGAGGTAATAAGTACATCCTGGTCGCGGTTGACTATGTATCGAAGTGGGCGGAGGCGCAAGCCTTACCCACCAATGATGCCAGGGTGGTCGTGAGATTTTTAAAAAGCTTATTTGCTCGGTTCGGCGCTCCGAAAGCGCTTATCAGTGACAGAGGGACGCATTTTTGCAATACTCAGCTCGAGAGAGCTTTGTCCCGTTACGGTGTGCATCACCGTCTATCCACGCCTTATCATCCACAGACAAGCGGGCAGGTGGAAGTCACGAACCGGGGGCTGAAAAGAATCCTTGAGCGGTCGGTAGGTGCAAACCGCAAGGATTGGTCGGATAAGCTTGATGAAGCGTTGTGGGCTTTCCGTACGGCTTACAAGACGCCTATCGGGACTACTCCCTTTAGGCTTGTATACGGAAAGGCATGCCATTTATCGGTTGAGTTGGAGCATAAAGCGATGTGGGCGCTAAAAACCACAAATCTGGACCTAAAAGCCGGAGGTGAAGCCCGGTTTCTCCAGATTCATGAGTTGGAAGAGTTGCGACAACGCGCTTATGAGAGCTCGGTGTTGTACAAGGAACGCACGAAGAGATTGCACGATAAACGCTTGAAGGACCACAAAGAATTCCAAGCGGGCGATCTTGTTCTTCTTTACAACTCGCGGTTGCGCTTATTTCACGGGAAGCTTCATTCACGTTGGACAGGCCCATACACGGTTAAAGAGGTATTTCCGTATGGGACTGTTGCAATAGAGAACGCGGACGGCGTTATTTTCAAAGTAAATGGGCATCGCTTGAAGTTGTACGTTGCCGGGCCGACAGAGTCGGTGATGGAGGTTATTGAACTCCAAACCCCGCACACATCATAAGTGTGGGGAGGAGAGAGT
Organism: Helianthus annuus; assembly: GCF_002127325.2. NCBI lineage: Eukaryota > Viridiplantae > Streptophyta > Magnoliopsida > Asterales > Asteraceae > Helianthus > Helianthus annuus. The sequence goes on along the minus strand of NC_035434.2, from coordinate 153,426,405 downwards.
CTACGCTGCTAACTCGTGGATCAAAAATGCAGCAAGAGCGTATTTTGCGCTTTAGGGGTAGTTTAGTCATTTAGGATTTATTTTCTAGTTTTAGCTTGGAGTCTTGCTATCGACTCGTCGACAAAAATTTAGCATGAGTCTACGCTACTGACTCGCCGACAAAAATGTAGCAAGAGCGTCTTTGGCGCTATAGGGGCAAAATTGTCCGTTTTTATGTTTTTATAGTTTTAGCGTAATTTAGGTTAGTTAGGTAGTTTCCGTTAGTTTGTACAGTATCTATTCGTGCCGAGCGAAGGTTCTGTATTGCAATATTGTTAGAACAGTTGGTGTGTCGAAAAAACGGCGAAAAACGGCCAAAACAGTTGCTGGAAATGCCTTCTGCAGAAAATTCTGATCTGCAGCTGATGCCCGACCATGCCAGGATCCGCACGACCGTGCGTTTTCGAGATGCTGGCACGGTGGATCGCACCCTCGGTGCATCACCGAGAAAAATGGAAGTCGTCGGAGACGCACGACCGTGCCAAACGGCGAACGACCGTGCGTCTGGCTGAGGGCATTTTTGTCATTTTGCACATTATATATACCCTCATCTGCTGCAAAATCCCTCATTCGCGAACCCTAGCAACTGCAGCCGTTCCAGAGCGGTTTTTACACCAAATCGCACGATTTTTCGCACGATCTCGCACCCAACTTCGCACGGTACGTCTCTAGTGTTAGATTTCTTGTTTTCTTGCTTTCTAGGTAGATTTCATCCGATTCAACAAGGGATTTATTAGGGTTCTCTTCATAAACAAATCGAAACCCTAACCCTTGTTTGAATCATGCTTATCGTGAACACCCGGTTGAGTTTCCGACCCCTGTTTGTACAAAAAAGTTGTTGATTTTGGAAAAATCAGGCTATTCAAAGTTCAGGGGTTTGAAATCTGCAGGTCAGTTGACGCACGGTCGTTCCTTGTATGGAACGGTCGTGCCAATCCGGGTGATTCCACGATGTCAGCTTGTGTCCGATGTTGCACGATGGTGCCGATTGACCGCACGCCGTGCAATTCCGAGTTTCCTAGGCGGATGGTGCACATCGTCGGTGATGCACGACCGTGCGTATCGCCGCACGACCGTGCCGGAGGCCCAGATCAGATTTACAGCAGCTTCATAATTTGCTGCTCGGCTGTTTTCAATGTAATTTTCTCCTGTTTCTGTCTTTCTAACACTGTTCCCCATTACAGATGGATCATCCCTTCCTACAGTTCGACCCCAACGACGAGCGTGAAGCTTTATGCATTCCAAAAAGAGACGCATTATGGGCCCGGAGGGGGCAATTCGGAGTCCCTAGATGGCTGGATTGGGAAGTAATGCAAGAACTAAATCAGTATGACCGTTTAGAAAACATGATGAGTCGTCCACTTACAAATCTGGTCGGTTGCAACCGACCCGTTTACAGGGAACTGACCATAGAGTTATTTGCATCATATGCCTACGAAAAGCCGGCTTTTGCTCGACGACCCAAATTCCGCTACAAGGACCGGATAGCTTTCAGATTGTGTGGAAGATGGCACAAGTGGTCGGTTGGTCGTTTGGGAAGCAGACTCGGGATTTACACTAGGGAAGACATGGATGATCCTGAAGTCTTCACAGATCAGTTCACCTTCCCGTCTGATGCATCACGGGATGAGTTTTGGGCTGCAAATGCTGTTGGGGACCCATACAACCCAAGGATGTCAAAGGCCTCATGACTTAAAGACCCTCTGGTGCGAGTGATGCACCATGTGTTTCGCCACACTATATGCGGTCGCATGGACAGTCTTGGTAACTGTCCAACACCAGATTTGATTTTTCTTTACGCATTGGTGGAGAAGGCGCCCATCAACTTAGCGGCGCGAATGGCTGAATACTTTGTGAAGTGCTCAGGGAGGACTTCTAACAGTCAGATACATGGCGGTCAGTATGTGACCGAAATTGCGTACAACGAACACCTTATGACTGAGGAGGTACTTCAGGGTCTCACTCTGATAACTGAGGGGGTTCATGTTGACATCAGGTCACTGAAGGCGATGGGGGTGATTGTTGAGTTAGATAGAGGGGATAGGTTGAGGGGGCTGAATAACGAGGTCTGGGACCCGTTACCCCCGCTCCCAGAAGAAGAAGAGGAAGAGGACGTAGAGATGCAGGAGCAGCAGCACCAGCCACACACACCACCACACCAGACACCGCCACATGAGGCGCAGCACCAGCAGTACTACCAGCATCAGGATTGGCCTGAATTTTATCAGCAGTTCCAGCAAATGCGTGTTACGCAGGAACAGCATGGTACGTACATCGATCAGATTAGGACCAACCAGGACCAGATCCGGGCTAGTCAGGATCAGCTCAGGGCCACGCAGGATCAGCTGAGGAATAGCCAGGAGAGCTTATACCAAGGGGTGAGTGCCGGATTCTCGTACCTATTCGGGGAGATGCACCATGCATATCCCGACTACTTTCAGCACCCTCCACAGTTCCCGCCGTGGAACCCACCTGGTTATAGTGGTGCGGGCCCATCTTTCACGAGAGACGATGACGGTGACGACGAGTAGGAGTTGGTGGTGATGTTCGTTGGTGGTTTTTATTATTATTTTAGTACTTGTTATTTCGGGTGTTCTTTTTGCTTAGTATGTCGAACACCCTCGGATTGTATTGTATTTTCAAACACTTTACTTTCTGTTATGTCTTTGTTTGGACTAGTAGTATTTATGTACATTATGGTTTATTTGTGTTTATTCTATTACTGTTCTGTTTTGCTGTGCCATATGACATACTTGCAGATTTTGGCTATCAAGTCTTTGACCGGAGCATATGACAGACGCAGCTTTGGAAGTCTCGATTCATCAGATATCATCTTGAGGGGGAGTACTATTATCCTTTTTCTCTATATTTCGAGTTTCGCATTGGGGACAATGCGAAGTTCAAGTGTGGGGAGGGGGTTAACTTTGTTAAACTCTGTTTGTCCTCATATTTAAAAAAAATCAGAAAATCAGAAAAATCATTCAAAAATACCTGTATTTTGTATATATTTTAGTAAGTAAACCGGTTGATTGTGTTTTAGAAAGCATCGGACTTGATAAAAACCCGACAAGCAAAATAAATTTTGAAAAAGAAAACCGGAAAGCGTGACAAACAAAGAAAGACTTGCATGATAGTTTTCACACTTTTACCCATTCCATCCGTTACGTGAGCATATTTGAGCCTATTGTTATATATTTGTTCATTTCGGATATAGGAGTGAGCCGGATGTTATGTGTAATTTAGAATTTGTCACTAGTATGCTTGTTAAGACCATGAACTTGTGAATTTGTGTAAAAATGATAAAGGCACTTAGATTACCCCTTTGTTGTAAACCTTGTTCTTTGTGTTGTGCTTCCCGTTCACCTTATATTACCCTTTAGGATTAACCATGTCGAGCCTTCCCGTTTACCTTTGTTTACCCACATTATCGCCCACTTAGCCAAATTTAGCCTTTGTATGTTTTAAACCCTTTTTAGTGTTGTAACTCGGACAAAATAATCGTTTAACTAGCGTTTATTTCAGTTTGTTGTATAGTATGTTTTCTATGTTAAAAAAAAAAACAACACAGAAAATAAAACACCCTAAAATAGGGTGAAGTTGATAGAAATCGAGCAATTTTGAACACTTAAATGTTAAAATTTCGTTGATAAGCTCGATTGCGCTTTAGTCGCCTTTTTAAGGCGTTTGTATGTATAGTTGTATTATTTTCTTGCTAGTTAAACGCTAATACCGAGTTTTAACCATTTTCGCCACTTTATATGTCTACTTCCATACCCTTCGCCCAAGCCTAACGTTACAACCCGTAAAGACCTCTTGATTTACACTTATTTGCATGTTAGTTGGTGGGGACGAGATCTTAAGACAAGCTTATGATATTGCATGTTTCATTGACGAGGCATTGAGAGTTTGCACATACACATTATATGTATGTTTCATAAATAAACCCGAGTGTGTGTGAACATTGTGAGTCGCGTGAAGATTAACATGTTGAGTCGATTAAATGTGAAGTCACGGCTTTTTGGTTGTCGCTTTATAATTGCATATGCTTGTTGGGTTTGAGTCTTTTGATGTTGTCTTTCGACAAACCGGCTAACCGTTTATAGTAGTTTTCAATAAAATAGTGTGTAAATTATTGTTCTTGTTTATTTCCGTCTTTTATTGCTTTTTAGTTCAGCTTGCTTGAGGACAAGCAAGGTTCAAGTGTGGGGAGATTTGATATTCGCTAATTTACACATATTTTAGTCCCCCGTTTTACCCCTATTTTATGCGTTTTCGGCCGTAAAACCGTCATTCGGATACTTAATTATCTACATTTTTGTTTACAGGCCTAAAACAGCATACCAGACAAGATGATAGCGAAAACGAGGACTTTCCGGACAAAACGACGAAGCTGCGAAGATTCTGTTGGAAAAACTGACCTGGGCGTGTTGCACGATCATGCGGCCATATGCACGACCGTGCATATCCGACAAACCAAGAAGACCCGGCAGTGAATGAGGCGTGCAACACTGCGTGCAAGGCATTGCAGGCCAAGTCGAAAACGCACGGTCATGCCATATGTGGAACGGTCGTGCGGATCCGACAACGCAGGAAAACCTCAGAGCTGAACGACCACAAAACTAGGCGTGCAACAAAATGCCGGTATGGAACGTCCGTGCCATATCAAGAACGCCCGTGCATATGCGAAGACCAGTCAACGATCTGTGACGTTATGAGGTATGGTGGCCCACCACCAATAATGCTTAAAGTGCACGGTCGTGCGACACCGAAAAAGCATAAAAACAGAACAGAACCATTTTATTAGTAACTCTGGACAATTTTGGGAGCTCTGCAGGCGATTTTGAGGCTCCGAAGGCTGCTGCTTTCACTCGGATTCAAGCCACATTGCCCGGTTTTGCTCATTTACTATCCAGATTCTCATTCTTATGCTTGTTTATGGTTTGGTTTCTCAAATCTTTCCATTATTTTGTTATGTTTCAAGCATTTAGACTGATTACTATGTATTAATGTAAGCCTTTGGGCAAAAACACAACAATCCCTTGTTTGATTATAACCATTAGTATGTTGATCTATGTTTGTAATGAAACTTTGAAGTATTTTCTATGATTATCTTTGATGATTAGTTTGCAACCTTGTTATTGACATTGATTTCTTGATTATAAGTAATTGTGTTGGATGATTAGTGCTTGGTTAGGTAAGATAGTTGAAAAATGAAGCTTATTTAATCATGTATTAGTAAACTTTTAATTTGGTTAACTAGCTTAACTTGGTTAAAATGTGGGCACCATGATACTCTAACGGGTTAGTGGTTTAATAAAATGTAATTATTGTTAATCAAGAAAGCTTGCCTTCACGGAAGGACTCTAACGGGTTAGATGGTGTTGTTATGAATTCTTGCCATGATTTGTTAGCTTAGTTAGTAGTTTCGGCCAAAATTGCTATCTTGGTGAATTTATGCGCAAGATTTGTAAAATGAACTCGGTTGTGATTTAATCTAGTTTATGCTTGTCTCGGTGGTTGCATTGTGTTTATCGGTGTTGCTTTCCTTGATTAAGTGAGGTTAGAAAACTCCTAACGGATGACTAACTTATTTTTAGGAGATTTTTGTAGACATTAATCAATCGCACGTTAAAGAACAATTTTAGGTGGTTAAAGTGTGTTTATCGTTTTAACTTTCCGAATGATTGTCATGTTAGAATTCCCGAAAGGGATACTAATTGTCTCGAAATGGAAAATTGACCGAATGCTTCTAGTGCCAAAACTGACTTAGTTGACATGCTGTGGTTGTGTATTAAGCAAGGCTATTTATATATATATATTTTACTATGTTTTATAAGTATTTATTTATGCTTAATTTAGATTAATTAAAACCAAGACAATTTATGTTTTTACCGGTAATTTAGTGACAAAGGTCTAGTATTATTTCTCCGCCCATTTCCGTGGATCGATACTTGGTTCTTACCGATACTTTACTACATATATGACGGGGTACACTTCCCTCTTTCGTGTGTGTTTTGATGTAAAAGTAATAATCACTTTTATAAATTTAAAACCAATTCGTGTGTAATTTCATTGTAAAAAATATGTATAGTCACGCACGTACCATGCCTCTATCACTTTTACACAAATCCACAAGTTCATGGTCTTAACAAGCATACTAGTGACAAATTCTAAATTACACATAACATCCGGCTCACTCCTATATCTGAAATGAATAAACAAATATATAACAATAGGCTCAAATATGCTCACGTAACGGATGGAATGGGTAAAAGTGTGAAAACTATCATGTAAGTCTTTCTTTGTTTGTCACGCTTTCCGGTTTCCTTTTTCAAAAATATTTTGCTTGTCGAGTTTTTATCAAGTCCGAAGCATTCTAAAACACAACCAACCGGTTTATTTATTAAAATATAAACAAAATATAAGTATTTTTGAATGATTTTTCTGATTTTCTGATTTTTTTTTTTTTAGAGACAAACAAAGTTAACAAAGTTAACCCCCTCCCCACACTTGAACTTCGCATTGTCCCCAATGCGAAACCAAAATATAGAGAAAAAGGATAATAGTACTCCCCTTAAGATGATATCTGATGAAACGTGACTTCCAAAGCTGTGTCTGTCATATGCTCCGGTCCAAGATATGTCGGATCTGCAAGTATGTCACATGTACACCAAAACAGAACAATAACAGAATAACATAAAAACCATAATGTACATAAATACTACCAATCCAAACAAAGACATAACATAAAGTAAAGTGTTTTTAAAAAATAAAATACAATTCGAGGGTGTTTGAAATACTAGGCAAAAAGAACACCCGAAATAACAAGTACTGAAATAATAATAAAAACCACCAACGAACTACACCACCAACTCCTACTCGTCGTCACCATCATCGTCTCTCGTGAAGGATGGGCCTGCATCACCATAACCAGGTGGGTTCCACGGTGGGTACTATGGAGGGTGCTGAAAGTAGTCGGGATATGCATGGTGCATCTCCCCGAACAAGTATGAAAATCCGGCACTCACCCACTGGTATAAGCTCTCCTGGCTATGCCTAAGCTGATCCTGAGTGGCCCTGAGCTGATCCTGACTAGCCCAGATCTGGTCCTGGCTAGTCCTAATCTGGTCGATGTACGTACCATGCTGTTCCTGCGTAACACGCATCTGCTGGAACTACTGATAAAACTCAGGCCAATCCTGATGCTGGTGGTACTCATGGTGCTGCGGCTCATGTGGCGGTAATGGGTCCCAGACCTCGTTATTCATCCCCCTCAACCTATCCCCCCTATCTAACTCTACAATCACCCCCATGGCCTTGAGTGACCTGATGTCGACATGAACCCCCTCGGTTATCAGAGTGAGACCCTGAAGCACCTCCTCAGTCATAACGTGTTCGTTGTATGCTATTTCGGTCACATACTGACCGCCATGTATCAGACTGCTAGGAGTCCTCCCTGAGCACTTGACAAAGTATTCAGTCATTCGAGCAGCAAGGTTGATAGGTGCTTGCTCTACCAACGCATATAGAAAGATCAAATCTGGTGTTAGACAGTTACCAAGACTGTCCATGCGACCGCATATTGTATGGTTAAACACATGGTGTATCACTCGCACCAGAGGGTCTCTAAGTCGCGAGGCCTTTGACTTCCTCGGGTTGTAGGGGTCCCCAATGGCATTTGCAGCCCAAAACGCATCCCGTGCTGCATCAGAAGGGAAGGTGAACTGCTCTGTGAAGACATTGGGATCATCCATGTCTTCTCTCGTGTAAATCCCGAGCCTCCTACCCAAACGACCAACCGACCACCTATGCCATCGACCACATAACCTGAAAGCTATCCGCTCCTTGTGGCGGAATTTGGGTCGTCGAGCAGCAACCGGCTTTTCGTAGGCATACGTTGCGAAGAACTCTATGGTCAGCTCCAAGTAAACGGGTCGGTTGCAACCGACCAGATTTGTAAGTGGGCGACTCATCATGTTCTCTAGTCGGTCATACTGATTGAGTTCTTGCATCACCTCCCAATCCAACCATCTGGGGACTCCGAACTGCCCTCTCCGGGCCCATAATGCGTCTCGTTTTGGAATGCATAAAGCCTCACGCTCGTCGTTGGGATCGAACTGAAGGAAAGGATGGTTCATTTGCATGAGAATTAATATTAGAGAGATGGAAACAGGAGAAATTTGAATTAAGAACAGCCGAACAGCCACTTATGAAGAAGCTGTAAATCTGATCTGGGCATATGGCACGGTCGTGCGTCGAGCTGCACGGTCGTGCGTCGCCGATGACATGCACCATCTGCCCAGAGATGTCGGAGCTGCACGGCGTGCGACCAATCGGCACCACCGTGCAACACCGATCAACAAGCTGGAATCGTGATTTACCCGGAATGGCACGACCGTTTCATCCAAGGAACGACCGTGCGACAAGTGACCTGCAGATTTCAAACCCCTGAACTTTGAATAGCCTGATTTTCCCAAAATCAACAACTTTTTTGTACAAACAGGGGTCGGACACTCAACCGGGTGTTCACGATAAGCAAGATTCAAACAAGGGTTAGGGTTTCGATTTGTTTATGAAGAGAACCCTAATAAATCCCTTGAAGAATCGGAGGAAATCTAACCTAGAAAGCAGGGAAACAAGAAATCTACAACTAGGAACGTACCGTGCGAAGAAGGGTGTGAGATCGTGCGAAAAATCGTGCGATTTGATGAAGTATCGCTCTGGAACGGCCTGGTGCTGGTAGGGTTTCGCGATTTGTGAATGAGGGCTGCAGATGAGGGTATTTATAGTGCCAAATGACAAAACTGCCCTCAGCCTGACGCACGGTCGTTCGTCAGCGACATCGTTCAAGCCAATTCATTTTTTCTCGGTGATGCACCAAGGGTGCGATCCACCGTGCCGGCAGCTCGGGAACGCACGGTCGTGCGAATCCTGGCACGGTCGTGCATCAGCTGCAGATCAGAATTTTCTGCAGAAGCCATTTCCAGCAACTGTTTTGGCCGTTTTTCGCCATTTTTTCAACACGCCTACTGTTTTAACAATATTGCAACATAGAACCTTCGCTCGGCACGAATATAAACTGTACAAACTAAAGGAGACTACCTAACTAACCTAAATTACGCTAAAACTACAAAAACACAAAAAAGGACAATTTTACCATTATAGCGCCAAAGACGCTCCTGCTACATTTTTGATCCACGAGTCAGCAGCGTAGACTCTCTTCTCCCACACTTATGATGTGTGCGGGGTTTGGAGTTCAATGACCTCCATCACCGACTCTGTCGGCCCGGCAACGTATAACTTCAAGCGATGCCCATTTACTTTGAAAATAACGCCGTCCGCGTTCTCTATTGCAACAGTCCCATACGGAAATACCTCTTTAATCGTGTATGGGCCTGTCCAACGTGAATGAAGCTTCCCGGGAAATAAGCGCAACCGTGAGTCGTAGAGAAGAACAAGATCGCCCGCTTGGAATTCTTTGTGGTCCTTCAAGCGTTTATCGTGCAATCTCTTCGTGCGCTCTTTGTACAACACGGAGCTTTCATAAGCGCGTTGTCGCAACTCTTCCAATTCATGAATCTA